>NC_092358.1:19181526-19533920 GCF_030848805.1 Temnothorax longispinosus
AAAACGAGAAAAGAAACGGGAACGTTCGCTTTGACGCTTATAAGCGCTATAGAATCCGTGACCGCGACGCGAGTCAAGTCGGATGATAGCGTACGATATCAATGATGACGTCACTCGAGACATCGGATACTTGGGAATACCATATCAATTCCTCACGAGCTGCTGCTATTGCGTCGGATTACGGAACGAGGATGCCGGATATAACGATCGAACGATACAATTTAATTATTTGATGTAACAATTTCCTATTCTGAGATATTGACTTATTTGCTTTTGATGATCTTGCTAATCTCAGCTTTACGAGAGGCTCAGCTGCAAGGAATCTGATATCCTGCTCTTAATTCAAGAGTAATAAAGTAGGTATCGAATATAGGTCTGTTTTGAGATAATTTGAATGTAACTGGATTTTAGCCAGTTTAGTATAATTATAATTTTAACGGTCTGTCTTATTTTTGTTCTTTATTCAATATTTATACGGAAACGTATCTATCTCTATCTTTCATCCGCGTTTTGTCTGTTCGAAAACTGCAAGTAAGTTTCGGTCTACGAGTGCGGAAAAAGAGAGTGGGTTGAAAGAGGGCGAGAGTGGCGACCGAGCGGGGCACAAACACGATCGGCGATGCGCGCCTGCTGAAATTGGAAATTAATCGGTTTTGCGTTGTTCGCGAGGGTGTATTCCTCGTATGCGTACACCGGCATTTCGTGAACGAATGAACGAACGAGCGAGCGAGCGAGCACGGCTCCGTTCATTTACGCTCCGATAAATCGAAGCGCCCGGGCGCGATTTCGTCGCCGAGCTGTCTAGCGATTTTCGGTGTTTTTAGTGTTTAACGTACGAGTACCTATGCGCGTTTCATTCGCTCGTGCCGGGATAAATCGAAACGCGATCGCCCGCCCGACCCGTTTCTGCCGACCGATTTTTAGTGTTTTCAGCGTTTAATGTCCTCGTGTGCGCGACGATATTCTAGCTCGTAGATAGCTCTATTTCGTACACAAAGCTTGGCGATTGATGTCACAGTCAAGCGGATGAAGATGATAGCGATTTTATTTGTAATTTTCAAAGCGCGTCGCGTTGCAATGGTAAAAAAGTTGCTCGAGATGAAGGCGAGTTTTAAATTCATATTTCGATAAGATTGATTTTATTCATCAAAAGATTCTTACTTAGAAAGTGCGATTGGTCAGGAACACGCTATATTTATTTATTTACACGTTTAACACAATAATAAGCAACGTGTTTAATTTAAAATGTATTTCTTAAAAATGTCGTTTTGTTTTTATTATAAAAATTAAATTAAATTAAATGTTATGGAAATTGCAAGAATGTAAAATATTTTAATATCAAATATTAAGTCGATATTTGAGCTATACGTTTAAATAACTTCTTTATAAAAAGATCTTTTTTTAAGTAGATTTTCCTTATCAGTTTAAATGAGAAACACACGTGCGCGTTGAATGAGGCTGCCTTACAAAGATTTAATATCCTCTTTTATGATTACCACAAACAATCCATCATGTTATTTAAGATTGATAGTGATCGCGAACATAAAAGCGGACGAATGCCGACGAAAAAGCCTCTTTCCCTACTAGGAATTTCCCGCAGGACAATTCCTTCAGTAGACGAGATTCTGCGCGGGTTTACACAACGGGTAGCCAAAAAGAAGGGCGGAAAGACACAACACAGGAGCATCTCTCCTTGGCATTCCGGGCGGCAAGAGAAAAAGGAAGGATCCATGGCAGCACACGTTGTGTTCTGTCTTATATATATACACATATATATACGTATATTTTTTTAAATAAGACAAAGCTTGTACGTGTACCTCTAACGGTAGCCGTGCGCAGAGAAATCTCGACACAAGATTGCAAAGACAAATCCCAAATTTATTTAGGCGAGCTTTAAAAAAAACACAGGAAGTTTCTTGAAACTCGCAGAAATGTCTATTCCGCAAATGTTTATGGGATTAATTTCTCGTTTTAACTATCAGTAATAATAATTTGAAGAATTTGACAATTAAAAAATATAGATATAATAATTTAGAATATATAATAATTTAATTTTTGAGGTGCAAGATATGACAAGATTTCTCCTCTGACACACAATTGTGGTACAGCCACGATCGTGAAATTGAATCAAGAGCTGCGGCATCTAGAAATTAACACTTTTATCATACAATAAGATGCATATTGCACCGAATCCGTCAACTGGCCGACAGAATCGGTACAATAGCTCGCGCGAATTACACGTGGCTGTACCAAGTGAAAGCGTTCATTATACAAAAAGTGATATAAGTCAAACTTTGGAAAATAAAAACTGTTAAAGATCGATATTGTTAGGTATCTTTTGCCTAAAAGTCCAAGTTTTTAAAAATTATAAGTTTGCATCACATTAAAAAGAATGTATTAATTTAAAGCGTTAAAGTGAGCAATATAATTATTTGTCACAATTATTTTTGTCAGTTTAGTAATTATTTTAATTACTATATTATTAAAAGACGTTAAACATTAATTTAAGAGCGTAAAGAAAGCAACAAAGTTACAGTTATTGAAAATATTTGTTGGCATTACTGCTTCGGTGTGATTTTCAATTACTTCAATTAATCCTAATTACTTTATTTTAAAAGCAATATGCTAATGCTGGAGAATCTCCAAAATTGTGACTAGTATACCACTCTCTTTCGAAATGAACGACTCGTATGTTAAATATTACTATACTGGTGGCATGCATGCACTGGTCGACTAATATATATGGTAGAACAAGATGGAGCAAGAATATCAAATTTATCTTCATATCGCGCGGCTGAGTATGATCGCAATTTCAAAGCTGTTTACTCGCACATTTAGTGCAAGTACCGTACTTTTCGTTTGGATCCACCCCATTATCACCTTCAACCTCGCTCAAACTTCATCGATGTTGCCTCTGAACACCTTGTATAAACATCGTATCTACGTACTGCGGCGAGACGCGCTCAACGATAAAAAATTAAAAGAAAACATTGTTCTTCATTCCCCCCCTCCTCCTCCCCCGTCATCTCTTCCCTCGCTCTCATTTCTTTTCTGATTCCTGTGAGCTATACCAATCCGCTCACGGCACGACGACGGTTGAAATATTCGTCGGACTTCTTCCGCGTATTCGTGATTGGAATACTTTTAAGTACCTAACCGGGAGCTCTGTTTCTTCCTCTTTCTCCCTCTCCCTTCGTTGCAACGTCTCTTTCTCTTAATCCGCCCGGGGATTAAACGAGTTTTGTCGAGAGAACTTGGGGGCGTGGGCAGGTACATGAGAACGCGCGCGCGTGTGTGCATTCAAGTGTACATGCCTGTGTACATGTAATTACGCATGTATGTAGAAATGTGTATGGGTCGGAGTTAAATGCCGTGCATCTGAGATATCTCTTTTATTTCGAACATTATACGAAAGACTCTTTCCGCGTTCGCAGTGACAAACAGCGCGCAAGTTGATAAAGCTAATTTTTTTTAACGAAATGCATTTTGAGCTACAGTTTCTTTTTTGAATATTTTAAATAAAAAATTTAATTGAACTCTAATATAATATAATCGATTTGAGACTCACTGATTTCATATTTAAAATTATTATATTAATAATAAAAATTATAATTATGTTAAAGAAACGTGTTGTTCGAGTGCTATCGACAATGATTTTAATTTGACTTAACGACAACCGCTTAAAAATGAGCAATTATTCAGAAATTCCAGAGAATCTTCGCAAAAAATAACATAAGAATAACTTTACTAGTTCATCCGCCGTTTGTTACTGTGAAAGTTTTTCAAAAGATACTTTTGGCGTCTTTGGAAACACGGAAGATACCGAGGGTAGCGATATTTATTGCGCTACCTAGCTTCGCTTCTACATCGAAGCAAGCGGTTACGAGAAGAGGCGAGATATATTGTGAAAACTCGTGAAAAGATACATTAAAGAGGGGAGGGGATTCTAAGTTGGAAAAGAGTGAATGGGGTAAGAAGAGGACTTGATCGTTAACGAAGGGGCGTTCGTTAAATTAAGGCGAAAGAAAAAAACGTACGTGAGTAACAAAACGCGGAAAACTTTGCCGTCAATGCGACTGAAATCCGTATTTGAATTAATTCCTCTTCGTGATATGCACATGGAATTTATTCTTCGATTATCTTATGTATAAAGTTTTGACTTGAAAAAATATTCATATACATCATTTAATTTAATGTCTTATCTTTCAGACAATTAATAAAAAAAAGTATAATATTAAAGCATTGAGATATATTTTTCTATTAAGATATTAAAAGATATTCTTCTTGAACTTTAATCGATTAAAATGAAAAATTTGATCTCTCTCGTTTCTCATTAATTAAAATTAAGAATGCATCAAAAGAACCTAAGAAATTGATCGATAGAGAAAATTGCAGAAGACTAAAAAAGAAAAAAAAATGAATCAATAAAAAGATTGAAATTGCGAGACACTGAGAGGAAAAACCCGATTCGAGAGAGACAACTTTGTCCGCTGTCTCCCTGGCCGTAAACGCTCTTAAATGAAATGACGAGCCGGCTAATTTGCCCGTCTAACGCGGTTATCGACAAAATTTTCTGAGATTGTAATTAGCTTACAGTTTAAATACCGTCGTGTGGCAGTTTCCGCAACGCGAAAAGTAAATGATGGACCTTGATTACAGATTTTGATGAGAACTTTTCAGAATCAAATAAAAATAAAAAGTAAAAAGAAATGAAAATTGAAGTTACAGTCTCTTAATTGGACATTTTGATAAATAATATTATAATATTTTTAGAAGAAGCATTTATTGCATATTGTATTGTTTTTCTATAAGTAAAATTATATAACAAAATGCATTTAAGCATATTCAATAACTATTTAAAACTAATAAGAAATAAAGTTGCAGTTTCTATTAGAAATTTCAATATTTGTTATTTTGTTCATTGAATTATCGATTCTTGAAATATAATTATTTGTATTGAAAATCTGTAGACATATCTAGTTGTCGCGGAGGAAATGTGGAAAACAAAGAGAAAACAACGAAAAGCTTTGTCGATGAGGTATAACTATATTTTCCACTAAATGAGATTACGAGGGAGTTAATTCCGTATAACATAATTACAGAGTTTGTGTGATTGCAATTAAGTTCGATACAATCGGAAAAATGGCTGAGAAGCAAGATTGGTCGGATAGTAGGAGGAAGTAAAAAAATTGATTGGGTCAACGAAAGAGCGGTGAAATTTTTTGCGTGAAGTCATTTTTATAATTTATTTCAATAAATATCGCGGTTAAATCCTCGTGATGCAAACATCGAGAAGTAATAAGTCAAATTATACGCCTAATTCCAGGAATAATAACAAAATTTATAAGATTAAACTCTGGCTACGTAAGTGCGCAAAAATATTAATAAACACGAAATTAACATTTTTTCGTTGTCCAAGAATTTACAGCAAATGCTCGCGTATCGCGCAATATGAAAAGCCGCGAACAAATCGATCTGAAAGATTATTTGACAAAAAGCGATTTCCATTCCGACGTATCTTCCAATCAACGCAACAATTTGCAACAAAACCATTGCGGGCGATAAAGTTTCCCGCGCAAGCCGCATCGCCATTAGCGGATTACCGTCGCGATTTGAGAAGAGTTATCTCTTGCAAAAAATAATTGCTGTCCTGGCTGTCTTCCAATCAACGTAACGATAATTTACAAACAAACTATTCCGCACGTATTGCCGCCGACAAAAATTTCGGTAAATAAAGTTAAATCACGAGTTATTGATAACATTCGCGATTTAGGAGGCTGATTAATGGTTAACTGATTCTTTACCGTTTTCCAACTTGTATTCGTTATCAAATAGACGGACAAAAGGAAATTAGTTTCCATGTTAGTCGATATGGTACTTTTTATGTCATCTTTCATCATTTATAGCCAATTATGGCGATCGATATTACTCCGCTAGACTAAACAATCGTTTGCGTCGCTATTTGTACGATTAATTCAACCCAGTCTCGTCGTCTCCGACGACGATTATCGCGCCGAGAGTATATAGGATATTCGCCGGCGAGAGAAAAGTTTTCCCGAACGACGACAAGGGAGGGCAGAGCCCTCCATTACAAAGAAATTCTCACTGAAAGATGAAGGATAAACACGAACTCCAAACTTTCGTCGGCGCGATCATTTCATTAGCAGTTAGCCGCTTCATTCCGCATGGCGGACAAAAACTTATTTATCAGGCGGGACAAAAGTTTCGTACCGACAAACAAGCAGCCCGCGACGATACTTCGCGTCGGCATAATTATTGTTTCCCCTTCGATGCGGCTCGCTTAATCTTAGAACTGAGTTCCAAACCAATGATATAGAGAACCGAAAAAAGAAAAAAATATTCCGAATCAAACATCGAAACAATTATATTTAATTAGAAAAATATCGAAATAATATATATCTAGCGAGTTACGTTGAAATGTATAATTTACAAAATTCTAAAAATATTTTCTCTCACAAAGCATTTCTTAGATTTTATTATACGGTTATAATTTTTCATGATTACTCATAGGTCAACTCTAAAGTGTTCTTGTCAGTCGCACAATGAATCGTAAAATTGTTTCATACTTGATGCATGTCGGATTGATTACGTCGCGCACGAGATGACTAAATAAGCGTTATTAATTATAGTTCTCTATAAATTTGACGCGAGAAATCGAGATGTCACATACGGAGCAATATGTGTACGGCATAATAACTTTATCACATTATCTCACGATAAAATGAATTTGAACGAGAAATCTGGTGTGTTAATTAAATTTCCATACTTTGTTGAATATCTAGTATAGAAAAAAAAACCTATCTCATTTCTCAGCTTCTCTATTTTATTAATTGTGAAATTTAAATTCTTTCATCAGCGTAATATATAGTATAAAAAAAAGAATAATAGCGATCAGGTTGGACAAGGCTCGATAAATAGACGTAATGATGATAATCGAATAACTGTTAGCACAATATCTATGAAATAACCTCTTGATTTTCGTATCGAATTCGTATTAATTTATGATTGAAAATGTGAAGAAGTCCGCGCTTTAATGGTAATGTGTTTTTTTCTTGTGTAATATGTATAAAAAGACTCTTGAGATTGCAAATACATAATATTTATTACAGTCAGTTTCATTCACAGCGTACCATTTCAGACTGACGGATGCTTTGCGGACATCCTGTGTTCGCAGGATGAATTCAAACGTGGCGCGTTCAAGATTCGGTGTCTATTTATAATACTACCTGGCGAACGCGCACATAACGTGGCGCAGAACAAATGTGTTCATCGCGCTAAATGGCGACGAAGCGAATTTCGCGGCAGCGGTTTGGTATCCAATTTCATTAATCGTTGCGCCAAAATTCCCCCCACCACCCCCACTGTTATCCACCAATTTCACTTAAATCGTAATCTCGGACGCGAATCCCACACCCTCGTGCCCGCCCATACTGCGGCCTTTACGCCGACACTTTGCCCCCTTCTCCCGTTCGCTTTGTCCCGGTTACAACCGGCAGACGGTTAATCCGCAATTGGTTTCGCTGGCGGTGCGATTAAACGGAATTCCCAAATGATTTTGGCCCGCCCTCCCGCCACGCGCGCTCGATTATTCGCAAGCACGACGCGCAGAAATTTCGTAGCCCGGCGCGGGCGCGGCGCGCGGCGTGATGCAGCACGGTTTGAAGTGCAGGATGCACCTGTACGACTTCCCTTGACCTGGTTATGCGTAATGCGTCCGCGAGCGATTATTCATTTGCAATTTGGTAGCGAGATTATTCAGTCGTGAGAAGTTGGAGAGAAAGAAAAGGGGAAGGTTAGCCGACTATTAAGAAATTAGAAATTACTATAATTATATTATATCCTCAAAAATAATCGATTGTTTTGAGCGTATTCATGAAACTTCTGAAATTATATTATCATGAATATCGATATTTATACAGTTAGCAAATTCTAAAGAACCGTTCGGCAAATGTGAAAAATATCGAGAAATATTAATAATCGAATTAAAAATTAACCAGGTATTTAATACTTATGACGTAATTAATTTATTTTAATATTCTAGCTGCAGTATGTACGTATGTATAAAAATTAACTACGAGAAAACTGAAGGGTGAAAATAAATATTACGTATTTGATTTAAACTATTCGGATGAACCGTAAACGCGTAAAAAATACAGAACATACTAACTTATAATGTTATAATTAATAATTTCATGGAGAAATACAAAGCACTAAAAATAATAATTAACTTATACCAATATTTAATATGTTTACTAATATTGGTTTAAGATTGCTTTGAGACATTAAAAGTCAAATTAAATAAGAAGCCTTGAAATGTCCCGAACTTGTATTCGACTCCTGCATTAATAATGTTAATTAAATTTCCGACGCTCCAGTGAAAAAGAAAAATCACGTATGAATTGAGAGGAATAAAATATAACATAATTAATGTAATAATAATTAGATAAATTAAGCGATTTGTTACATGACTATTTGTTATAATATAGTTGTATTAATTCACTACTATATAGCTGTTTGCGTTTAATAGATATGCTTGCTCCATTTTGTTTAAACCTTGACCAGGATCAGCGCAACTCCTTTTCTAATCAAATAACTAACAAATACAAACATGTATTACACATATTAAATATTATATACGATTAATACATTACAAGCCGGTTCTATTCAATGTTCTAAATGTGGGACACGTAGAATTTTATTCATAAACGGTACATTATTTTTATGACAACTGCCAACTCTGGCAATCACTAGAAACGGCTTACAATGTGCTAATACGATTATCGACCGTGAGGTCGCTTGCTGTGGGTGTTAAAAGGATTTTAAGGGATACCAGATAACCCAAGCGTCTTGTTCCATCGAATGTACATGCGAGCGAACATGCTTACGCGGAAAAACCTATTTCAGACACCCTGCATTAAAGAAAGCGCCGCACAAGTTGTTAATAACTAAATACAAAATAAACGAAACAAACGAAATAAACGAAACAAACGAAGCAACGTAAATGAGTTCATTATTCGGTCATAAGTTTGATTTAATGCGCTCAATCGGATTGTCGAATCAGCTCTTCACAACTCCGTAATAATTGTCAACAAAGTGGACAATTGCAGAATACGATACTGTAATCTAGAGTAAATTAATAATAGAATCTGTTATAAATATCCTATAAGGAATGTAATTCTCTTGTTTAAGTACGTGTCACTTCTCAAAAATATCGACTTACAGAGAGAGCTGATTCTTTTTCGTTCGATATTTATCACAATCAGATAATATTGCGTACAGACATAACAATTTAATTGTTAATGATTATTTCAAATTTTGTTACGTAAATGTAAAGCTGTTAAATTTAATAAAAAATCAGAGTATTAATCAACAATCCATAGGATTATTGCTGATTAATTATTCTCATATTATGACTATGAATATTACCGTGAATAATCTTATCAACTTGGCAGAATACATAATTCTGCAATTATCTTTGCCATTTTAACGTAAATAAGTAAGGGGAAAGTTGCGAAAAGCCGCGTAAAACCGATGTGTCGATGATTTCGAGGAACCGCCGATGATGAATGCTGATTCTCAAATGATTCCGCGAGAGATGTGACGCATGGGCGGAAGCATTGATCGATCGTGCAACAACGATTTTAATGAAGAGTTGCACATCAAAGGTGATCGCAGCGCTAATAATTTATCTCAGTACAGATGCAAAAGGAATCATTCTGTGAGATTAAAATTTACCGGAAACCGGGTTATCCCTTTTTGACGCAAATGAGCATCGAAAAATATCAATAGCCTTTGCAAATTGAACATGGATGTTATGAATTTTTCGTTACTCCGTTATTCCATCATTAATGAGAAAAATATGTCGGTATGATTCATTCTCTCAGTATACTCCTATTTAGAAAAAAAAAAATAATAACTTTTTCTGTGATGATGAGAAAAAGAGGAAAAAAGATGAAAATTCCATTGATAGGAATTCCACGAAATAATCAATTAATTGAATAATATTTTCTGTGTTTTAATACATTAACGAATGAAATTTTTCAGAGTATTATGGTTGTTTGATTCCTTTCTGCAAACTGTAATCTAATTGAAAAAGAAATCTCAGCCACGAAAACATGTATATTTATTAGGTATATATGTAAAAATTTCAAAATGTTTAATATTTTTTCTATTAATTTTATGTGGATAATATAAATATTAATTTTATTTTATAAGTGAAATAATTGTAAGGGAAACAATAAATATATTAGTTTTGCTTTATATGGATTATATATGTATATGAATCGACAGCTATTAAAAATATAACTGAATTAATTAACTAACATAACTCACTGAGATTTGTTACCCGGTGATATTATAATGGATGCATAAATAGTTGTTTTCTCGAATGAAAAGTACACAAATTAATTGCATTAATATTAATTTATATAATTAATGGAAACTATTTTTCAGTAAAATTCTTCGATATTGATCAAGATTTATAATTAAATTTTGTTTGTCCAATTATTCATAACAAAATTAAAAACGATAAATATAACATTTATATATATATATTAAACATATTTTTGTTCATTTATCTCTTTTTCCCTCTATTTATCAAAACACGTAATTCTCGATCAATGCTTCGCTTGAACATCATCTTTTATTACATAATAAATAACAGCCCGTATTCACACACTCTTTTAATTACGTATACGTCACGCCAAATTTAGCCCGAGTTCTTTTCTTATCTAATAAAAAAACACTCCATATAATTATGAAATAAACATAAGATAGCTAAACATTTTTGCACTGTGAATACAGCCTTTTAATAAATAATAGTAAACAAAAAAAAAAGGCAGGAGTCTGAAGAGTATTTTTTAACGCATCTATCTAGGCTCTCTAGATAGGACGACTGCTCCACGGAAGGATGTAATAGATTGTAATCAGATTGGATTTCGCATCAAGTTCGATATATATCGCTTTCAGATAAGAGACTTTCAATCTTATCATCAAGAATAGATATACGGAATATCGGGAAACATAGAGAAAATCTTCATGCTTTTCGTAAACACATGATTACGTTTTGCAATCACATTAATTAATGTAGTTCCATGGAACAATCGCGATCTATTGCGATCAACGAGATTAATAGGCGAAAAAGTCCGAGAATGAATAATGGCGTAACTAGGTGGACGTGTATTCTCTCTCTTCGCAATCTATTTATATACATCATCTCACCCTATAAACATGACTGGTACAAATTTATTACGAGTAAAAATATCCTGATCCTAACAGGCGTGTATTGTGTTATGTAATGTTGAAAAATTTTATCCATTTTCAATATCTATAACTTCAATATTTCACATGCCACTAGTTACGCCTCTTAGAATGTAGTATCTATATGGAGATCGATCACCGCGATTGATCAACGAATTTGTTCTTCTTTTACTTTTCGTTTATGTAACTACGATATCGATGAATTTATTTTTGCTTTTCACATTCTTTCTTGCAACGCGAACGTTACGTGACCGACCTCCAGAACCGATGAATATATGCATTGTTCTTCACGATCTCGGCAACGCGAGCGAGGGACACGAAGCGGATTCTCGCGAGGACCGTGATAGCGAAGCTATCGCTGATAGTGCGACTCTTCCTAAGTCGATCCATCGCGAGACACATTCTTCAATGGTCCAGCAATTGGCCAGTTCACTCGACCATGTGAAGCGGTTCGCCTCCGACCTCGTTTCCCTCGCTCGATATTTTATCTCCTTGCTCTCCCTTCTTAATATATGCTCCATTTTGTTGATTTCAAGGAGGAAGCTAAAGTGAGATAGGAACGGAAAGGAATGACGCTCATTAGATCCCGTCACTTCGAATAACGAAGAACAAATCGATCGATAGTTCAATATTTATGAACGATATACATAAATACAACCAGACTTATCTGTAATGTAATTAAATGTAACATATCTTTAAAAGTAATTGTATTTAAACAATTATTCGTTTATTTCGATATGGACGATTTCATGATTAATCAATTAATTGATTGATTAGTTTTTGTAACTTGAGTAAAAATACGTAATATATTTTTAGTAAATTGAATGTTCGACAGCACGTTTAAATTAATGATGTAGATTTTAGAACACGGATGTCACGTTAAAACTCCGTCAAACTTTCAACGAATCTATCTGAGACACGACGAAACGTGAAATAACTACCGAAATGACAAGTCTGATTTACTATCGGTTGTATCGATTTCAATGTCTCTTTTGATTGAGATTTGTGTGCATTGTTCTTCATTTTTCAAAAATATTTATGACGGGTTCTGTTGGAGCCATGCGAGCAGAGTTGAATATTGCTTCATCAGAAAATATAACATATACTCGCAGCGATCAATATACAATACGATCTTGAATATATTACGCAAGATAAGGTTGGATAAAATATCTTTAGAGATATATTACTCCTTTAGTATGGCGAAAACTGAAAAATGCTTGCCAACCTCTTTTTCAGATGTCCTTTTTCCATATAACGTGTAGTTCTGTACTTGATTAAAAATAATTGAGGTCAATTGATATGGTTCGTTGCTTCAGCAAGAATTCTAGTAATTATCTTTTCTAGTAATTTTCACGGTTGCAAGAGTGTAAAGGTTAGTTTCGTTTTCCGCTTCGTTGACTATTCACTTTGTACAGAATTGTATTTGCCCGTGAGAAAATTAATTAATCTCCCAATAATTGACTTGCAATAATTTCTTTATTATGGATTTTACATCGACTGTGAACGAATAATTCTTTCTTTTACGTTTTAAACGTTTTAATTTTGCTGATCGTCAAAGTAGAATAAGCTCAGTGACCAGTCATTGAAATATGTAAATACAAATGAGAGAAATTCTTATGAAAAACTAAATGACACGATTTTTCTTCATTCAAGATCGTTTAATTTTCGGCATTGTGCCTTTTTTTAAATAACTTCGTCATTTGTCAATCGTACGCGTACATTTATCATTTGCGAAACTTCAGCTCTGCTCGCGCCAGGGAAACGGAGATCAAAGGTATACGCGTAGAAGGCAAATCGAATGAAGTCAATCACAAAAAAAAAAGATATGTACAGACACGGCGCGTGCGGTACTTACTCGTTGTTCAGCACGCGGAACGATTTGGGTGACATGCAGTTGACGCTCCACTCGGTGTTCCCGTGCTCATTGCATATCGTGATGGAGAACCTGCCATAGTTCGCCCGTATCAGATGGATCAGCTTGCCCTCGCCGCACTCGATCTCCAGCGTCTTGCCCTCGCAAGCGTATGCGGTGTCGTACCTCTCTGCAACAGAAAAACGCGATACGTTTTTTAGCCATCTTTCGGCCAAAGAGTTATTGTCGTCGCGATTCGCGGTAATTCGCACGCAACCGCACGCACGCTGCCGTGCGGCTGCAACTCGCGGTGAATCGAATGTGGAGATTATACGCGCGCGGTCGAACTCTCACAACCTCCGACGCCTGTTGCAGCCGCATCCACATCAGCTTCCGCTTCCGGAAAACCTCCATGTATATGCGAAAATCCTAGAGGATAGGGGTGTGTTATTTACTGATAGGATTATACGTTGTTGCGATATTTAATCTATTCGCATGGCTGCATTTTTGCGGTTTATATATACATATTTTGGTTTCTGTGCGGAGGTTTCTATTTTGCATTCGGATTATTTTTCTGTTGAAAAGCGTTTAAGATAAAATAATATATTTTATCCCTTTCTCCTTTTTATGAAGAATTTTACATCTTGGGTTTCCGTTTGAAATACTGTGGAAATATTTAACCGCGAATATTTAAAATTTTTAATATTTTTAATGAATTTTTCCTCAAGCATTAATATCGGTATCATTCTTGAGAAACTCAATTTTAGATATTTTCATTCAATTTAGTAGGAAAAATATTATGTCGTCTTCTCTCTTAAAAAGCACACGATGCATCTTTTGAAGTACATTTACTTTTTAAAACTTTGTCTTTTGTGAGATTTAAGAGTCTAAACTAAATTTTAGCTTACTTATCGTAGTACTATAAAAATTATATTATATAATTTAAACTATTTAAAGTATTATAACAGTAAAATAAATTCCACACTCGTGGATAAAAACAAATATATTACCTTTATTTTTAAAGCGACTAAATTCAGTTTATAAACACATTCGACGAGGGTTGGGTACATAATATAATATTCTAGTGTGATGTAAACGCTTCGACACGGAATCCGCGGGTAAATTCGCTGAATTTGCCGGCGCCGCAGCATTTCCGAGGAAAGTCCTAACCGCGGACTAAACCAGCATTGTGGCGCGTCGGTACGGAACTAATGAACTCACGACGAGGCTTTCACGGACAGAGTTATTACACCACTCCCCCCCCCTTGTCTCCTGCCTCGCGCAAGCTGTTCCCTTGTCGCTGCCCTCTTTCACTGTCTTCTTCCCTCATTCTTCGTTTCTCTCCCTGGACATTATATTATGGCAATCATTATATCTCCATTTAATAAGCCCATACCTAGTTTTACAATTCTGCCTGTCTCTCCCAGCACATTGCTACACGCTGAATACACACTGCAGAGATGTAGAGACGCGCTAATTTAGATTTTATCTCTTTGCGTTGACATATATTTGACGTACATGTACTTCAAGCTTAGATTATTATGCAATTATGTTAAAAATAACGAAGCACTGATTACAATATATCCTAGCTCGGTTTCTCCCATTCGATTTTATGAAAGGTTTAATGCAACATGAGGACAAATTTAATAACAGTACAGGCATAAGTAACATAGGCATTCCTTTCCCGAAGTCATTAGTTGGCACATGTCCAGCCGTCATTATCGATCATTACGTAAAGGATCCTCAAGCAAAAGAAAGAAAAAAAATCATCTCGGACAGACGTCTACTTGCAGAAAATCTGAGAACAAAGCGACGGGCTGAGTAACGACGCGCGTGTTTCGCGGTAAATTACTGCGTGCGTGGAAACGATGGTGGCGGAGGTCAAGGATGCGGCGCGGGGATTACGGAGGGCACACGAGAGGAGTGCCTCGATTTAACGTCCCATTCGCTCGCTACGCTCTGGCCCGATACCGACTTCGAACGGCGCCATGTTCTGCGGTGGCCATACGGCCGTTTCGCGTCGTCGAGCAAGGTCGCCCCTAAATTTCTGTTAATCCCGTGGAATACGGCCCGAGGTAAAGGGCCAACGCAAGAACTTCAATTCCGTTCCTTTCAATTCCACTTGTTAGTCTAGATGCCAAAAAGTCCCAAGTGTTATTTCGACCAGCTGTTTGTAACACGAATTCGTGTCTTGTCTTGAATGATATCTTATCCGAATGAAAAAAAAGATACATTGAAGATGGGAATGTTCGAGAGTTACTGGGAAGCAAAAATAAAAAAATGAATTTAATCTTATATCTGCGATGCACATACATCTGTATACACATAAGTTAACGAACGAAAAAAAAAAAACTAAAGACTAAAAACACGTATTATGTGCTCAATTTAAACTTTTTTTTCCACCCGGACGAGACAGAAAGCTTCTCAAAAGTAGGATAAAATATCGCTGAGGCCAGCGTATTCTTGATAAAAATGGCAGAGGGCTGAGAAAGAGGAGGCAAGAAAAAGATTTATAACACGAAGGCAATTTCTCAGCTGCCTGTTTTTGCTCCTCACATCGCGATTAACGCTCGACTCGCGCCGTTATTCTCGCTGCAGTTTGTTCTCCGTTAATTAAGCGCGTTTCGATAACACCGTAAGCGGCAGGTAATCGATATACGGCGTCATCGACATGCTCGATTAACCAGGAATGAGATAGAAGTGAGCACCGGGCGCGACGTGTGTTTCGATCAAAACGCTATACTGCCGTAAACGCATCGATTCGCCTAAGGCCCACGTCACACTACGTATTGCATAAATCGCGGATCGGATTGGGATTGCAGATCGCGGAGCTTTAAAAGCGTGCTGTGTATCGAATTATCTCGAAGTTAAGTTTTTACGTGAGAGAATTTTATTTTGTAGTTTTTAATTTACGTCGTTCTTCAAGATATATATTCGCAAAGTCGTTCAAAGTTGACCAACTTAGAGGAATTCCAGGATAGAGGTGAGATCTCCTTGGGATTCGCCAGAGTTCGCCTTCGGTCCCTTTAAACGCGACCTGGGTCTCAATGTGTGTATGCGGTCACCGCTCGAACGCCGAGAAGACGTTTCCTCCCTCGGGAGCGGAGAGCTCCGAGGGGGTCGCGCGCTGTACATACATATCTAGATGTTTCGACTGTGTTTCACTACTGTGCGACTCATCCACCGACGGATGCGCTTCGTCAAGTTCGAAGCACCGGAAAGCGAGAGGATCCTCTCCGTCTCTTTCGTTGCTCGTTGCGTTCGTGTAAATCTTCGGACTCGCGGCCGCGCTGGAACTCTCTCGAGAGTCCTTTCAGGCTTTATCGCTTCGCCCTCCGGAGCTCTCGATCGCTGCCGCCTGTGTGCCCGGGTACAGCTCTCGAGCCGGTCGTCAAAGTTCTTTGAGCGTGATCGAGGAGTTTGCAATTTCCCTCGAAGTTGTGGCGTATTAATTGGTCAAGTATTATTTTTTATTCCCGGAATGTTATATATGTGTGTGTATGTATGTACGTGTGTACGTATATATATGTTGATTTTAGTATTTTGACGTTTGAAATATGAGACATTGGTTATTATGTTACAATAAATATTCCTTAGATCAAAATGAAAGTTGCATCAGAGAAAAATGCAACGAATGTGACATAGCTACATACAAGCTCACGTAATTCGTTTCCAACATCGAGCTCGTCATGAAAAATAGATCCTCACCAGAACAAACACGTTTGAGCCTCGCCTCGCTGTTGAATGAGAGAATTATGGCACGGTCCCGCATCGTTGTCGAAGTGCCTTTTTCACTACCGTTTGCCCGCCGCTGCACCCGCCGCAGCTGCGGCTGACGCGTTATACGTCATGCGGTCGCTACCGCGACCGAACTTATTGCACGCGGATTGTGCGCGGGTTGTAAAACGCGTCACCGCTGCGTGAAATCGAGCGGATGAAGCCCTCTCTCGGTATTTAACCCGAAAAAGTTGTCGCGAATTCGAGCGTCGGACAATGAAATTATTATGCGCCCTTTTAGCTGCACTTCGACGATGCACTCGTTACCAATGCGAATGCAACCGACGCGCGTGCGTCATGTGGCCGCGGTTAGGACGCGTGCGATTCAACTTTGCGTGTTGTTTGACCAATGTATCGTTTAAGCACATCGTTTACGTCCAAGTATCTCGTTGTACATTTTAATTAATTATTATTACACGATTGTAAATCAAGGACCGTGTACTAATCTGGGGCGTACTTGGTTGTTACGACTACATCAAATACAAATATCAGTAAATTAAGAATGTATAAATTATTATGCACACAAAGTGGGGAGAATATTGGAAGCATCCTCTAATTCTTTTTTAATTCGGAACATTTTTAGATTACATCATATTATATTTGTATTTTTACTTTTGCTAGTAAAAAATTGTACAGATTATTTGAAAGTCGAACTTGCTAAATTAAGAAATTTCGTCCTCAATTCACTCAAATTGCATTAGCATATTTGTTATTTTTATAAGAGGAACGCTAATTCCGCAAATGGAGAACTAATTCTATGAAGTACCGCGTCCCTAAGGCTTCTTTCAACGCGTTTTCAGTCCCGTGATCTCAAGAAATCCTTCCTTGCGCGGTTTCCAGTCATCTATCCTCTTAGGAGCTAAGTATAACGCCGTGAAATTTCCATTGAAATTACTTACTCGACTTCCCGAGGAGAACAACGGCTGGCTTCGGCAGAAATGAATTTTTCTTATATATCACCGCGCGCGCTTCTCCGCTTTAGAACCGCCTTACATTATTAATGTCCCCCTTCCTAATCAAAAATGCATTATATTTTCAATATCATTATTCCTTCGTACTTTACTAGTTCCGTCTCATGAACGTCTTTTTTAAACAGCAGTCTGGCTCGGGGAAATGATAAAGCTAAAAATTTCTTCTCAACTATCGCGTGAGAATAAATATATATTGTTTTTGATAATTTATTAATGCATTGCTTACACCTTAAGCAAATGCAGTTAATTATAATAAAAGTAAGATATGAGAAATATATTTAATTTTTTTTTACCGCAATACATAAAAAAGGAAATTCTATAATATCAACAGCAATATCCTTTTTCGCCTAGTACAAAGTCAACTAAATTTTTCCATGGATTCTTTTTAATTTTTAAAGTCAATATATACATATTTTTGCACTGTATTGTGATCGATGCTAATATTTTCCTGACAAATTCTGGACGCCGCGACGTGCGATCACCGCGTGCCATCGCATCGCGCCACGTCGTGGCGGGCACTGTCCCGACTCGTGGAGAAAAAAGAGGAGAATTGCAGTTTACCATTAATGACTCCAAGTAATAATATATCGGAGGTCCGCCGCGGCCTGTACCTCCCGCTGCCGCGGCGGCCGACTTGAAAGGGCCGACCTAACAGCGGGATGTCGTCAGCCCGATGCGGTCTCAGACCTCAAAACCTTTACAGCCTTATTGCACGCGCGGCATGTGTACATACCCGTCGTCGATGACGCCCCGTTTGAAACACTGCTAGAGTATTGTTGCGGAGGGAGTCGTTATATTCCGTTCTCTCCGCTACTACTCTCTCTCTTCGTCTCTCTCTCTCTCTCTCTCTCTCTCTCTCTCTCTCTTTCTCTTTTCTTTCTATTCCTACTACCTTGTCGCACCCACCCACGAGAGTAACGCGAAGAACAGTTTCAGCGGATTTGAAAGGTCGACCGCGACGAATGCTGAGTCTCGATCAGAGTACGCATCTAAATTGAATGTCGATTCGGCCGGATTTGATTAGCACAAGATGTATCAAGCATCGTGAGCGTTCCTTTCGCAGTTACAGACTTTCCGAGACCGAGACTAAAGATATTTTTTCAGTGAATACTTCGAATGAGTCATTTTGATGAGGAAGGCAGTGGGAATTAAACGGTAGAAAGTAAGGAATTCTCGCAATTAATCTCTCGCAGTATGAATAGGTGAGGAAATCTTATTCACTTAATGTCAGATATATTTAATTTCAGCAGAATTTTTATTCAAGAATTGGATGTCATAATAATAAATTAAAATCTAATAAAATGTATTTTCACGTCGATATATTAATATTTCAAAAATACTCTCTTCTTAGCATTTGCTCTTTTTAGCATTTTTTCGCATTCAGCTTTTCGAAGATGTTAGATAAGTGCAGGTAACAATAGTGATGCAGAAACGTATACAATGTTGTTTGGCTAAATTGTCATCGGGACTCTCTCCTACAGGGAAACCACGCGACGTCGAAAATTCCGTGGAGGATGGCCCAACCCGCCGATGCCGGATGACGCGATGTCGTGTCACCGCCGCGTTGTGTCGGCGTCACGTAGCGTCGCGTCCGAGGAGGTATACCCCCGTTCCAACATTCCGCCAGTCGAGTAATATCGATTCCGTCGAAATTGCCGGCGGCCTGGAGCTTGTAATCGTGGGCGGAGTTAATTGACGCGCGACACGCGAGACGTATCGCCCCCCATCGAGTTACGATTCAATTTGACGGGGGATGCAATTGCGCCGGGGCGACGATAACCAAAAAGTTCGCCCCTTTCCCCTCTCCGCTCCCCTACCCGCTTGTTTCTCCCAGCGCAAACTGCACAAACTACAGCGAATAGAGCACCTGACGCCCATCTGTGCGTTTGTGTGTTTATGTGTACGCGCGCGCGCGGGGGCTAATGCTCTCTTCTATCCGCTTCTTATAATTTATTCGACCGTCGTAAATCAGTCAGACGACTGGAACGGTCCGCGGAAGCAGGGGCCCGACGCGGCCGGGACGTGCAACAGGCCAGCGCATGTAAATGCACCGCTGTATGCACCCGTGCAGCTTGTAAATACACATGCGAGTGCCGCGCCGCGTCGCGCCTGCCCGTCCTCCGTGAATTGATAATGTAATTAGAGCGGCGAAAAAGGATTAGCTTGAATTAGAAATCCTGCCGTCTGGGCCTGGCCTGGCCTGGGAACGAGAGGGAACAGGTAGGAGGGCAGGGTGGAGAGGAGAAGAGGATTGGGCGCGTAACCGAGGCGAGTCTCCACGGAGGACTTTGATTTATGCATCCCGGGAGCGCCTCACGAAGTGCAGCAGCCGTTGCAGCCAAAGATGCATGGCCGAGCGGAAAGCCGAGCGAACTTGCGTCTCCATAATGTTACTTCCGATCGATGCGAGGGAAGGGAGAGGAGGACCGTATCTCTCGCTAATATCTACTATAAATTTGATTGCTGTAGTTTGGCAAAAGTATATGAAAGATGTTCGATATCCTATCGTCGTTTGCGAAAATCAGTTGTGAAAGATTTTTTCACAATTAGACTTCTCAAAAGTTGCGTTAAATAATTTAAATGGTTGAAAATTTCGAAAAAGATAACTTGCTTATTTTCAGATTACTTATGTTAGATAACTTTTAACACATGAGATAATGCAATTTTATTTTAATTTGTTTTGCGTCGAGTCGACTCATTGAGCGGAAGAAGATTAGGTCGAGAGAAGTGTATCAAATTAAAAAACAAGTTCATTCTCTTTTTTATGATTTCGAGTTTACATTAATTTATCGGTTGGGAGACGCGAAAATACCTCGTTGCTGATGCAAGGATCAACGTATTCCGTTATTTATACACGTTCGTGCGCATTAAACGCGCGTGCGAAGTGTTCGTTCCATCCCGCGGGATCGATCGTCCATTCGAGAGAGGACGATTCAATGACCATCGCGAATCCCACGCGGTCTCTCGCGCGCCAACAGTCATTTCTCACGCGCACTATTTTTCGTCGTCGCGTTTTGCATGCGAAATAGCGTTTCGTTCTCATACTCGTCTATTACGGAATCGTGATCAAAAGGGACCCGATTACACCGGGTGTCCGCATCGGCACAATTTTTCCCACAAGCGAGTATGGTTGCACGTACGACGAATTCTGGGTATAATGTACAGTATATACCTGCCATATTTTTTCACTTTTAAAGTTCGTCTCTTTAATTCCAAATTAGCTAAAGACTAAGAAAATTAAAATTAAAAATTAAAATTATGAAGAAAATAATTACAACAATAAATTAAAAAATATTTAACAATTGACGTAAATCTCCTCAGTGATTTATATATGAGTTGTTATTCCATAATTTTACATAAATGCACTTTTAAAATTTTAACGCCGCGGATATACCTAAATGTCCACCTAAATATAAAGCTCAAATTAAGATTTTGCTAAAGTAAAACCTATTTAATAATTAATTAATTCAAAGAGAGAGCAGTTTGCTATAAATTTATATTTTAAATTTTATTGTATTCCTTGAAACTCCGTAGGTTAAGGAAATGCTATTTGAGTCAGTTAAAGAAAAAATCGGATAAAAAATTTTCAAGACATCTGTAAAAATCTTGGAAACTCATGGGCTTCAAGAGCCCTCGGGGGTGGAGGGATCTGAAACCAGAAGAAAAACATTGAGTCGGCCTTATAAATAAAAATTAATAAATTAATGTACAATAGTAATTTAAGTCCAATGACTGAAAAAGCCTTTCTCTACCTTAATGGCTTCAATTTCCATGCAAAAAAAATCGAATTCAATTTCGTCCAAACAGAAAATATTCCGCTCAGTTCAATGCAAACTTTTCTACTAAAGCTGGCCGTTAATTCGGTACTTTATTCAACTTTGCTAAAGTGTCCGATGAGCGATCGCGAAAAAAAAAAAATTAAATACGCGAGCAAACGAAACGACGTTCTGTGAAACGTCATTTCTATCGCGCGGGTCATCGATCAGACGACGCCCGCGGACGCCGATAACCGATATCGACGCGCGGGTGTCACCGTTCGCGAGCGACATTCATCCGCGCCGGATGCGCTTTGCCCGCCGATCCTCTATACTTTTTTCCGTCTGCAGGTCGAAATAACGATTTTTTGTAACGATGTCGTAACGCCGCGCCGGAGCGACGAGCTCGTAATGGTTACAACGGTTATCATCGTCGGCGGGACACGGAAATGAATACCTCTGCGAACTGGTCCACTATGGCAAAACGTTCCCATTTCGTCGTAGAGGCGAGATGCAATAATGTAATATTAAAAAAGGGTGTATGTAAAACTTGTACTCGTTTTAACACTCGGAAAAGGCGGCTGCTCAAGAGGTAGTCGCTTCAGTAGCACAACTGTCGCCTCAGTTCGCTCACTGATAAATCCGCCACCGCCGCTGAGAAGAAGTGGAAATAAGAAACCATTGTTGGTACATGCTATCGCGATGACGTCACTTAGGATAGCACCGCGTAATCTGAGCCATTTGCTCGGCCGGCCTATTTAGTGGCGATCGCGTTTCCTGTATAACCCATTCATAATATTTTCATTCCGCGGCAGTGCGCGCGATCTCTCTGCATGCGGCGATCCAATTACATCGACAGTATCACCGGTTCTCGTTGGCCGATAATATCGTGCATAATATATGTTTACACCACATAACGTGCGTGTTTGACAACTTCGATATTCGATAATAAACAAAATTATTAATTAATACTTTTTAGAGCGGCGTATTATTTTTGATGAGTGCAAGTTTACCTGTGTTAATTGTTAGCACAGCGTAAATTCTATAATATGTACGGGAATTTTAATATATACTCTGACTTCTCGTAAATTAATACGTATAATCTGCTTTCTACCGCATTGTTTTGTACCGCGATCTACGCGGTAGATTGGTAATCTGATTATAATTTGTAATACAAGCCGATTCGTATGACAAATCACGAGTTAGACTCCTATAGACCGCGTTGCTAATTCTGATATTTTAATATCAATGTATCATAGTATCGATAGCGAAATATCATGAAGGAACGATATGTATAAACGGCATAATTGATTGTATTCAATTATTCTTACATTATTCTTGTAATTATTATGCTTACTGTTTATGCGGCGCACACGGTTCATTTCACAGTCAGACCGTGTGAAACAAATCAATGTTTCGTATTTCTGGCCAATACCTATATATATTTTTATATGTAGAGTAGAATGAATGCTATTTTGAACTATTGTTAAAGCGGAATTATTTAGATGAAACAAGAAAGGCCAAAGAAAGAAAACAATAAAATATGTAACGCGAGCAAATATAGTGCTCATCTGGTGTGTCGCGCGACGAATTAAAAGCTAATTGAATTTGAAGTGTATATTTTTATAGCGAGTCCCGCTTGCAACAATTTCGGCTCGCGGCTAAAATTGGCTTCGCCGAAATGTCGGTCACCGCCGCGCGCCGTCGCCAACGCGCCGCCGATAATTCCCGTGCTAATTACGTAACGCGCCAGACTACAAAAGCGCGGCCCCGATTACATTATAAATAATGGAATACGCTCATAATGCTGTTACACGACGCCGACGTGAATCGGCTCCGCCGGCGACGTATGGAAATGACGGGATTAATATGCGCTGGCGCATTCATAAAGTTCGCTAATTAACGCAGTCGCGAGAAGGCGAGAGGCCGCGATCTTCGCGGTAGAAATTGTATTTTGTTGGAAATAACGCCGGACGACAACAGCCTACGCGTCTAGCCTGCGTAATAACGCGTATCTTTTTACCTCGCGTTAGCAAACAATTTAACTTTTAACGATTATCTCGTACTCCACTTTTGGAAGTAAAATTTTATTTTATTCGAAGATTTTATTAGAGAACTTTGTTTACTAGGACTGTTTCTAGAGTATTTCGAACATAAGTTATATTTTAGTCTATTCTTAATAAATAAATCGTACATCTCCAGAGAGATATATCCCACAGATGAAAACCACCATTCTGGAGAATTGGAAACGAAGCTGTATAACACCAAGAGTTGCAACATGATATTTCGTACACTAAATCATTAATGGTCCCTGTTGTTGGTGAACTCACATGCCGCGCCGTTATCCCATCTCTATGCGAGACGTCGGTTTTGGTGCGCGGGAAAACAACAACGGGGATCATTAATGATTCTCACCCTATAACAGCCGCGCTTGAAAGAAAACGATCCTTCATTGCGAGCACGTTGCTCGCCACGCGGCGGCAACACTCCCACTGCTTGGCGCGGCTACCATTCGCGGTTCAATTATCGTCACTGGAAATCGCCGTGCTCGCGTTGGTAATGGACATCTGTCACGGCGGCGACACGCGTTATCGCGCGCTGCCGCCTACGAAAAAGCGTCGCGGCGGAATAATTGATGACGCGCGCGCGCGCGCGCGAGCGCAACGGTAACGGCCGATCAAATATTCACGACGCCGACATCTCCTCTTGATGTATATAATTTTCGTGCGAACGAGGCCGCGCGATGCGTCGCGACACGTCATCCGAATTGAACGCGCGCGCGTCCGGCAAGTCATTCCCTTGCATTCGCCGACCCCGGTGTGATTTCGTGAATATTTCAGCCCGTAAATATTGAAACGTGACGCTGCGTCTCCGTGTGTGTGGCACACGTATATTGTATATATCCTATCTCTCGCGTCTATCCCCAGGATGACACGCCGCGCTGGGTTGATTCGATACTTTCCGACGAATCGAGCATCGAGAGCGATTCGTAATTCTTTCATTACCTGAGGCGTGAGGCTGTGATAAACCTATTCGAGATCGTTACGACATTTAATTTTCTGTCATTATTAATGTGTTCATTTCTCACTAGGTGACAAATAGATTCTCGTTAGCAAGAGAATCCAGTTAAGAGTCGCGAAAGAAACAGGATGATGAGAGAGAGTGCGGGAGGGAATTTTTTAAAAATTTTAGGAAGCTTATTCGAAATAGTAACACTCTTGAAATTGCTATCGTCAAAAATTTTCGAGGATTTTTATAACATTTGAAAGAATGCTAATGCTCGAAAAAAAATCTATCAGTATTTAAATGTAGTATTTTACATCTACATCTCGAATAAATGTCGAATTTAAATTTGAAATTTTTGTGTGCTAATAAAAACTTATCGATCTATTTTTATATCGATCGTTATGTACTGATTTTGTGTGAAAGACAGTCCACATAAAATACATTTATGTTTCGATCTTATTATACAATTTCACAAGTCTAACCATTTTGTGCACACCGATTCAAAAGAAAATTCTTCAATGCCCGTTATAGAAATATATCAAAGGCAATATATTAAATCTTCCGCGTAGAGTTTCCTGCATGATTGGCGTCCTCTGTGCCGTTCTTGCACAACCGAGACACGGGTCAAAGACCATCGTGCTAATAAACGTAGCACGTGTTTCCACGGCGCCGCGGCGCCGACTCATAAAGTCGGCCAGCTCGATGGCGCACGACGCGAGTTAATTAAAGAACGAGCGCATTTTTCCACCTTCCTTCCGTCCCATTCCGTTGTGCCGCATCCTTCGGACGCTTCGACATAGCGGCGTCACGAGAAATTCGATGTGAGACCGAAGACTACTTGGTATACTTACTTCGTATACCTTGCGATGAAAATGGAAAAAGGAAGTGAAAGGGATAAAAATTCTTTAGAGTCCGGAGTTACGCTTCGATATTAGATGAAATTAAAGAAATTAGAAATATATACGAAAAATAAGTTTTTTTTTATAACTATGTTGATATCGGCTGAACGTATTTGATTAAATATATTAGAAATGAAGAATAACAAATCGTATATGTTGCCAATGCATGATAGAATAAAGTACTTTAAGATGCAAAAAGTCTTTTGATTAATTGTAATTGTGAAAAAAATGGAGACCGCACATTCGCGTTGCAGTAGTTTCCTTTATCCCTCGAAGGTAATTTTCGTTCGTTCGATGGGCTTTTGTCGCAGGTGTTATGTCAGTTTCCGATTCTATTACATTCCGTATCGCGATGACCATTGTAATCGCACGGTCTTTCTATACGTGTATCAAAGAATTGCACGAGCATGCGAGTCGCATAAAGTGTTTGAGATAGCCAACTGAAAGCTCATTCAATTTGAAAGCAGATTTATATCATTCATATCGATTATTGAGCTATCATTTTTATTCGAGTGCCTTTAATATGATAAATAGAAAAACGCAGCTATACAACTCTTAAAAATCTTTCAATTTTTACCGTTTCAGTGAATAAAACTTTTAATTTTTAAATTTGAACGGTTTAAAGGCTTAAAAATTCTAGTTTAAAAAATTTAGAATTCTGGGAATTTTGCTATTCTTGATGACTTTAGATAGAACGTTTATAAATCTTTAATATCCGGAAATTGCACGTGCATATCAAATTAAATATATATAGTTTCTGCGATTTAAAAGTCTCGTTTTTTAAACTTTTTATGAAACTAGAAATTTCATCTAGAATCTTTGGTTTATCTTTTAACATCCTTCAGGATACGTGATTGAATTCTGCAGAGTATATCAGTACCGTCTTACAGTATATGCAGAGAAGGTGGTAAATCTTTTGGGATTTATAAATGACATGAAGATTATTTTGTTATCTGTGTTTCTTGTTTTTATCTCAATTTTATAGTTACATGATTTCTTTATGTTTCAAATTTTATGTTTTTTATTTACTATTTTATTTAGTTCATATTTAAAAAAATAATAAAACAATTATTTAATAAAGATATAAATTCAATTTTTTTTAAATGCTTGCAGTTATTTACAAATATAATGTGATTTTAATATTTCTTAAGACTTGCCTAAATTATATTTCTTTCTTATTTTGAATATCAAAATGGGAAACAGATATTTGTATTACGCTATAATCTTGTATGATTTATTGTGGTGCGATATTGCGCCTACTATTACAATCTAGTCCCATTTAAGTTCATAAGAGGTAAGTAATTTTGATGCCTCGAGGCTCCGTAGCCATAAGGACAATGTTGGCCGGACAAGGAGGAGGGAGGTTGGTCGGGGAAGTTTGGATCGCGTTTCTCACATATCCGTGTTGGACTCACGGGTGTCCGTTGCGAAAGCACGAAAACGAAACAGGAGAAGAGGTGCAGGTGCTCGGAGAGCTGCCCTGTAATTAGGCTAGGGACGCCGAATCCGCGTCTGTTCGCATCAAGACGGTAGCCCGGGCACCTTAAAGGAAACATGTCAAAAATGCTCGAGGCGTTGCTCGTGGATGATTCCTAGAAGAATCTAGCAAGCGCGAGATATAAAAGCGCTACAATCCGTTAAATTGATCTTACCTATTTTGAATTTGTCTCGATATGAGAATGGCAGCGACGGCTTCTTACCTAAAACAGAAAGATAAACAGATGTTAATTGTGTTCCTTTTTCTCCAATGAAAGTCGCGCATTACTATATGCAACTCTTGCGCTAGCTCGAAAATATAATAATCAGTTTTTTAATATATTCATTAATTATATTTTCATACTTATATTTATGTACATTTCTTATTATATATCAATTTTCTTTCGTTGTATATCATATTTATTACTTATATTTTGCAAGTAACTATATTATAATTCCAAAATATAGTAAAATATCTTTCTTTCTTTCACTCTCTCTTCTTTAATCTTCTCTTTATTAATTTTTAAAGACCATCAGATATTTGAACATCCCCGGAGCAGTTACTGCGGTTATAAAAGAAACGTGGGTGGCTAATGATTTAATTAATTGTGATTTAGAGTCCGCTTTATCGCGCGCTTTAATTTCTATGCGGGATACGCATCTCCTCGCGCGCGGCGGAAGGTAAGGGGACAATTTCATCCCCCGAGAGAGCACCCGAGAACAAACGTGCCGTAATCCGACCAGCGAGACACCGTTTCGGCACTCTCTCGTGTAATCTTAAAGCGGCAACAAACCGCGCGAGCAGATCCGTAAGTTTGAAGAAGATTAAGATCTCAAGACGCGCCACGAGGGTGCCGCGCCTGAAAGAGGTGCTTTGCATTATTTCAAGGAGTCTTAGAAGCAAGAGGATGGTTTGGGCGAAACAGAAAACAAAAATATTGACAATCCGAGCGAAAGATTCAATCACGTAATCTAATACCTACAAGTCTCTCGATCCGACCGTCTTCCGCTTTTTATTTATATTAGAAGTGGATATGTTAACGAGGTCAAATTTAGTCTCTCTTAAATTATTAAGTCGATCAAGTCACACGTTTCATTTTCTTCCGATGAAAGAAACAATCGTATAGATTGCGATAAATCATAAAGATTAAACTAAATTTAAAAAATTTACTATTTAATAGCTTGTAGCACGAACAATGTTTGATTAAACTAAATAAATACGTTAACGAACGAACTTTCACGAAAATTTCGTTAAAAAAAATTTACGAAAAATTAATTGTAAAATTTTCACATTTTATCTCGTTATTCAAAAAATTATATATAACTTAATATTAACTCCCCATAAAACTTATTGCCATTTGATTTGCAATTAAAGTACATAATTAAAAAAAGTAACTTTTTCTTGTATTTTATATGTATATCCATCCGAACTTTGAATAGCGAAAAAATCTACGAGCCATTGTGACGTGGTTCGCGTCAATCGTAAGCGAGCGGCCTTTTTCGCGAAGGGCCTTTACGGCCGTCGTGGGAATGCATCACACATAAGGGCTACATTGCGGCGCCTCCCCTTAAACATTCAGGACTACACCTTTGGTAGCGATTCTACGGACAGGCGTTAACCGTTGGAATTGGAATCGCCTCCTGTATCAAGCTATCCACTTCTATCTGTTCTGCCCGGAGGAATTAGGAGTCGCGGTCGTATCCATGGAATCGAGCGCGTTTCTCTCGAATCAAGAATTTCTCCCGAGCGAATCGACGTTTATCGCGCGCGAGTTCTCAAAGTAGTTTCTAGCCTTGAACGAGCACAAATGGGTCTGGAGCTGCATCTTTTGAAAAAAGATATCGATGCATTTTATGCTAGACATCTTTTTATCTCTCTCTTTAGTATTAATATTCAATTGAGTTTTGAGATACCTATATATTAGAGAAAATTGCTAGAGACATAAAAAAAGAAAAATACAACAGCTCCAAAACACTATGTGCATTTGGCAACATTATATTGAATTGTTTCCATTGCGAAGTTGGCGGAACAAGAGTATACTGCCTGAAATTTTCTTGTTACTGCATGGCGATAAATAATTCATCACTCTCTAATTATTTATAACTTCCGATTGTAAATGCAACGAAACAAATGCACATCTTACAAATATCTGAGCGGAAGAGTGCGGCAAGCGCGAAAATAGAGAAGCTTATAAAATTTGTATGGCGTCATTTTACAAAAATAAAATTAAAAATTTTCTAAACTGTGACGTGACACCTAACATTAACCATATGTTAAATCGTTCGAGAATTAATATGTAAATTATTGTTAAAATGGAATCTCATAATCAAAGAATTTAAAAAAAAATGTGTTAAGATTACGATTACGCTCAAATAACCTATTTCGAGTTGAATTCGCATCCGTTTACATCGAAAGACCTTTGAATGAGTCTTCGGGAAATCGTTTCCGAGTGCTGCTTGGCGATTCTTGGGAGGCTTCGCTAGTTTTGGAGAGAGTTTGCGCTTTCATGGCTCGGCCAGATAGCATCGATCGGAACTCGACTTGAAAGTCAACGTCGCCAGGAATATCACTAAAGATTCGATGAACGTTCAATATGTACGTTTTACTAAATATTCTAAAAGTACTTCAGAAAAACGGGAGCGACTCGTTTCACTATTTTTAAACGAGAATCTCATATACAAGATGCATTCGGTTTTATGCATCCGCATTTATTAATTTTTACCTTAAAGGCGCCTCATCGAAATAGAATTTATTTAAGGAAATCAAGGCCACACTCTGCAGTAGGGTGGTGTTGCAGAAGAGTGCGCCCCTATAGCCATAGATCATTAATATAATTATGCGCCATCGTGGTTTTTTAAGGATATTTCTTAAAATACTATTTTTGAAAAGAACGTAAGAATTTTTTAATTATACGACTTACACATCGGCTTTCAAGTATATAATCTATAAATATAAATTGCAATGTAACCATACATGTTTATTACGAGTAGTCGTCAATAACGAGGGTCAAAGTTCTGAAAATAGCTACGGGGCTCTACGGGGGTTTTTGTATAGTTCGCAATTCGATTAGCAATTTCCTACGTGTAATGCTTATCCGTCGAACAAATCTTGTTTGATTGGAAATCTTTATGGATCCCTAGACGCCGCTAAAGATGTCATCGCAATATTGAATGTTTGTAAGTTTGCCTCGTAAAGACGAACACACATTCGAATGGACATTTATACAGGACGGTTCAGAGTCAATGTCAATTTCTAATCTTTGCATACGTCGCCTTTACGAGGCAGCCTTATGATGACATCTTTTGACCTCATGCCATTATTAATACTTCGATGCATTTCTGACACTCGCACGACACTAAATCCAGCATAATGGCGCGAGTGTAACGCCATATAGCATGTACCGTGAGTCGGAGAGATTAGACCTCGTCGTTTATTTACAAGGTTCCTAATTATCATTGTTTAGTTATTTTTCCATTTATTCGTCTTCAGTATCTATAATTTTATGTAAACATTTTGTCTTTTCTCTTAAATATGTTCCCCATTTATTTACGTTACATTCGCACTCAAAAGTTTGGAGAAGATGGGCGTTAGCTCTGCACCGTCCTATACAAGTTTCCCAGATATTCGAAGCGAACGGGCGAGGTAAAGCGGCATCGACCCGCGGAACACGCTATATAGCGTTACACCCGCGCCATTGTGCTGGATTTAGTGTCGTGCGAGTGTCAGAGATGCTGCACTCGAGAGCGCGGAGGGTAGACGATGGAACAAGTGGTGGAAGGGGGAGAGGTAGAGGGATGGTGGTGGTGGTGACAACAATGCGATCTCGAGTCCGATAAGGAATTGTTGGCGGCTTCGGGCGGCTCTCGCGAAATGAGCATAAGATTCTTCGGTTATTTCGTCGGACGCCGATATCTCGCTTCCTGTACCCTCGAATTGAGCGTTCCAAATATCTTCCCGTTTCTCGCTGCCTTCCCGCTTCTCTCGCCTGCATCTTTTCGACTGTACCTCTTGACCCGCGCCACGGCTCTCGCCGTATTTCTCACATTACTTTTCGGAGTCTCCACCTCCTTCACCTTCTCTTCCTTCTTCTCCTCCCCCTTTTTACCCCCCCCCTCCTTTCGCACCTTCTCTTCTTTCTCGTCCTGGCTCGTTCATTCCAAACGCTTCTACACTCGCGCGCGAAATCGCGTTTAAGTTATTTGGCTTCCTTACTCGGCGAGGATTTATCGTGCGGAACTCTGGCTGCATCGCGTACGTAGAGGGTGCCGGTAGACTTAAGTCGAGGAAGTCGGTCGGTAACCTCGCGGCAGGAGAGTGCTGCTTAATTTCGTTTGATATTATATTTAATAGGGATATACTGGATGGTTCACTGGAAACGGTGCACTTAATATCTCGTTTAAATATAAACCAACGAAGATATTTAACGCAAAATTTCAACGACCTCGAGCAGCGAATACGATGTCGTAAAAGACGTCTCTCCTCCGCGATTGTCATTGGCAGAGTTACGTATCGTCGACATCTTTTTAAAGTCTCTCAGAAATTAAAGATAAAAAGACAAAATCAAACGTCAAATGATTTAAGAAATACACATATATAGATTAAATAAGTACGTTAATAACGATAATGTACGCAATTATACGCACATTGTCTGTTTTGATCCACGTGCATATATAATTTACAGTATAATAATTTAATAAATTTTTATATAGAAAGTGTACGCGACGTATTAATTTATAGCAGAAAAATCGGGATTGCGACAATATAACATGAAAAAGCACATGATATGTACGCAGGAGATAAATCTGACAATGAGATAAAATCCCCTCGAGGAGTCTGATAAGAGGTCAGCAGGTTTGATTGATTCTCTGCTTGGAGTAGATCGCGATCCTACGAGACAGATTAGCCGATGATTACAATTTAATCCGGCAGATTGTAGCTCCGCCGAGCCTCCGCTATGCCACATGAATATTTGTGACTGCGTGTCTCTCCGGAGCATCGCGCGATCAGGATTATAGCCGACGATAACATCATATGATGACTCGGATTCGAGAGGTGGAGGAAGCATCATGTCACATCTTCCTAAAAATGTTTCCATCCGCTACACGATGTACCGATGTGATTACAATTCAGATGCTGTATTGTTTTTCGTAAAACTATTGTTCTTATTCTTTTTAAATATATGTATGTATTTCTTAGAATTACAGAGTTGGAATTACTTAAAGTGTAGAAATAATTTAAATTTAGTTTTACATTGGCGAAAATGTTTTTAAAATTTTTATTTGTAATCATTACATGCAGATTAAAATCTAACATTTTACGTCTTGAGATAAGGTTTTACTTACTGATAATGTTTTAATTGATTGATATGGTTTAATAATTGCGTAACATTAAAGAGTCTCATACTGGAAAACACAAAAAGTAAGATCTCGATTTATCATGATAGGTCGATCACGTTGCATCTCTGCACTGATGATTCCGCCGCGTCATGCCGAAGGCATCACGACGTCTTCAGTAGGAACGAATTCGTTTTATTCGATCCATTTGAGCCATTGCATGGCCATCGGCGACAAATATTGAACATCGGTGCGTCGAGTATGCGAGAGAAACATGTATGGCTCGCGAAAAACGCGACGATGCCTTTCCATCATAATTGCGCGCCAAACGATTGACACTTTCGATTACAGTCACACTGTGATTATTTTTGCAAAATTTACTCCATTGTGAAACGAATTAGAATTGTCATATGCAACACAAAAAGCAAATACTAAAATATAATCGATGGATACGTACAGAATGTTGTAAAATAATTTCAAACAAATAGTACTTTAGAGATAAATTCTTTTTGGCGATAATATCTTTTGAAAGTATATCGAGAGATGTTTAATTCTTGAATTGTAAATAATTTAAAAACTTGAAGAATTGAAAACTTGTGGTTGGTAACATTAAGTATTAGCCGAATCAATAGTGAGATATTTAATTTGAAAATATTTTGCTTTTTCTAGTTTTAATTTAAAACTTAACTGATAAAATGTTGATATTTTCTATAAATAAAAAGTGATTCTGACTTCATCAAAGAAATCATTTGCGCTTAAAAAAAGTTGAATAATCTCAAAATATTTTATATTATTAATGCCCTAAGCTATTTTTTTCAAGAAGTGATTGCCAATCTCTCTTTTACTATACGCTTTATTGGATTTTACATTATGAACGACAGTTCACATTAATATTCACAATCAGTCTCATATATCTCAGTCTACATTATAGAAAACGGGTTAATAGTGCTAGCATACGATCTAATACATAATATACAAACCAATGGAAGTGGGAAAATGCGACGATGATGACAAGATTACGAACTACGACGATTGCAAGATAGACTTATACTCATTAAGAGAAGTGCGTATTGATTATCTTTCCACTTTCATATATATATATCTAATAGTCTATCTCGAGAACGCTTTTACGCGACCAAGCTGTTAAATTTTTTCCTTCCGTAGATTTCTCCCATCTCCCCATCTTCCCATCTCCTCGCTCCGGTTTTTCCGCGCCGCTTGAAAAGGATTAAAAAAGTGCCGCTGCGTGCTTCTAATATTCGGCGCTCTCGTAAAAAGAAGACGGGCGGCATACGTTATCCTTTGATGGGATAATCCCTCGGTCCTATTTATTCTTTCTCTCGTCTTTCTGGAGAGATCGCGTTTAGGGAAGTTGCTCCCGGTACCCATGGATGGGGTGATCGATGGGCCCCCTGGCGATGTATGATAATGATACGATGAGAATCGACATAGACGTTGCTCTACGAGAATGATGAAGATTAGGATGTCCTCGATTAGGTTTACGAGAGATGAAAAGACATTTGTGAGAAATAGATATACACAGACAAAAGAGATAAAGATAAAGAAATAAATATTAAGAAAAATATAATATCAATACAAGATAGGAATTTTAAAGGTAAAAATCAATTTTGAAAATAAAAAGGTATAAAGATCAGTGACAAAATGTTGATGATAAAATTATAAAGAGTGCAATGAGCAAAAAGGTTAGGTTCAAATGCTAGAAATAAAAAAAAAAAAAACACGCGAAAAAAAGTGGTTACCGGTAAGATAAAAATTGCAGAATAAAAGAGAAAGTGGAAGAGAATCCACCGAGTTTAGAAGAGATATATGAAAAATACAAGAAGGTGTGGAAAAAGAAAAACCGCAGAGAAAAAAAGACGAATTTAAATGAGAAGAAAAGAAAATGGGGAGGGGAGCGGAAATCCCAACGCAATCAAAAGTCTGACAATAGCGCGCGCGGAAAAAGTTTTCGCTTTACAGGAGAGTGCCGCGGAGAAATCCGGTAGGCGGGGGAGAGAGAAAGAGTGCAGGGAGGCAGATGTAGAAGAGGAAGAAGGCGTACGAGGAAGGAAGACTCGGAGGAGAAGATCGAGGTAGGAGTGGAAAAGAAGGCCTGAAACTGCTAGCCGATATTTCATCCGGGGAACAAGCCAGATAACAGCGGGCACGCCCTTCCTTTACGTACAACCCTCTCCCTCCCTCCCTTCCTCGCAACCCCCTCCTGCCCGACGCTTTGCGCTCTCCTCGTCCTGTTCTCTTCAGCATTGCGCGAGAGAGCCACACCGGCGAGAGAGCTCTGCCCGCAACAGACTCGCGCTCGTTTTAAAATATTATCCCGCCGCCACCCCCTTACACTTGCCGTTACATCCATTCCCGGTGAGAACGCGCACCCCGAAGAGAGCGGGCGGCCAACTCCCGACGAAATACCACTACTGGCTCGAACCCTCGGGATTACCCGCGTACCCCCGACGCGACGTCACACGCTCGATGTCGGACAAATTTTATCCTCGTACAGGTTTGTGTTTACGCGCGTGAACTAAATGGACCAGGCAAATTTGAGCAAAGCGCAGTTTTAAAGCCAGATAAATGTATTTTAAATACATTATTAACGGAGAATTTAATTTTCGGAGAACCTGATCTCTTCATATTTTAATATTTATGGAGCATCTCGAAATATGAAAGAAGAATCTCGTTAAGCATATCAATTCAAATTTAAGAATAAAAAGTACAAAAAATATTTTTCCCAATTAAAAATAAATAATTTAAGAATGTATCAATAGTTACAAATTGTTATATAAAGACAAAAAGAAAAAGAATTACTTTTTATTACTATAATGCATATTAATATTAAGCCTCTGTGCTCTGCCTTGTAAATGAATCATCGGTCTAAAATGCATTAACATGAATTTGGAGAAGTGAATAAAATCGTTTGTTGTAAATCGTCTGTTCTCTTAAATATGAGAATATGTTGTTTTAATACTTTTACTACGTTATCAGCGAACGTTACGATTTTCTCCAGTATGAGCAGCAACCAACAAGGGTGGAAAAAGAGTCGCGCGAAAGGAATTGTCGCCCTTAACCCTCCCTCCTGGCTGAAGGGTAGCGGAGAGCTTGCGACACGGCCGTGACGTGTTTAATGCGTTCCGGGTGATTTAGGGCGGCGCCGCGGCGGCAGGAGCTGCAGATGTTGGGGGTTTATGCCAGCTTTTAATTTGAAGATTCATAATTTATATGGGGCGTAACAGCCGCATTATTCTTAAGTCCCGCTTAAAAACGTGAATCTTTTTTTCTGATTAAATATGTCAAATTCGATAAAAGTTTTACCACCAATTATACTTGATTTTGAAAGATATAGTCAACTATAAATACTGGAGTTGACCAAATACTGAAATTTGATAGTAATTAAGCAAAATAACGTTTAATGAAGATAAAGTTATCATTACATATTATATAATTAACAACCTTAAAGAAAGAAATTAATGCAATATAGAAGTTATTAACATTAATTAATTATTAGATTTACTTAAGTTATCTTTACTTTACTATCACACATTTGATTGCTTTGAAGCATTAAGAAAAAGAGAAGAAAGCGGAAAGAGATAGGAAACTAATCTGGAATATTCTTAGCCAAAATTATGCAGTGATGACTGGACGGAAGTGAATAGACGAATAGTCAGCTTCTCGACTTCGTGCAGCGTCACGGCGCGTTTCGACATGATTTCCACTCTTTTCCGTACCGTTGTCTGGATTCACCCTCGAGCGGATGTAATTTCGAGCGCGGTTTTTATCGGAAGTACTGCCAGGAAGCCGAGAGCGGAAGATCGGTGAAGTAAAGGCCTCCGGAACAGAGGAAGCGAATGGTAGTCGGAGGAATCGAAGGAAATCGTCGGATCTTTTACCTGAGTTCGCAAATAAAACGGTTCTACCGAGATCAGGAAGCCATGCACCCACTCGCGCGCTCACGCTCGGAAAATGCGAACCTATCTCTCTCGACGATCGGTTTTTGCGGTGTAAAAATATTTTACTTCAATCTGGATAATTCCGGTATTTATGCGACTCCGGAGCCGGTCGCTGCGGCAGATTACAGGTCGCCACCGCGATTTTCATGCTTTCGCACGCACAGCGGGCCGAGGCGCATCACGCACATGATGCGTGCACGCGTGTACCGTGACGGACAGATCGGCAGCAGGCCAGAAGAAGGCGGAGAGAAAACCATAGACGTATATGGACGACACGCACGCACGGAAAGTCGAGTAAGCCTTGCTGCAAAGCCACTGCACTCGTCATTCGCGAGTTTCTCGCCAAATCTCGTTAGCCGTATTCGGTGTTATGTGTCGGTATCCATTTTTTTAATACCTCGAAATATAATAGTATCAAGGTTTTGTTAGATTTAAAGATCAGTGTTATAAATGAATACAATAATGTATACTTTGTGCGCGATATAATTAGGTCATAGCACTACAAGATTATCAATAGTTTGAGAATAAAAGAAAAATTAGAAAATTTGTAGAAAATATTTATTATATTATAAGTACATTGAAGTGATATAAATATGCTTACAAACTTTTTAATATTTCTTTTAGTCTTAGAGCCTCTCAAATCTTACGCTACTACAGTAGTTTATATTTAATTGCAACTGTTGAGAATTATATGTACAGTGTCTTAATTGGCAGTTTTTTTATCAGTAACAGTTGAGCACCGCTGGCGCGTGTGCGCGTACGTCCGTGCTACTATATAAAGGAGTCAAAGTCCGGCTTTCGAATCTAAGTTATCCGATTAAGCGTGCAATCTACTTCGGTGCACCATATACCGAACCCTCGGAACTTCCAGTTCCAGAGCGTTCTCTCTTTTCGTACCGCACAGGTCTCTCCACCGCGGCTCAAGCTCCCGTCCCCCGCAATTCCCCTTAAGCTGCTGAAAATCTCCTCGTATCTTCTACCCGAGGACAGTCAGATTGCCGGACCCTTTCACGCGTGTTCGCGTAAGTAAGACGAGCATGACAAAGCGACCGCCGCGATGCTCGCAGAGGCGTCGAAATACTAGACGTCGATTCCGATCCCGGATTTCGCCTCGAATCCGATCGGTGCGACTCTGATACACCTGGTTTCTCTTCAAATTTTACTTTCCTCGAACATTCGAGCGAGAAATATTTATGCAACTTGTGGATACGTTTTTTAGTTTTTTCTAATTTTTCTGTGAATTTTTTATTAAGAGAAGAAAATTGCAAAGACATTGAACCAAAGATCTGTATTTTCATTAATGTATTTATTGACAATGAGTACCAAATTCGATTATTAGAATACATTTTTAAATCTGCAAGTCTTGAAACGTTAACATTTATTTTGGAGAAATGATCGTTTAACTGTTTCGAGAGTAGTATATTACTCGGGATAATAAGCTCTGTCCGTTATTTTGCCCACATACCGATATTGAGTAAATAATAAAAAAAGCAAATGAAGAATTTATTCGAATTTATGGCGCCCGGTCGACTCAACACAAACGACAGGTACACCTCACAAACGTCGCTCGCGTGCTATCGGGAATGCTATCGGGAAGAGGTAGAGTCCGGAGCCGCGGGTGAAAGGGGAGGCCCAAAAATGAACGACGATCGCGATGACGAGATGGAAACGAGCGGACCGGGGCTGCATATCTCACGAACAACGTAGTGCACTCACCGAGAGAGTCCTTCGATAACGGACGCGCGGCCCGTTATATTACCGAAGACCATAATTATTATTTGTAAGCCTCCTCCGCGTGCCTCTTTTTCCTATCTCTCGCGAGGGGCCCTCCTGTTGGCCCCCTCCCCCTGTTGTCCTCTCCACGAATGTCTCGAAATGGGTCTCCTGTTTATCGAGACGAGAGTGGCCGGTTTCGACGAGACATCCGTAACTAATGACCCTGATAGCCGACGAGGCTCTCTTTCTCTCTTTTCCTCTCCCGTTCTCCGCTTCAAAAGATCTCTCCCGTCGCTCTCTCCCGGAGCCCCTCTCGCTCTCGCACGAGCACGATTCCTCGTTCATTGTGTCTTCCAAGGTTAAGAATGCCTGGCGAACCCTGGGAGTCACTTAATTAATTTTCCGTTTCGACCCGGGGAGAGAATCGAAAAGCTCGTTATCTCGACTTATTACTCCTCGCATCCTCGCTGTCGCTCTCTTTCGCCTCTCCTCTCTCTACCTCCTCCGCCCCCCTCCCGCTCTACCCCCGCCGGCTGCCGTCTTATCCTTCATCCCCTTTCTTCGTCGTCTCTTTCAGTCTCGCCATTGGGTATGGGATCCGGGTATTCTTCGATCCCGTGACGTGAATAAATAATATGCGTGACGCTCCATAAAGGGCCACCGACTATTTACGGCGGGATGTGGCCTATAATCGGAGAATTTGTCAGAACTGCGCTGTCTATCGGGCTATTCGGGCGTAATAATAGCACTAATTGAGGAATAGAGAAGCGTGAAGCAACGTGCCTGATGTAAAGCTAAAACATATCGCGTTTGACGATTTTCGTTGCTCCAGAAGTTATGAAACGAAAATATCGCGTTTGGCAATTTTTGTGGCTCCATATGTTATGAAGCAAGCGACCTGTAAATAGTGATAAAGGGACCTAGCTAAAATTTAGAATTTATAGCGAAACGAATTGACACCTTGCTTGAAAAATATTAAAACGCGTGAATTATTGATTTGTCTCCTTTTAATATTAAAAAAGTTATTAAAAAATAGGTAAATTTTTTAGTATTATTTTCCATATGATTACAAAACGCATATAAAATAAAAGAAAAAGATAAATTTATTATGTTTTATAACCATTCTATTTTTAAGTATAGTTTTTTATTATGATTTGCATATAATTAGAAAATATATCGATTGAAACATGATTAATTTTATTTTTAAATATTGCGGAAAGGAATTTTGAAACTTTTCCGGAAACTAGCGGAGCATGTCCAATTTCTCCGATTTTTAGGAGTTTCTAAATGTCTAAAAAGCCTTCTATATGATAAAGGAAAAATATCCAAAAATGTATATAATCACTCTTCGTGCTCAAAGCTGTTTTAATTATTCGTTTGGCACGCACGAATTTTTCGTTTCGGCGGATTTCAAGCGCGAAATCCGATGATCAGAGCCATACAAAGTTGTCATCGGCACAAAGTACCGCCGCTTCGGTGAACACACGCATCGACTGGACACGCAGACCCGTTGACCCGGAGCGTAAAAAGTTTCCGGCTTTTTTTTTAGTGACGCTCGAGCGCACAGCAGAAATTCAGTATCTACAAGTGGAATTCTCGGCCTAATTCGCCACGCTCGTCGGATTAGAACCGAGAAAACTCGCTCGCGAAAATTATTCGGGGGCGTAAATCCCCGGTGTGCTCACCGTATATCCATTTACTAATCGAACACTCGCCGAGCATGGCGCTTGAAGTCATTTATAGTATATTTATAAATCACGAGAACAAATTAAAGTCCTTTAATTAAAGTTTGGACTATAATTGGATTATTTTATGAAATGTGAAACTTTATGATATCTTAAAACGATATAATATATCTATCATAGTCCAATTTTAGAATCACAACCAAGTGATGCAATTTGTATGTAGTACATTCGATAGATAACTAAATTTGTGGGTGATTAAAATATACTACTTCTTTGAATATCGTTTTAAGACATCATAAAGTTTCACATTTCATGAAATAATCCAATTATAGTCCAAGCTTTAATTAAAGGACTTTAATTTGTTCTCGTGATTTAAACAGTTATTTCTTCAAAATCTAAGAATGTAGTTCCACTATACATGGTATCTAATTATTTCGTTATATATATTTATTTGGAGAAGAGCGAGACATATATATTTTACAAAAATAATGCAGAGTATGTGAGGAATATTTTAAAATGTTGACGTGGAATAGTTTGGAAAATATTCGATAACTTCAAAACACATAAATCTTCGATTTTTCGTTCTTCCATGTTTTTTTTTTAACTCGTGTTTTTAAACGTCGAATTACTTCGAAACACGATTATTCGTAATTACCGGCGCGGAATAAACGCGAAACGAACGTTCCATCATAAGATACTTTCGCGGGCTTTCAAGCGATCATTCCGGAGAAATTCTAAAAGCTTCTTGAAAGCCGAGCGACGAGAAAGAAATTCCACCATCATTCAATGGATGGCACGAACAAATCGGAATGGGAAACATCGAGATCGCGGCAGGATCGACCTCGTTTTGAACTCGCTATAAAAATTTCATTATGAGTAAAAAAACTACGACTGTCTGACGAAGAAAAAACGTTTGAAAAAAATAAATTTCATGAGAATAATGGGCAGAAGGTTGAAAGTACTTCGCATTAAAAATAGCTGCACCTTATCGTACGTAAATTTTGAACAGCGATGTGTAGAGGATCAAGACTGTTCTATTGAATTAAAAACTGTATAATTTTACATACTTGAATAGTGTTTGAATATTTGTAATAAAATTTTGGAACTGTTGTATTTAATTTAGCAAATTCGTATTCTTGACTTTTTAAATAGAGAATTAATGCTTTAAATATTCAAATTTTCAACTAATGATTTTTTACGCGATTTCTAGAAAAACTAAAAATTTTTCTGATATTTTTATCTATGTCTATATATCTTTACTTTCGTGAACTTTACTCTAGCCGTTCAGGACATAAATATTTCAATTTGAGCATATTTGCAACTTTAAAGATTTAAGCTCCTGAATACTAAAATTCTCAAATACATCTCTCAAGACTTGAGTCTTAGAACTTTCTTATCGTGCATGTTTTAAAGATTATGGAAATTCGATGCATAAATTTTTTAAGTTGCACCTCCATTTTTTTAGATTTTAATTCTTGTCCAAATTAATTATTTCTTATAATCGTTAATATGTAACAATCGCGTAATCTTTATCTACTGATTATCATTGCTAATTTTCTAACTTTAATACTACTTTTCGAAGTTTACACACCATTATAACCGTTCCACAATTTTCTATTGAATACCAAAGAAATTCAGTGACTATATTAAATTGAGAAACGTTGCTGTGAGCCAAGTGTCCGCGTAACCAAGTGGTCGCGAGCGAATTATGAATAATGCAGTCCTTCGGAAAGTACGCAATTAACGGGTGACTGCAACTGTAACGGCGCAATTATCATGCACACGGAAATAGAATCATTCTCACGACGGCATTGTGCGCGCTCGCCGCACTTTAAGCGCGCGCCATTTCCCTGCGAGAGCGTAATTGTTCCTTTTTCTTTTTCCCTTGCACCGGAGCCCTTCGGCTCGTTAGCCCGCTGAAAGAAGCCAGGAGTGCTGGGCGCTTTGTAAGACGAGCGATGGACCGTAAAGTCCCTCGGATCCCGATCGACGCACGCTTTCGCCGATTCATCCCGCTCCTCGTCCTGTTCTCGTCCAAGAAATTCCCCAAGGCATTTCCTCCTTCGGCGTTCACCCCTTTTCTGAAAGCACTACCTCTTTAAACGCGCTCCGAAATTTTCCAGCAAGAACGACCGCTTTCGCGGCTGTCGTTGCAAAAATATTAAACTGACGTCATCGCTCGTACTAAATGATTGCCGAATTTCGTACCTACGATGTCTGAAGTGTACGGTAATAATAGTCGAAAATCAATTTTCCTGAATTTTAGAGTGCTTCGTAAATAGTCACAGTTCAAATGTAATAATAAAATTTTCGAATATAATATCTAACAATTGAAATTGAAATTCTAAAGTAAGTATCTAACAATTCAAAAGATATCAAAAAATATCTAACAATTCGAAATTGGAATCGTGTAATAGCGTTTCTGTGAAATGTCACGCATTTCCAAAGCTTTTATAAAGAAAAAATAAATTCCATCACTCTGTTTATTTTTCACGTTTAACAGCACGAGTACCGTATATGAATAAAATTCTAGCACATGCAAAACAAAAAGAATAAAACGTCATCGCGTTAAAATACATGGCACGTTCATTTCATTCCAATCGGCGACGTATCTCTCGAGATACGCCAGATGTCAAAGCTTTAAATTTCCTTAATCCTTCGAGAATACGGGGCACTAGGACGTTTAGATACCGATAGCGCAAGCGCAACGCACTGTACGTCAAGGAGATACGCCCGGCGGGCTACACATGCATGCTATACGTATGTATACATATACGCGAGGTATGCGTACGTGTGCACATCGTATTCGAGATTTGATCCTGATTCATCCCGAATGTCCTGCGAGAGGCATTGTCCGCCGGGAATAACGCGCGAGATTTGATCCTGATTCCGCGATATACGCCCGCGATATCGGGAATCGATGAAAAATATGTGCGCGGTGATTTGCAACGCGAAAAAAGCTAGCAATAAAAGCAGATAATGATAACGAAAAAAAAAGACAAAATTTATTGCGTGAAGAATGGAACGGATCTTTCTGTGCTTTGGCTGTTGTGCAAATTGTTGTTAATTTTTTCGAAAAAACATGTTTGCAGTGAAACTTCAAGTGATTGCGCGTCCAAAAATTATCGGGTCAGTGGAAAAATAAGCTTAGAAATTTTTGCTCGGGATATGAGAATAAAATTTCTGTCAGAAATTTCTATCAAAAATTCGCAAAAAACTTTGATATTTTAAAACTCATTTATGATAGTATTTTATATTACGATATGTAAATACAAATATCAAATATCTGAACTATCAATCATGAGAATAATCTTGTTTATCTTTCGTTTTTCCAAAAGGTAAAAATCAAATTTTTTAATTTAAAATGCTAACCTTATCTTGTAACAGAATGAAGAAAAGTTTTAACAAGACTCCAATCGCAAAAATATTTGTCATTAAAAGTTAAGATGTTACAGATAAAATTAACAATATTATTATTAAAGAAAAACCCGAATTAATCATATTTCTGGTAATGTTTCCGGGATATGCTGTATGGTTTTCGCACGTAATACAGCAACGAGCGTAAACGGAATCAATTACTTTTTTCTGGATGACTGAAAATTAATGAGCTCCGACGTGGCTTACGTGAATTCTGCCGGTGAAGGTTCGTTCGCGGAACGCGAAGTTTAGCGAGGATCGTAACGGGCGGAGGACGGGGCGGGAGCGGTCGAAGAAACATCGAATCGCGTGTTATCGGGCTGGCGCGTCTAAATGCTCGAGGTATGCGTCTAATGCCAGACCACGGAGCTCTAATCGCCCTATGCAAATCACAGAACGGCCCCCGGCCGCATTCGTATAATCGTTTAAGTCGCGGTCGATGCCGAAATAGGCGGCACTCGCGTATTTTCTGAGCGTACTCTAATTCTCCCGTTCTTGTCTCTCTCTCTCTCTCTCTCTCTCTCTCTCTCTCTCTCTTGTGTTTTCTTTCCTTTCTTTTTTTTTAAAGAGACGCTCACAGAAAGAGATTACAAACCTTGCAGCGAGAATATTGGATGCAAATACGTACATTGCTGTTTACCGTACATATCCAATCTCCAGAAATGCATTAATTTCTGTTTACATCTGAAAATGATAGAAAAACAGATCTTGTTTAAAAGATATGTCTTGCATAATCAACAAAATGCACACAAAACAGCCCGTTAACTTTTTTCATTTTCATTAGCGTTATAATCACAAACCAAGATTAATAAAAAACGCGTATTGCCAACAAAAAAAGAACTGCCAACACACATGACTGAAGTAAATATTAGTCACGCCGTGACACACAGTCTCCCAAACAAAATACTCACGGATCGCCGTTCTTAAGTCGGCGTCGCGACGCAAAAAACGCTTGTCGAGGCAATGCTTGCTCGCAATGTCTCGTCTCGCTGTGTCGAGCGAGGGATGAAGCGGACGATGAGATGGACCGAGAAGAAGAAGATGAGCAAGAGGCGTGTTCTCTCGAGTCCGAGGAGACTTCCAGTCGGCCGAGCGAGAGCAGCGCCTTTGTCGCATAATGGATGACTTCCTAACGACACTTTAAGATAGTTACCCTCGCGTCGTCGTCCGACGTTTTTCTCCCTCGGAGTAACGACGCCCGCTCGATCCGCCCGCGGAGAAAGACGGAGAAAGTGAAAAATAATAGATTTTTTCGGTGGGACCGGACCACCGCTAAACGACTTAACATGCGACGCCATTAGAGATTCTGGGGAATGACGACGATGATAGTGGTGGACCGCAGCTGCACGTATGGCTGACTCGGAGCTTTTCCAATCTAGACTATGGACCTCTGGGCGCCCGGAAGAGACGCTCGGCAATCAATCAGCTAGCTCGATCCGATATATCTTGAGATATTAGATTTTTTTCTATAGGGATTTACAAATTTGATTTCGCGAGGAAGAATATTTTCATCTAGGGAGCAAAATTGAATACGTTACGGACGTTACTCCATTTTTTTAAATAAATTTTAGATATAAAATTAGTAAAAAAACTGCTAAATATTTACATTTCTATATATTTACACTTATGGATATTAAAATTGTATTATTAACAATCAGTGACTCGTATAGATTTGAATAAAGTTTCCAAGACTTGTCTTTAGACTTGAGATTTGATATCGCATATTCACACACATCGTCGTCCATATAAGTGACATGCTACGCGCGACGAAGTCCGCGGTAGGTAGGTACGGCTAAAAGTTCGAGAGGCGCATTACGTCGCGGGTGCCATGCAAGCGCGCGCTGTCGCTTCGCAAGCATTGTTTTCGTTGTACGGCACCTCGGAAATCTCGGACGACGAAAGTTCGCCGTCCAGGTGGTTTCGTCGCGCGCGGGGTCGACGACGTTACGGTATATAAAGTCTCCCCGGGAAAAGTTATGGTCCCCACGCGGGGTTTCTCGCCGGAATACAAAGAGGCCGCGCGCGATTCTTCATTCCCCTGCACAATGCACCGGAGCACGGCGTCTCTCTCGGCTAGACTGCACTTTGAAACACTCTCGAAACTTGGTAATTGCATCAAATCTGACTTATATTTATCAGTGCCCGGGATCTTAGCTCCGCGCGAGATGCGACGTCACAAATTTCGCGCAGCTCAACGAGCGTTAAGTTCTATTACGGAATAGGATCTTCAACGAGAGCGTGTCCTCGTTGCAACGAAAAATTACTTTTAAATCTTTATTATTAACTTGTACACGGTTTTTTGCACACATAAATTATTTAAATACTTTTGGCACAAGTTTCGGATGATTTGATGTATTTTACAGTCTTCATGAAACTGCAGAGTTTATTCTTATAGCACTTACTGTCCAATGGCAGTGTTCTCAAATCAATTCAATGATTTAGGTACGTTTATTTTTCTGGATTTTTATCGTGCAATGTTGACCGCACTTGATTCTGTAGTCGTATTAGATAAATAATCGACAACAGGGGAGAATCGGTAGCGAAATTGACATTTCAATTGACGATATAGGACGAACCCATCGGAATTATCAAGTTTCGCGCGAAATGAATTTTTGATTCGATAACGATTCGATTGTCGGTGCCATTACGGCTCCTCGTCTTTACCGTTTCCCCTCTCCATCCGCGAGAAAATCCGCCGAAATCATGCTACGACGAGTCAATCACGCCGGAAAACTGTTTTTCCCCCCGCGCGGCCCCGTGTCGTGCCTTCTTGCTTTTCGTCGACAATAGCTCGAGCCAATTTACCTGCCGAACTCCATCATCGGCGGCTTTTATTAGTACGACGTTCGGCGGGGCCGCGATCAATATTGCCGGATATCGATTTCGAATTAGCTAGATTGTCCGACACGCTTGTATGTCGTCGTCGCGTGTATGTCGAAAGAGGAATGAATAAGAAGAGAAGCGAATAAGCGAAAGCTAGACGCCGCAATTTTTCGCAAGAAATTCAAATCTCATGGTAAATGCAATAAGATTGTCACGAAAGAGTGATTTATTATTTACTCTTTTGATGTTAAAAATTACATGATGTTCGTATACACCATCAGATATATCCGTCATAATTATGAAAAAATATTCGTACAAAAATTGCGGGGAACTTTGAAAAATTGAAAGGCGGCTCAAATTAGACGTCATAAAATGATGAAACACTTTCGTGGGGCACTCATGATCTGCCTCTGGCATCTGCCGAATAGCGACAGATAAATTCGTGAGAGAGGAGAGTGGCTCGCGCGCGACAAAATTGCACGGCTGGCTCTAAATTAGCCGTCGATGTTGGGCGCGAGAAGAATGAAGCAGAAAAGAGGGTGGACCTTCCTTATCGCAGCCGATAGCACGGCGCGGGGCACGTTTAATCCGGTAAAGAGCGCGATAAAATTGCGCAACGGCCGATTACATCGCCGCGTGTTATTAGAAGCGAGTAGTGCGGGTGTGAGTCGCCCGCAAAATTGCAAGGCGCGCCTCGGATCGGATATTAAGCGATCTCGCGCGCAGGGGAGTTTCGATACATCGACGGTCGAGAATTTTCAATCCGCAGGTGGAATGCAAATTTTGGTCGAAAAAACGAGCGGAGGAAATTTGATTGCAGCTCCATTTATATCTCGAAATCGATACCGACAAAGTGCGGTAAATGCATGATTGAAAATCTTACCTATAGTCGAAAGATTTAGAGAAATTTTAATATGATGATAATTAAAACTTGTATGACAGGCAAGAAAAAATTGTATATTAAAAAATGAGCGATCTCATTAATTGGATCCAGAAATGTCGGAAATAGCGCGATTGATCTGATTAATCTGATTCACACGATTGATCGGACGGATGCAACAGAATTGTAAGAAACAATTGGCCGTTGTATCTTTGATAATAAGGTGCTTTTATACATGCATGGCGCGTAGATCCCATATGATTAGCGGCGAGTGCGGTGTGAGAAAATGTAGAAGATATTGCCGCTCATGTTATTAGTTAGAAACTTTGAATGGACCATGACGCAGCGGAGTTGCAAAACCCGCCTTCTAAATTAGCCCCTGCATCGTATAATGAGACGTTCTCGGAAACATTGCGCGCACCGGGCATCGAAACCTCTTAATTCGATCGCAGAAAGGCTATAAAGGATAGTTTTCGCGGGTTACTCGTATGTATGCAGGGTAGAATTATGTAACGGTTATTAATTACAGGTATTCGAATTGTCGGTAGCGAATAAAAAGTCAGTCTTCAACGCAACGTCGGCTTAATGAGACTACAAGTCCTGATTAGCCTCAACATAAATGCTACATGGTAAACGAATAAATCACGTAGAATAAATTACGGCGAATTCAATGAATGTCATGTAAGTGTAATTTAGCAGTTGCAAAGTCAAGATTAATTTAAGTGAAAATTGTCAGAAACTTGGTTTGGATCTGTCGACGAAAAACTCTTCTTTATTATATTATAATTTATTGTCGTTTATTTGATATAACTAATATAATTTTTCAGTTATTCATAAAAACTTGTGTCACGTTCGTCTGGACGTTTAATATAAAAGATACATGTTTATATTTGTGAAATGATTTTATTCATGCTCGAGAGACACGGAAAATTTTTTGGAAGCTGTTATTTGAAATTTTTGTTGTTATCATTTTTTACGGGAATTGATTGTCGTATTGAAGAATTGTCAATATTGTTTAATATTTGCCTGGTAATAAATGATTGGTATAAATGTTGATACAGCACGCTCGACATTTCTTCGTTCTGCGATCACGTACAAAGGGGAGCACCCCTATCCTTCGGAATTGAGTAGTAGTAGAAAACTGGGTGGAATTGCATAAAGGTGTCTAATTATTAGTTCGTGCTAGGGTGCGGCGTCAGATCGAATCGACGTGCATGTGCGAGCGCCATAACGTGTCTTCTGTATAGTTTATCGGGCGTAACCCACGCGTGGTACAAGCACACACATGAATAGTTCCCTCTTTTTTTCAACTAATAACACACAGACGCCATTGTTAATTGCTGGCAACAACGTCGTTTTATTTCGTGCCTCGCTCGTATTTGTTACGAAAGTTGGTTTCGTGTAATTAATTTTTTTATACAAATGTTACGTAAAGGTAGCAAATCCCATGCGACAAAATTACAATTATATCTTAATTTTATATTTATTTATAATAACACTTTGGAAACTTTCAATCTTGTGCTATAAAAATATCGATAGAAATTTTGCTACAAACAAAATTCAAAACGTATTTCTTGTAAAAAATTCTTATAAAAGATTTGTATATTATTATAATCCATCTTATTTATCTTTTAACATTTACAAATTATATAATACAAATTTTGAGAATATTATAGAATTTTTTAGATGTTGATAGAATTTTAAATAAATAGCAATCGCGCCTGATATTTTATTTTAATTTAATAAATCGACATGTGATATTCCACATCTCTTTCAAAATTATTGTAAAATATTGGCAGCTCGTTGAATTGCGCACGCTGAAGCTGCCTGTGTGGAAGTTGATTAATTTAACAGCATCTGGGGCAACGTAAAAAATTATGGAGTGTACGCGGCGGTACATCGTCGATGCACGCGGCGTAATGTACGATCGCGTGCCCCTCTAAAGTATCGTAAAACTTACAAGGCGGAAGCTTACTGGAACGCCGCAAGTGCTTGACGATCTCGCGAATTTCCGATGGCGATTGCCGAGAAATAGAGTGGCCCCTCGGAAGTTTTTGAGCGACGAGCATGCGAAGATCGATTTTGCGCTCTCAATCATTGCGCGATTGAAATGAACGCTGCTGCTGCACTACTCCCCGCGATTGAGCGGTTTATCTTGACAGTGATGTATTCCGAATTTTCGGAAAATCTCGTCGTTATTGGCGTATCGTGTCAATTCGCACTCGTATCCCGTTTGAATTCATCCTGTTTCAGAGCTCGACCACTACCGCGATAAACGATTCGATTAGTTATCGCTACACGCGTGATTTATAATCCGCGGCATCGGCAAGAGCGACGGGCGATTGCATCGTGCAATTTATCGATTACAACATTCGAAAAGGTTAAGTAGATTCCGTAACCATAACTCCCGTGAATGCCATTTGCTATTAACGATCATGCGTGATGTCATTCGCGATGCTTGTGAAAGTGTTGTGCAGGAATGCCAAAGTGGACGGAGGTGTGATTCGATTAACGACGATAATTACAATGCATGGACTATTTCATAAAATCCGCACAAAATCTCAGAGAAATATCTCTAACTTGATGATGATGTTATGTAACGTTTCAATTAGAAGGCATTCCATTTGGCATTTTTAATTTCTTGTCTTAATATAATAATTAAGTATAATTATTTTATATTAAGTATAGAATAATTTTAAAAATCTCAAATTAAAATGATTTTAAAACAAAGTTAATTTTAAAATCCAAGGGAAAGTTGTACATTTTATGTATTACATAGTTTGTTTCATCGAGATTTTTAAATATCTTAATACAAAGAAACATAACTATCTAATAAATAACCATACTAATTACAATTGTTATGAAAATTATTCGGTAAATAAAATTGAAAGTCGTTTTCTTTTTGAAACTTTTCTGAATTGACATTTCTTGGAAGGTTAACGCAATCTCATCGAAAATCTGTAACAAAATCTGCGTTTCTGAGAAGAAGGCAGGATAAGAAACAAAGAGAATTTAATGTGCTTAGAATACGAGTACGCGGTTTAAGAAACGTTAAAACTGTAATTATGCTGTTTCACCGTATCCCCCTTTTACGACATTTACCTGACATCCCTCCCCTCTCTTCTTTTTCTTACGCTTAAAATGCACGCCCGTGCGTTTTGAGTGTCTTGAGTTATAGTGGTTTGATATAATTGCTCATCGCGCAAGGGGGACTACTCGGAAAAGCTACTTTCTTCTCAATGACACCCCGCGAAAGCGACGATTTCCGGGAGAAAGGATGAACGGAAGGAAGAATCTTTTTCTTTATCTTATAGCACTGAGAAAGTTAATTCTGGTTTCTCCGCGCGTGACTTGTTTTTGCGGTAATAATTATTGCACACCGCATACTTATCTATTATACCTTTAACAGAAAATATAGACAAAAATAATATAATTGTTATAAATTGAATTTTAATATGTATACATTTTATATAAATTTTAAAAGATTAAGGAATATTTTTTACAAACCACATATTTAATTCTTATCGGATTACTTCACGTTTCTACTTATTTTCTTTTACTTAAGATATTGGGATTTTTCATTAAAAATCTCGACGCGAGCGTGATTTAGATTCACGACGTTTCTGCAGAAAACGATGCATTTGCGTGTTGCGAGCAGCTCCACAAAGTACATAGCGAGCAAACAAACCGCGTCATTCCGCTCACCCCCGCCCCGCCCCTCCCCCCTTTCTCTCTCCGCGGCAGGAATCCTTTTCGCAAACATTAAGACGATGACACGCTCGCTGCTACGTGCCGAGTAGTGTGTGGTCTTTGCTTTATTTTCTGCTAATATTAATTTCCGCGCGGAAGAACTTTTCGGTGCGCGCTGGCCGGGAATTTTTCAGAGCTTACTAGAGAGGTACGGCGGCGTCACGTATTCCGGCCATCTCGCCTCCTCACGTTTGTTTCTTCAGCATGTTTATCCTGTCCAGCCGGTGTCTATTTGCATGTAGGAATAAATGCAAATAGCACCGCGCGCGAAATAACGAATGCACTCGCGAGAGGCGACGCACGCTAAATAAGAAGTCGCGGGTGTCTGTTTTTCGCTACCGCCGCGGCCGCCGCGCCGCGCCGCGCCGGCTTTCGTTTCGCGTCTGCACAATCGCGACTGTTTCCGCTGTCTTTAACATGACGGCCGACATGGCTAATTATGCATATTCCGTACAGAGCGCGAGAATTACGTAAAATAGTTTCCCGCAATTTCCACGCATTGTGAAACGAAATGTCCGTATCCATTACGCGTCAATATTTGATATAAACATACACGATTGTTCTTTTATGTATACGTTTTTACGTATACCTACACTATTCTAGAAGCGTAAAGATAATAGTTAAAAAGGATTTATTTCGCAAAAATTGTCAGGGAAGTAAAGCGTGAATCTTTAAGGTGCAGAGAAACCTTGGCACGATTTTTTTTCGGGCTATTCCTTTTTCCCGGAGCCTTGGTCGACTCGTGCGTGAGCAGAACGGAGTTAGGTAGTCCTGGCGGACAAGGCCTTCCGTGTCGGTTGCCTCCGGCTGTACATACGTGTATAAAGTACGCAACAACATGGCTCCCATATTCGGCACAAGTCTGGGCCTAGATTTGTGGACTCTATTATGTCTTCTATTATGTATTGCATATTATATAAGAATATTACTAAATCGAAACATCACAAGATAAAAAAAAAGAGAAGAGAATTCACCAGGAAAGTAGGAAATCAAATCATGAGAATCTCTTGATATATGTATATATATATATATATATATATATATATATATATATGAATAAAACCTTATTGCAAACTTTCGTATATTTTAGAATATAAAATAATAAATATATTTATAATTCAAAATATATAAATTATTACAATTTCAAATTTCTCTTTCTTTTTTTCTTCTTTGAGAAATATAATACTTAAACATTAAAAAAAGTATGATAAAAAGAACTCGAAGATAAATTATCCATTTCTAAAAAAAAGCATGTTAATATAAAAACACTGACTAATTTTAGTAATTTTTCTTGTCTATTACTTGCATAAGAACAGTTAATCGCGGACATTATTATTTTCTGCATTCCTACGTAGTTAACACTTATATTAATCTTGATTAATCACCGTTCCCTGGACGGGTACCGGTATATCGTTGCAACGATGTCGCGGCGGATGTATACCGCCATTATAGGATCTCCACCTTATATACACGCCCGTCGCGACTTCTACGAGCACTTTCTTGAGTGCATGCATGCGTGCGTGCGCGCGTACATGCGTGCGTGCGTGCAGCACCTACACGCATTCCACGCAGCTTACGCAAGACGACATTATCGTCGCGAGAAAGTTGCACAAAGTTTACAAAACCTCGAAAACAAAAATGCGCTTGACGAACGAATGTTTTATTTATATAAAGTGTCTGACACGCTGAAGTGACGTTCTATCTGTCAATACAAAAGAATCGATTTATATTTTTAATATAGAAAAGTACATTTTGTTTGAAAATAAAAAGGAGAATGTAAACTCTGCTTTTGAAAAATTTCCATAATTATGTATCGCCGGTGATCGATTTTAATTCCATAATCACTTTCGAATCACAAGTAACTGAAATCAAAATGCATTTTTTCAAATGCAATTTTCTTTAAATATATGCATTACCCGTACTCTAGATTATTGAGCGCAAAATATTGACATCGCGTGATGTTTTAGATCGAAAACAGAGCAGAAATGATACTGTTATCAGTATATTGCGTTTTAACGGCTTGCACTGCCAATTTTACATCGATTTCGATAGGATTGCATTATCGTCACTGATTATTGCAACGCCACGCGGCGTTTATCCGCTCGCGGATCAATCGGAATTGACAGTCCGCATTGAAAAACAACTTTCGGTCGGCATCGCGTTAATTTGAAAGAATATTTTTTTCGCCGATCGACAGGGCCGCGTTTTTAAAAATAACCCCCATTGTTCGCGCCGCTTCTGTTAACTCGATGCAGCACGACGATGCAACTGCATGCAGCGAGCGCATGCAATGCCGAGCCTATTCAACCATTGTGCGGGCGTAACACAAAAATATTCTTTTAATAGAACGATCTATTTGTAATTCCAGTGAATATACCATTGGAATTCGTTTATATATTTTTGATTTGAACATTTTCGCATGTATACGCTTTGCATGTTATCAGCTTTGCATTGTCTCTTTTCTCCAAATTTAATTAAATGTATTTTTCCACTATTTTTTAATTTATCATTAAAAAATTTTGCATTATATCATTATGAACTGATATCGTGAAAAACGTCGTTTTCTTATTAACAAAGCGAACAGATGTCATTAATAAATGTCCTTTTAAACATATGAATTTTGTTATAAATTTTAAATCTTCTACGTACTAAAGTGTATCTTGTTAAAATGCAAAAAAATCTATGTTTAATTTTTAGCATTAGAAGATTTAATAATTAAAATTTTAATTAAATTTTGTTTAAGATAAAGTGCAGCTTAAACTAACCGGAAAACAAAGTTTCCTTATTCAATTACTCTTTTGACGTTGTAATTTTCAACGTTAGACAACTTCATAATTAAGCGTCTCATCAAATTTTCCCTAACAAAAAAAAAATTATATTTCGTAGTTGAAGAAAAGCGCGGTAGCTTCGGGACACCCCCGTAGAATTAACACGTATACCTATTCCCGTTCTTAAATAACAAAATTTAACCGAGTTCTCAAGGACACATTTCATATCGTAATTAACGGCAGCGCGCAATTCTCATTGCTTCCGATTAATTTCCAGCACGATTGCGATAACAGAAATCGAATCATCGGAGCGTAGAGAGGACGGTCGATGATGCACGCGGCGATGCGCTCGGCGGAACAAAGCGCAGCGTGACGATAAAAATATGATCCTCTCCGAGCGAGTAGTCGACGACTCAATCGAGTCGATCGGAGCGCTTTCGCGCTCGAGTTGACTCGCTCTCGCGCGAGATGAGAAGACTCACGCGCTCGCTTTTATAGACGTACTCGCTCGTGCGAGGAGAAACAGACGGCGCGGCGCACGGGGCCACGGACCTACCCACCGTGATTTTCCGAATCGTCAAAAGGGTGCGAAGCATGCATAATGCATCGCTGGCATATTATGCGAAGGCGTGTACGGTCTGCCATTACAGATGTACCTACGTATGCAGATGGATGGGGCGGGCGGCCTCCCTTCGTTTTAGTCTTGATTGGTGACCCAAATATGGAATTTTCGGCGGCACATTAGACGCTTAGGTAATAGTGCGAGAATAATCGCCGACACGTGTTCCCATATAATCTCTATAGTCTTGATGTGATACGTTTAAATGCGTTTGTGTTGCCGTAGCGTTACTAAATATTATACTTTGTTAGTGATATTTAACAACACAGTTAAAGAGAAAAATGGCGTTTAATTTTATAAAATAAGATCTGGGGCTGCACACTTTTTTTTCTTTGGCAAACTCAAAAATAATATTCTCTTCATCATAAATTTTTAATGAGAGATTGTTACTGGGTATAGTTTTGCTTCTAAAATTATTTTAAATTGGATTAAAATAAAAATTTATCTGAAATTAATTAAAAAAATATTTATATCGTCTTTTTTATGATAAAATATTTCCGTAAATTCTTATTGTATATAATCATATACACTTTTGAAACGATATTACATTAGACTATGACAAATTTGTATTTGATAGCAATTTTCTGTGAATGTGTTAGACAAGCACAAAGTTCGCAAACTCTTCGATCGAGGAATTATATTCTTTCTGAGAAAGAATGCTGATATAAACTAAATTAGGGATATGCAGACGTATGTTATTGTGTTTGGGAATATAGATTATTATAGATTACTACAATTCGCAGCGCTCAGAGTTTTCGAATTTACCGGAAGTACGCGCGAACGTATACGGTGTGGTATTCTCAAATCACTTTATAGTCGCTAGAATTAACACGTACCGCCCCAATATTGACGAAACACTCGAGCGTTTTTCATGCGGTGTGCCGTGTCGCGCATTACGCGCTGAAATAATTTATAAATTCACGAGCACGATTAAGCAGAGCCGCGAATCGATGCTCGAAACGCGTTGACCGCTTCGTCATCGAAATGAGCGCGATGCTCCGGCGCGGTCGGTGAATAATTCGAGCCCATATATGCGGATCGATTGAGGCATGTTCGGAGAATTGCGTGGGATTAAGAGATACAAGAAATTTGAAGCCACGATAACAGCGAATCGAAGTCGGAATTAATATTGTGACGTAATGTTTCGACACAGCACTGCAAATCCAAGTGTGTTATCTTAACTGAACTTCTTCTTACACATTTTTTACCGTTTTAAATCACGTCATTCAACACGGTTGAACGTAATATTAACTTTTAATTTAATATGATTAAACGTGTTAATTTAACACGCAACAAAACATGTAAAACGTGCTTCAGTCAAATGTGTTATTTTTAGACGTTTATGCGTGTATAAAAATAACACACTTGGATTTACAGTGAGGATATGATATTTCATTGCATATTTTAAATCTGTATAATTATTAAACTTAGAAAAATACATTGTTTGTTTAATGTTACAGTAATACAATAATTTTTGTAAAACACAATAATTATTTAATATTACAAGTTTTCAAAAGTGCATATTATTACAGCAATAATAATAATATATTTTAATATATTCTTTTTGTGCTGCAAATGTAGTTTTTAAGGCAGACGATTATTATATAAGCTACGTATAAAAAGATTCAGAGGTATATCAAACTTCTTTCAAAATATGCAACGTCATTAATGTCAGCCCAGTTAACGGCATCGCAACTATATTATTATGTACTGGATCGACTCGACAAAATCTACATGAACATGAAATCGCTAACGCGCACCTTGATTGCCGCATGTTGATTTAATTTCGCCAGAATAAAGCTGACTGCGCTCGTATCGACAACAAAGTTACCACGTGTGTTGATTGCGAAGTTACATCGCCGGAAACACCTATACTAAATTCTGAAGAGATACGATCGCGTAATTCGTGTTGACTTTTCAATTTTTCAGTGCGTGGGCCGAAGGCTCTCTCTCTCTCTCTCTCTCTCTCTCTCTCTCGCAGTCTCGTCGGCGAATCGAGTTCCATTAGCGCGATTACTGCGATTCATATCGAGATTTAGTCGTGGCCGATCGCCGTGCCGCCTCGCAAATAATTTATGCGACCGTGCCGAGAGGAGTGGACGAGACTCCCTTCTCTCACTCTCTCTCTCTCTCTCTCTCTCTCTCTCTCTCTCTCTCTCTCTCTCTCTCTCTCTCTCTCTATTTCTTTTCCTGTTTTCTCAATGCATCCCTTTCGCCCGTTTTGCTTTTATTCTGTCGGAATCACGGACGCGCCAAGGCGAGGTGACTCTCTCTCTTTTGTGATTTAATTAGCGCGCGGGCTAAGCGCTGGCGTACCGATGTACACCTCGCCAGCCTCGCCGCTGCAGAAAAAGCTGTCTGCGAGTCCTGCTGAGGACGATTCCGACGAGAGGAGCGACCTGCTGAATTATGCGCGCGGCTTTTTTCGCCCATCTCGCTGCGGTTTCCGTACGGCAAAAGCGACTTCACGTTCTCGTCCTCGCGGCTGTGAAATTCGCGCGCCGGGTGTTACTACCGCATTGCATATATAAACCTAAATAAAAGTGCATTAAATGAAAAGAGCCTCGACCAACTTAAATGTCTAGTTATACACCAGCATATTATTTCGGAGTGGCATTCGTAAATCTAGATAATAATATATACGATTTTTTCCTTATATAAATGTTGGTGAAATAATCTTCATTATAATTTCATCTCGATATTTCGTCTTTAGGATACAAGTCGAATAAATTTCAAGCGAGTACGACTGCTAATTACAAGCGTAATATAGTGAAACGAAAAAATCAGTAATTACAAGCATGATATAATAAAAGTGTGCAAAAAGTTAGTTTTAACAATTTTGTATGTAAATTTGTGTAACGGTGATACAAAGCTTTCCTGCCAGGGCCCGGTCGTGTTGATTTCAAAGCCACATCACCCGGGAATTAAAGCCGGCAGTTGGGCGAGAGTTCGCCTTGTGTTGCTTCGACACACCTAGGCACAATACCCTTCATTAGCAAATATTTTGAACGCCACGAAAAAGCCGTATCGAAAAATCGTTACGGCTAGCCGCGCGATCGACGGAAAAGCATACGCACTCCCTGCGTATTTCCCGATTAAAATAAAACAAACGAACCGCGTGGCGGCGATCCGTTCGATATCCCCTAACGAGGATCGGCGTTTCAGTTGGTTACCAATGATATTGGATTTCACGGCGCCCAAAGCCCTCTTCTAATGCAGCGATTTATAAAAAAAAATATCTCTACCTGATCTCCCTTACCTTTAGCTACTACGTTTCGCGTTGTAATAGATTTTTGTGGATAATACGATAAAATTGTCACTTGACATAATATACAAGGTAACATGAAGAAAGGTTGTTGAAATTTCTAAATCAGTTTAAATTAATCTTTAGATATCATTAAATTTCAATGCAAACATTTATTTCAGCAAAGTTAAACTAATAATACAGCATTAATTTATATTCGCGTAATTCTTATTTGAGTTCACCACTTGTCAACGTTTAATTTATTCATCATTTTAATTTGTCTTTCCAATGTGACATTATACGATATTATATATTACGTTTAACTAAATTTATACAATCCAATAATGGAAGAAAACATTTCCTTCGATTTGTCTTTAATTCGTATCAATTTCTCTTAAAATGGACGTAAGAGTTAATGTACAGATATGATAGAGGCGATTCCAATCGGGGAACCATAGGGACAGGAAGGGTTAAGTTATGAAATATATCCAGATTGCCCAAGCCAATTGATGCGTCGCCCTTTAATCCCGACAAAGATGTTCACTATTCACCGCGTCACTCTCACGGGTTCGGTCCTCGAATTCCCCGAGTATGACATCGGCGACGATGCAGTGAGTCTACAGTCTAGGTGACCGTAGGGATTAGAGGAAGATGATGGAAGATAGGCAAAGGGCCAACGGCGGCTCCGTTGTGGTCGGGGAATTGACTAGCGCAATTAAAGCCGAAGAACCTTTCCAAGAGATAAGACGGCCACCTGACCAGCCATGAGAGAGAGAGAGAGAGAGAGAGAGAGAGAGAGAGAGAGAGAGAGAGAGAGAGAGAGAGAGAGAGAGAGAGAGAGAGAGAGAGAGAGAGAGAGAAAAAGCGAAAAAGAGAGAGACAGATAACTCATGCTCTTCATGAGAAGAAAAATGTCAAGAAGATATTGCGCGATAATAGATTTAATTAATGATATTGAAAATGAATATGTGCAAACGTTCAACGTTATGCTTTTCGAAATTTTTAAAGTGAATTAAAAAAAACTCAATGACCTTTCCTCTTCCATTTTGCTCGTGCCAAGTATACTTTCGTTTTTTTAGTCTCTGTAGATTTCTTCAATATTACTTTTAATACACTCCGTTCAGGAGAATTTTTCCTTGTAAAAAAGTTTATTGAATGCAGCGATATGCAAAGAAATATCTCTACTATCTCCATACCTTAGTTACTGTGTTTCGCATTGTAATGATACATTTCTTTGTGAATAACGATAAAATTGCCACTTGACATAATAAAAGGTAATATAAAAAAGGTTAAAAAAATTTCTAAATTAATTTCAAATTGTTTGGAATCTTTACGATGTCATAAAACTTCTGTGTAAAAATTTCTTGAGCAATATTGCACAAACAATTACAGCTCATTATTAAATTAATAGCATTAATTTATATCCGCATCTAATTGTAAGTTTACCATGCATGTTTTAATATTTAATTTATCGATATTCAAATGTGTGTGTGCATGCATAATTTTATATATTACATAACAAGATTTCTATAAACTTCTACAGTATCTCATAAAATTTAATCTGTAGTCGACACAACTGTGAATACAAAACGGTATTAGAATACAAAAGCTAATATTAACGTCTCTGTGTAAATATATTTTTTAAATTTTGAATCTGAAAAAATTGTCACAAAATAATTAATCGTCTGCGAGATAAGCATTTACAGTATATCATTACAATCATATCAGCCTTTAAAAAGTAGCGTAACGTAGTTTGAATAAATTCAGATGCGATCCGAATGGCAATGAGACAATAACCCGTTCGTCGGATTATTAATCAGATTCAGATTCGTGCGAAGTAACGGCCAACATTGTGTATTTCGGGGCGTAGACCAAAGTTGGTGAACTACTGCCGCAGGATCCTTCCTGTGCAACTGTTCTCGCGCTCGTGTTGCTACCAAGGCATTCCGTCTGGCTATACAGTAATTAATCCCACGTCTCGCCCTGCAACTTGACGCATTCAAGTTTAAGGGGAATCCTAGGTGTCCCGGGAATTACGACTTGAGTCGCGTCCGTGAATTCGACTGCATGTGAAATTTGTGCGTGTCGCTCTTGAGAGAGAGAGAGAGAGAGAGAGAGAGAGAGAACCAACATCTCTTAATAATATAAAATACCGCAATTGATTTGTTTTGTCTTTGACCAATCTGAAATAAATTCTCATCTTTATCTTAAAAATCTGATTACTTCAAATATTTGTTTCATTTGACTATCTGATATTTGTATCTATATTCGTTTCTAAATACTTGTATTTCGCAATTGTAGATTAAAATTTCAATTTATATATATGTTCGAAGAGCATCGAAAAGAATGTTAATTGCTGTTAAATGTTATATATGACGTAAAATTCGTTATAACTCGCATCACTTTTAACTCATCGAATATAACGCTCTATTTAAAGGCGCTAATTTGCGCCTTCAGCGAACGGAAATTTTTTGACGGTTTACGAGGTTTCACGAAGTTTAATATCAGCGCCATCGACCCTTTTCTCTTCCGTACGTACGCCGCGATCTTCCTCTCCATTCCATTCTATCGATCAGGACTACTCCGCAGACTGCTCCTATGCAAACATACGAGACACGGGGGGAAGGTAAAGGAGGGGAGAATACGGTGAAACTGCCGGTATCTGCGATCGTTGCAGGCAGTAACAACGGCAGTTAATGTCCGGAGGCCCATGCCCGGGTACTTCGTAACCCAATGAACAGATACAATCGGAACATAGATTAACTGCAATATAGACCTCCACCTTCACCGGAGGTATAGGTCCTTGGTTTGCGCGGATAAAAGCGGTGAGAATACGTCGATATATTACGCGAATGATATATGTATATAAAATAACTCGATCCTGGAAAAAGATGAAAAATTGACCACTTAAGGTCGTTTGCTCCGGCACGATTTTATCATTCTTACGAGTATAATAGATATTTTATCTCACTGTGTATAATGTTTCAATTCATATATATAAAATTGAGAGAGGTTAAAATAGAGAACGATAACACATGAAGCTTGTTGCAAAAATATTCCGAAGTCACTCGAGTTTCGAGGAAGGGATAAACGAGTCAAAACCAGCCGCTTCGATTTGCCGCGGCATGGAGAAGGATCAGAAACACGAACCTGTCTGAAACACCGGCGGTCACCTGCCACCTGCACATATTTCCGCGCCCGAGGCTCGACGGCGCGCTTGGGAAAATATTTGGGAACTTTCGTAGATGTTCATTTTCGGTACCGCTCTCAACGATGGAAGATCGCCTTTTTTTGCTTCCCTCGCCATTTTAGATGAGCAGCAATTAAGTGACCGACAGTGAACTGTATTCAAGCCAGTTAACTAGCAAGTTTTCGAAAATATGTCTTTAAGTTATTGTCATGTTTTGCAGATTATAAGAAAGCTTATCATCGCGCATTTCAGTTATCGTATCAATTTTGATTGGTAAAAAGGCGAAATTAGTAATATATTCAGATGATGATGTACATGGTATATGAAGATAGCGTACTATGCAGCCAGCTCGCCACGAAGATGCGCGTTAAATGACCCGAGTCCCAGAGGGACTGCCTGTTATTCGACTCGAGATAATAACTCGTTCAGTTGGATGACTAGGCGCCACTTGGTATCCAAGAATGCCGGCTGTCCGTCCGGGGTCCTTCTCCGTGATATGCACATTATGTAAGTATCTCCTTCACTCGGAGATATTGAAGGCAAAATAAAATGGTAATTATCCCAAGTCGAGATATAAAAAACTTTTAAATGATATGCGATTTACAATTGAAGAGATTATAAACAGACTACGGCGTACTAAATGTAAATATTTAAAACGTTGAGAGGGAAAGAAAGAGAGTTCTTCTCTCAAATTTGTTAAAGAATTTGCGTATCTAGAAATAGCACAAAAAGCCTATAATATTCTGCAATAACAGCAAAGTCTTTCAGAAAAACGATCTGCATTTGTAAGCTGATCTTACGCTTTAATTAAAGCTTATAAACTTAATAGTTGACTAAAAATAATGAGAAGTTGTCAAAGCTTCATGCTCTCTTAAATTTCAACGAGATCCACTTGAACGTTTCTACTTCGGAGCGTTTGAATTGTTCTCCTCATTGTTTTCTTGCGAATTACAAATCGTATCACTGATTATGTCGGGACGGAAAGCAGTCGCGAGAATCCGAAGAACAACGGGCGGGTGCAACGGACTGCATCGTTAATTGGGTCAAGCTAGTTGCAAGCGGTATTCGACGCGACGGGAATAAAAGCGCGGAATGAAAGAAAAGGTGGTCGAGTTGTAATTTGAACGCACATTGCGACATTTCAAGCGGATGGCAAAGCATTCGCCTCTTGTTATTGTCAGTGCCGGACAGCCAGATCAGAATAAAACCGAAGCACACTTTGGAAGCATCTCTTTTCTTTGTATCTTTTTTCTCATTTAGTTCATATCGTAAATATAGTCATGCGCATCGAGCGTTATCTTCATATATTAACTTATCAGTTATCATTATTACTTTTTAATAATGCAGTGTGCAAAATATATATGTAGATATTTTTAAAGATCATTTTTAATGTCGAATTAAGTATTTAAGTTCATTTAAGCAAATAGAGAAATAGAATTACCGGTTTTTTTTGTACTCTTGACTCACTTATTAAAAGTATTTAATTTTCGCTCTTTAAATAATTTCATAACTTCATTAAGTATTAAATCATAAATTTTCACAAATTAAATTCTCCAAAGTCAATAACCTCCAATATCCCTATGCTCTTATTTTAGTCGCGTACCTTGCGTCCGTTCCATCAAACTGAAATGAAATCAAATAAGGTAATTGAGATATTTGGGAAAATGAGGCAACGTGATTATTTTTCAATAAGAAAAATAATTTTTTTATTTCTTCTCAACGCTTTTATAACCACTAATTTTCCTATTAAAAAATCATTACGTTGTCCCTTGTTCAATAGATTCAATTACCTCATTCAAACCATACACAAAAACAGATAATCGACAGCACAAGCATGCACCAGTTTTCTCCCGGTCTACATCCGTTACTGCGTCCCACCGTCGCTCTCCTGTCCCGCTCTTCTCGCGTCATCGACGTCGCAGCAAACCCGGATGCACCTCCAGGATCCACCGGAATGCGGTAGAATTCCGTGGAGAGGCTGCGTCGCGCGAGATAAATTTTATTTAACTCTCGGTATGGTGAGTTTTGATGGGCAGTGGGAGTTGCTCGCGGAAAAAGGGGAGATACCGAGGGGAACGAGGGGGAGAAAAAGAGAGAAGACTGAGGAAATCGCTGTATTTTCCGAGTTTTCTCCACGGAGATTTGCCGGCGCTGTCAATATGAATTCTAGGAAAAAAAAGTAGGTATAGCGAGCGCGATCCTTCGTTTTGCTATATGCGATCACGTCGATGTCACGACTGGAAGACAACTTTGATCTATCCTTCGCCGACGTAAGACCGGAGCGACGGTTATCGCCGAACTCTCGCGTCTCACGAAATTCCGCAAAGTTTCTCCTCGTAAATGGCTGATAATAACGAACTTTTCCGCCTCGGTACTAATTCGCGGGGAATTCGAGGGTAGCTTCCGATCCGAAGTTATCGCGGTTGTTACGTGGACCGGCGTACGCCGGCTGCTATAACTACTTTGCCGCGAACTCACCGAACGAAATTTTATGGCGATATAAAACGCTATATATAGCGAAATATTGCTTTCCTAAGACATTCACTGGTTTTTTCGTTTTGCCCGGTGAAAAAAACCGATGTTCTAGAACAAAGTAAATGATTTGTTTGTTATTTAACCGTCTCCAATGAGCGAATGCGAGCCAATGGCATGAGATTTTAGCGTCGCGTCAAGCGGAACGTTCGAGACGGCCAATTTTCCAGCGTTTCCGTCGTTCACGCGGAAATCGCGTTAACCCGCGACTGCCGTCATTTATGCAAATGTAACATTAACAACGTCTACCAAGTTTTATAGTCTCGAGTTAGCCGACCGTCCGCGCTCTCCAGCAGCGTGGCGAATAGGATGGGAAGGAAGGTTTGCGAGAGGAGAGGGGGGGGGGGCGATCGCAACAATCCCCAAGGCGCGTCCCTCGCCGTATTTAAGAAGCGAGCATGCTTTAAAGCTCGCTCTTATGATCCACTCGCTTTTCAAGAAAGCCGCTAACAAAGATGAACCTTTACTACCTTTCAGCCCACCTCCTTAAAGACTTTTTTCCTCTTCTTTCGCTCGGGACCCCTCTCTTCTTCTTACTCTCGCGGAGAGCCACTTAATTTTAGCCGCGCATTTAACGTAGCGGTAACAATCTATTTTTTTCTTCTCTTTGCCCGGGTTCGTACTGAAGTAAATATTAAATTGCATCGCGTTTACGTAATTCAATTATTTATATTATATCAATTCTCTCGCAATCACCGTATCTATTTATTAAATTTTTTAATCGCTTTATTCCTTTCTTACATATTACACTAAGGTACATTGAACAGATTTATCGGCTCTCTTAATATGATATGGCGAAGCGAAAGCTCGGTGTAACGCATGATGATAATACATCTTTATCTTTAAAATCTCTTGGCATGTTGTGACGGCGCTCATATTTGATGACCGATGAAATTATACGAGGTAAATAATTAAAATCGCTTTTACGCGTGTACGTGTCGCTCGGTTTTAGCCCGCCGTGAGTTAGTTCGCCGGGCGTGCAACTTGTTCGTCCTGTTGTCCGAATAAAAGAGCGCCTAACGAGCGCCCGCGCCCGCGTCGCGTCGCGCCGCATTTCGTGTGCGTCTGGAAAAGCACCTCGCGGATTATTCTCCATGCGAGCATGCATTCCGTTTATTGAAAAATTTCTCACGCGATGAAATACGATCTCGTATATCAGGCGATTAGCGGATTCCCGCAATTTATCGAAATTGTTGGGCGACGCGACGGCCCGAGTAATTGGCGTCCATGCGCGTGCGTTAATGTCGGTATATAATATTTGGAGACATTAATCTAATAATTTATTTTGCGTTTATCGATGTGTATTTACAATGTCGGAAAATTGCGCAACTTTATTCTGGCGATATTTCGAAATTTTCAATTCGTATATCCTGAAATATGCATGAATAATCCTAAATTTATTTCTATTAATTTTTCGATACATTTCCCAATTGTATTTATACGTTTCATATGTGTATGACATTTATACTGGGATATTTTAAGGCTCAAACGTAATTTTGATTAATCGGTGATTGTAAACGTACAATTTTCAATTGCTGCAATCCTTTTATGATATGGAAGTAAAATTTTAATACGAACAAGAGCTCTCATTGTCCTGCACAAAATTATAAATTTTATAGATCAGTTATTTAAATAAATTCTATTAAATCTTACTATTACCGGCGGATAAATATTTTTAAATCATTAATATCGTACTTATGCGCTTATAAGAGAACCAACTTTGGAACGAATAAAACGCATGTGTCGCTTTGCTCGAGACGAAATAAATCATACAAAATTTTCACGCAGCCTTTCACACGTGCGTGAGCAAATATTTGAAATTCGTCGCGCGTTCCCTCGTATACGCGTACGCGTGTTGCGTGAACTTCATTTCCGATGAAAAACTGTTTCTAGGATGCTGCAAATAAGTTTCTTTCATGCGACGTTAACCTTCGACACCAAAATATATTTTTCCTTAAAAAACATTTAAATGCTTGAAATAAAAAGATGGTGCTAAATTCTTGAAAAACAAAATATTTTCCTCCGTTTGTATTTACGAAAGTTATCAATTATTATTTTTTGCAAAACTCTCATAATTATAAATTACATATTTCGAAATTAAAGGCAAAATTTATCTATATATATATATATATACACCTTCTTTTTTATTCATAGCAATTATAACTCACAATCAGTCATATTCATATAAAACTCATGTATATAGGTATTATATAATGATAATACACGGAGAAAATTTTATATTAAATATTACTATGGTGTCGCACTAGAGCTGCGGACCATCGAGGAATTAGAAGTTAAAATACTATGTTTATGGTCAAAATTACGTTATTTAATTGTTTTTAAAACAATGATTATAGTATTTTAACTTCTAATTCCTCGATGGTCCGCAGCTAGTGCGACACCATAGTAATATTTAATATAAAATTTTCCCCGTGTATATAATATAAATACAGTTTTAAAAATATATTTTATCGAGAGTTATATTCACAGAATTAAAAGGATTTATAATGTATAACACAAGTGGACGTTCGTACCGAAATTATTTTTGTAGATATTAACTTGAGCTTAGTCAGATGTATTATATATCGCGTTGCTAAAAATGATTCGGTTACGAATATTTTCACAAATTTAGCTTGATGCACGTTTGCATCGCAAATAATTCATTTTAATAACGAATTTAAGCTGTTTATTTTTGCACTTCTGAAATTAGTTTTACCATCATCAGATTAAACGTAATTATAAAGTTATTATTTTTACATTACAAAAATTTATTATTTTTATATTGGGTCTCTATTCTATTCATCTAATAATTTTAATATTAAAGATAATGCTATATTTATTCGTCTAAATTTTCTTATATGGTTGTTTTATTGCGCGGAATATTGACATGTGCCACTCACTCTGTTTTGCAAAGTGACAGAAAACTCGAAATAGAAATATTTAGTGTGAGATGCCTCTAACTTAATAATAAATTTTAAAATATTTCACAATCAATCTGCAGTTTTAGCCCGTAATACCAAAATAATGACTTATGTGAAAACTGATAAATAAAACTTGAACTTTTATATAATCACTGATTTTAGTCTAATCGTTCTCATCTGTTTACTAGCAGAGATTTTAAATTCAAAGAGAGATAATGAACAATGTCTGAGAGACATCCACGCTTCTAACGTGAGTATATTCCCATTCATGCATCGCGATCGAATGTTTAACAGTGTAAAGAGAAGACCGAAGGTCTCTCTGAGTGGCCGCGGCTCTTTCGCCGGTACGAGTCCCACGAGATCCACCTTCCCTCTCTTTACTGTCTTCAGCAACCACCACCTTCCTCTTCTACATCGCTCGTTCCATCCTACAACCCCCTGAATCTCTCAGCCCTCACCTTGCCCCTTTGTTTCAGAGCGTTCCTTCCCGCATATCCTTCCGAGAACTTTTCCTTCGTGCTGTCCCGCCATTTCTTCTTCCTTCCTCATCCGCCTCTTCACTACCATCCACCCAACCTTCAACTCACACTCCACTACCATGCTTTATTCCCTAACGCTACGTTTGTTTCCGCAATTTCTTCGTGCGTCTTGAAGCAGCTTTTCTTCCTCGTGTCCCTACCCACGTGAATAATTACTTCGCCCGCCAGAAAAGCTCCCTCGTTGCCATTCTTTCATTCAATACTGTTCTGCTCCTTAACACTTTAAGCCTGCAGCGTTAAAGACAAGACGCTTTAACGTTTTAAAAACTCTCAGTGACAATAAAGACAATAGTGGCATAGAAATATATTCATATAGTATTACTAGTACCTAATGAAATAAAATGTTAAATAAGATTTCAGAGATCTCGAGTTCGATAATAAGTTAATTCATAAAAAAGTGATGAGTTTTTTCTGGGAGATTCAATCTGTCGATTCATTAAATGTGCAATAATTCTAACAAGCTTTAAAATTTGTATCATTAAGTTACTTCATATGTGCTTTAAGTAAAAACTCGTCATTAGTTTATTTTAGTATCATAAATAATAATAATACGACGAAGTAGTATTAAAATATTCAATTTTGATTAATATCGAATATTTAGTTATTATCTAATTAATTCTTAATATAACATTCGCAAATTCACAATATTCTATTAACTTTAGTCAATAGAATATTGTGTCAAAGTTTGTTTTCTAAAAGTGTTCTCTTATCTTCTAGTGGCTACAACGGTTGCATTTAGTCTGAATAATTTACTTCGAGCAATGTTCCATATACAAAGGATATCGATCATTTAATCTTTACGTTTTAATAAACACTTTCCTGTCGGATTCTTCTCGATTCGTTTCGTTTTCGCAGTATCATTAAAAGCGAAAGTCAACAATTGAGCTCTACTCCCTATAGTGAATTCTTCTTGTTACGAAGCATCGCGCGAATCGTGCTGTGATAAAGCGTTATAATTAGTTGCGGCGATGGAACATTGTTGCACCAGCGATTATATCGTTGTGCTCGTTACAGTCGCTCGACGGTGATCATTATTATCCGTTATTATTGCATTCGGTATATAGTTTATTGCTAATACATTGCGACGGCGCGCGTTCTCGAGCACGTTCTCTACGAACAACATCGGCTTCTGCGTTAACAGCGATAACTACTGTAATGCTCGATAATGGCGTGGGAAACGCCGCTGCATAATGCCGGTCCGCGACCGATTGTTAGTGAAATTAATTAAGTGTTATTTCCAAAACCATATATTTGCTTTTAACAAAGAATAAGTTGATACGGCTAGTCATATAAATATGCATGCCTAAAAGGAAACATCTCTTTGCAGAGCTAATTATAATCGTCAATAATATTAACTTAAAACTTAAACATTCGTTGATATTTTCTTTGATTTTTGAATAATCTGACTTCAACAATTCCCTATTTATTATAAATATATTCCTTCTATTTCTCATTAATTCTTAAATTTTTTTAAATTTTATTCATATATTAATTCGTTTATATAAATGTAAAAATCACTAAATTGATTTATTTTCATATTCATATTTAATTTCAATTAATTTCGTAGAATTGATTTGTGTTAATTAATTTATTGCAAGTATCTCTTTTTCTCTCTTTCCTTCTCTCTCTCTCTCTCTCTCTCTCTCTCTCTCTCTCTCTCTCTCTCTCTCTCCCCCCCCTCCCTCTCTCTCTCCTCTCCCTCTCTCCTCTCTCTCTCTCTCCTCTCTCTCTCTCTCTCTCTCTCTCTCTCTCTCTCTCCCGGTCTCTATCGGTCAAAAGAATTTAATTAAACGTGACCATCATGTAACAGTTATAGCAAATCAATAGTAAACTGCGTATAAATTATGTCTCAATGTTAAAAAAAAATAATAATTTTGTGCTTTTCAAAAATTTGAAATTCAATGAATGATTTCCTTCCTTAAGTTTCTCTGTGCGAAAATTTCCACACGATCGGAAGATGTATCTTCCACGAGATTGATGCAGGCAAGTGATGAATTTGATACGTGCATTAAGCCGCATAAACGTTGATAGCAGTAGGTACGATCGGCCGCGCGCATTTCCATACTGCGTTCGTACGATGCAATAAGGAAGAACTTTGCGAATATTCGTAATAAATATGTAGACGACGAACGACGGTAGACGATCCTTGATAACCGTCGAATTATCGGGGACGCCGCGCACAGAAGTTATGATTATCCTCTTTCCCGCCGTCGAAAACTCTGCAATATTACGCGATAACTCACGGCGATCCCGTATATATGTCCCGATCTCATCGTTCCAGTATATTGATCGAATAGAATCGCTCTCGATTGAAGTCTACGATCGGTCAATCGCGGGAAAACTACCGTCATTTGTGGAATACAATTTCTTAAATGTTGCATCGAATTTGCAACAATGGTTCGACATCTCGTATCAGATATATTTAAATTAATCAATCACAAAGTCTGAAATAATCTGCTATATTATTACAGATATGTACAATTTGTAGCAAAATAAAAATATATATATCTTAATTTGCAGAAATTCCAAATTCTTATTTAGTTTTTATCAATTTTAATTTACTAAATATTTAAATTTAAAATAATATATACATTTTTATGGAATTCTTTATAAGTACTGAATGCAAGACAAAACTAAGAAAATCATTAAAATCTAATTTAATAAAATTGGTGGAATACTGCATACACAAGTGTATACGCATAATATCGTAAAATGATGCGATTTGAGTTTCATGAAATAATGCGCGCTTTGTGAAGTTCCAATAACCGCGACAGAGGCGTGCTTATTGCATCTGCATTAATGTTTACGCTTCACAGTCTAGTTTACATAGTTTGGACCGAAAATTCCGTTTGTCAACCGGCATTATTTCAACTTGTATTGAGCGATACATCATGCTGGGCTTTTCTATACCTTTTTTTCACGAAAGACGAACTTCGACGATCCGAAACTAAAAGTATAAATCATGGGGCCGGATATCAAATGGCGAGCGAACGAAATTCCGACGCACGACGAGGACAAACCGACGCCATGCTTCATCTCGCGCGACAAAAAGAAATCTCGCGACTCGTCGATTATCCCGGATTGATGTCCTCCCGGATGAGCAATGCGTTCCATAATTCGTAATTCATCCCGTCGCATTACATCGATTTCCTTATAAAACGCTACGCGACTATTTTTTTTTGTCTCGCGCCGTGACGGATTTTTAATTTCGCGTTGATTTATTAATTTCGTCAACCGAGTAGGTTTGATTAATGGTTCGTGTCATGTTTAATTAATCTATTTATGCTGCCATCATTCTTGCTGTATTGCAAATACTCGAATATTATTATAACATTCTTTAGCATACATATATTTTTTTTCTAATTTTTTTGCATCAAGGATGTAACATGCAATTATTAATAAATTAATCAGGATGTTCAATGATAAATAGAGAATTAAATTACACTGCATTAAATAAACACAAACTGCAAAAAATTAACGTTGCATTGTGCAACTGGCCGATTGGATGTTTAGTAGTAGCAGTGTTTAGATAATTGGCACCGTAAATTTATCTTACCATGTTGCAGCGGTGCCTCCAATTTTAGGAGCATAAGGGGGATCCCAGACTGCTTACCTGAAAAAAAGGAAACAACGCATGTTAGTTGAGAGCATCGAGTGAGGCAATGCAGCACAAACACATCTTATCTCGACACCTAAATATTTGGCCAGATGTCATCTCGCGGCTTTCCCGGGGGGCTCTCCCGTTAACTTTACGCGCACATATGCGACCCGCGTGCATGTGCTTGCAACCGAGGATGCATCTCGTGAACATCGTGACATCAGTACCCCACAGATATGCGCGTGCATGATAAAATATTAAATCGGAGCTATACTCTTATCGAAGTGATAAGCTCCCTCACTCCTTGTTCGCGGGTCCCTTCTTTTACAGATTCTAAACTCTACCAATTTTCTAACATTGCTAAGCGCGGCACATTTTCCAGTTTAAAATTCTCTAAATCATAAACTTATTTCTAGATTACGACTTCATCGTATTATAAGTTTCTAAATTATGATTTTCTCTGGCATTGTCGTTCTCAATTCTTTCCAACCTCTTTTCCTAACGTGACTTTCACAATTCTTCTTTCCGGAAATGTGGGTCTCATATACTACGTATACTTTAGATTATCCTCCATATAATTTTCTATAAGTATTGTATTAAACTCTTCAAAGCTATGATCATATATAATATAACACACATTACACGGCTATAATCCAGTATGTATTAATGTATATTATAATTAAGATGTATCAACAATTTCTGTAAACCACTATTATATGGTAAGTCATAAAGAAATTGCATTATACGAATTTAAATTTCTAGACAGTCGCATTGGACAATATAGAACGTAAGAAATTGCTATACATTGCATTTTTAATTAAGTTAAACATTGCAATCCTTCCTTAAATGCGTGCGTTTTCTTACGAAATAAGTATAATGCGCTGGAAGTAAGGCTACGTTCAAGAAAATGGCTTTTCCCGTCGTTATTAATGGGGACGTGAGAGGACGGAGGCACGAGGTATTTTAGCCGGATGATAAATAGCCCCGGTATTCCCACGTTGATTTTATTTATATCATTTATACGCAACGAGGCTGTCCGCGTTTTGATATATACCGCTGGCCCGTTTATTTCTTCGACTACATTAAGTTACACCCGCCGAGTCTCCATTTTTTCCGCCTTTTCTCTCGTATCCGTGGACTTCGCTTCCTTCCTTTCGTCAATGACGAAAATTGATTGCCTTAGTTGCGGAATACGAGCGATTTTCGCGATATTCTAATCGTGTCTCTGCGAACTCGTGTTATAGGAATTATCATATGTGTCATTTGCATAATTAAGAGAGTGACGAAAAAGTTCCTGCTCTAATTAAACTATTTATCCTACAGATGAAATATCTAAGAGCAAAAAATTTGTAATTTTAAAATAGAGATAACATTTTTAATATGGTGGAGAGAATATATTAACATTATATTAACACATTGTTATACTAATGAATTTATTATTCGAAAACTTGGAAGAATGTATGATTGTTACAGATACAATCGAGAAACTGATAATCGAAAATTTTATGATCCAGAAATATTTGTAATAAAAGAATTTATGACTGGAACGGTTATTATAGCTATATAGGTTAAAAGTTTATAGCTGGGAAAATTACAATTTAGGAAAAACGCAACATATTTTTATAGCCTATATAGTCCTTTTAATTAAAAGAAGAAGGTTGAGCGTCGCAAACTTTTCTGGTCGACGATGCGGAACATCGTAAATCAGGTCAGTGTCCTCCCTGAATGCGATCGATCTTCTTCGGGGACGTAGCTTCTGAAGCAGCGGGTGTCAGGTTGAGAGTCACTGACACGTCTTGCACTTACGCTCGCGCTATCGAGACGAAAGATCCGGGCGTGATTGAAGACCGATGGCAGACGGTGAGGCTTCGAGAAAAGAAGAGAGAGTGGAAGAAAGCAATGAGAATACGATTGCATGGTAAAACATATCGTGATGCTGCGAGTCCTCGAGGAACGTGGGCGTCTGCGACCACGTTTTATTTAAATTAGGATTATTTAAATGCTTGCCTTGCGTGTTGCTTTGGGCCATGCGGAAATGATTGATGTCAATTTTATTTTCAAGATTCGTATCTGGACCAATACTGATTATTTATGTCGTCATTGTCATTACTTGCTTAGATTGCATGTTCACATTTTACGTAAAATTTCAAAAATGTTTGTCTCTTGTTACTTTTTATTGCGGTTTTTAATCCTGATCTATATCTCTAAAATTATGAAGAAGAAGATTGTATTTTTGTGAAGTAACTCTAAGTTAAAGGCGTTGAAGCAGACAATTATTAAACAATGTAACATTTATAATTTTGGCAACTTATTCTTTCTACGAACGACAATGTAGATCTTGCATTCTGTTTCGTATTTTCTCTTTGAGCAAATTTTGACGTAAAATTTTTTATGTGAATCCGTGAACGAGAGTCGATTCTTTGCACGCCTCCAGCCGCGCGCGTCAAATTAGCCGTCCGTCGTTCCGTAAATTATCGCGAAGTGGATGCCGATTATCCCACCCGCTTAATTGGCGGCTCTAACGACGACAGCGAAATCTTTACGGCAATTTATCGTCGCCCGACTGCCGCCTACCCCGCGCTTTTTAACGCGCGCCTCTTGTAAAGTCCCCACTCCCGAAATAACGACGGCGCGGACCGCGACATTGGAAATCATCCGCGCTAATTAGACACGCCCGCAATTCAGTCGGCAGGAATTTCTTCAGGCCGACGGATGTTCGCGGATTAAAATCTCGGGATGACATTGTGCTTTTTTCAAGGCAACAACACATAGCGGTATAATGAGAATTTTCCGCATCCATCACAGCCGAGAATTTAATTGTTCTTGCATCGCAAATCTAAAAACATTATTTAAGGTAAATGTATCAATGCCTGAACACGTACCTATAATCTACATTTTTATCATTTCAGTCCTTAAATAAGTTATAACGCGAATTAAAATCAAAGACTCAAAGATAAAAATATTTGTCTTGCATTATATTTTTATCTTTGATTTTAATTCGCGTTATATTTATTCAAAAACTATATATAAAAAAATAAAGGTGTCCAGACATATAGGTCTTAAGTGTCCCGGCATTGGTATACATTCACCTTATAGTTTTTATTGTATAAATACCTATTGTATAAAATTGTATATTTCTTACTTTTATTACTTGTTTAGAAATATAGTTATTTTATTTGTGTATCGTTTTCCTTTGAAATTTTTATCTCTGCGGCGCCTGCCGTTTTCACTTTACACAGTCACAAGTCTGATAACTAACTTTGAAGTCACTCCACTATTTTTCAAGCGCAAGTTTCTCGGGGCGTGAATTCGTTCTCGGCGCAGTCGGATGCAACTGCACCAAAGTGTGACGGTTCTTCTTCTATCTAATGGCATGATCGCAAAGTCTTATCGGGAGTCGCGGAAAGCGATGAGCACACGCCGGGAGATGCTGGTGGTCTTTAACCCAAAAACGTCCGATGCATTAGGTGGCCGATAATCGAAAATCAATAACGGCGATAAAGAGCCTAAGAAAAGTGGAACTTGCAGGCGCAAAGTCTCTTGCATAATAAATCTCTCGCGGATGGATTCAAGTACAATATATGTTCTCGAGTGCGTACGTGAAAAATGAGTTTTTTTTTAACTTATTACTTTTACCGTTGTTTTATCGTAGTGCATTACATCTTTCATAAGCGTAAAATTGTCAAAATAATTTTAAGAAATCATACATTTTGAAAAAATGCATCATTTTACATTCAATTTTCTAAAAAGCAGAACTTCCATAATTAAAAAACCTCGTATTATTTACGATTTCACAAAATAATAATAAACGCATAATAACAATAATATTCCAATTGAATATTCAAAAGATGAAATTTTTGCATCTTATAATTTCTCAAATCAGAAATTCACGGAGAACTCTGAATTATTCAAAATATACACGTAAATGATCTCTCGACAAGGCCACATTTCCGATGACCTAGTAACCTCGCAGGATCAGTTTGAGATCACTCGATCCAATTTCGCAGACATATCATGCGAGGCGTAAGGAGGCTCGTCTTCGATGATGAGAAGATGCGCCGAGTAATTGGCTATATATATATACGGTGCTCGGGAGCTGCGCGCGTGTATATATACGTGCGCGTGCATACATAGTCTCAAGTACCTACGGTACATATCCGGGTCCGTCGCAGAGCCCTTTGGCATTAATATGTCGCTATCTAGGGGCCGGTGGACAGATATATCGAGGTGGGTACATAAACGTGGCGAAGCAATAATCCGTTTCATCTTGCGGCACGGCCGGCGAATCCAGAATACGAGAGCCATACGATCCCTGGATCACGTGCGCACATGATCTATCTGCACGTACGATTCTCCGACATACCATCCGATCCGCGAATACGTCGTGCCAATGTTCCCGATACGTCGACGAAGATCGATCTTTCCCATATTGTGCAAGATAAATACAAGATCCTTTCGGTTAATCGATCCATCTTCTAACTCAATTGGCGTAAAAATTTTAACGTCTATAAGCTTTAACTGCAAAATTCGAAATCCTATTTATTTAAATAATTTTTATAGCGGAGTGCTATGATGATTTGAATAATGGTTATTTTGGGAATTTGAATAATAGTAGTTATTTATTCATCTATACCTAATCTATATATAAATCACAAAAACATTTTATTCTATTTCCATGATATTGATATACTCCTACTTGAAAGATAAAGACATAGATTGCGCGAGTAAATCCGTAGAGAAGAACAATAGCTTCCTATTATACAATAGCTATAACCATTGTTTGAGCAGGTATTTACTTATGTTTATAGTCGTATCTAACACCATGGCACAAGCATAGTTTTTTAATAAATATACATTTCTCAAAGTAAATCGTTTTCTGAATAACAAAAGGTTTGATTTAAAATATCAAACATTTTTTAAACAATCATTTTTTTAATTGCTTAAACCGCAATCTTGTCTCTAAAAGACGTCTTAAAAAGAAATAAAAAAAATTTTTTAAACTGTATCTAGATTTCAGTTTTCATTTTCAAATTAGATCTCAATTCTTATATTCTAATTATCTTTACTAATAAAAATAATAAATTGATTATATTTTTCGACAGTTAATATTGTTCAATTTTCCATCGCGATTCCATGCATTCTCTCCAATTATAACTCCGTAGTTCGCGAAAGGAAATAAACGCAGCGTATTCAGTCTCGGTCGAAGGGTTCACGCTGATATATTTAATTATGCAGCGAATTTCACCCTCGCTCTGCGGTCGGTCGCGCTCCATTTAGTCTCCACAGGGTGAGACGTCTCGACGTTGGGCAGGCGGGATCTCGGTGCGGAGATACAGCATCATTCAAGAGTAGAGGCCCGGGGAATATAGCGGTTGGTAAGACGGGATCCATGTTACGGCTCAGCGGTGACAATGAAAACGGTAGACAGTAGAGGTTGGAAGCCTCAGGTTCGCCTAGATAATAGCTACCAGCTGAATCGATATCTAAGAACGGAATGAAAAGAATGCACAGAAAGAGAGCATTTGATTGTTTTTTTTATCATCAAGATCATCGGAATATAAAATAAAATTTAGTCTATTTATGTTAAGTGTTCGTTACGCAGATAAAATAGAAATTTAATAATACATTTCAGATTACAAACATTCTATCTTAATGCAAAATATATTCCTTAATACAAGTTCTAAAATTAAAAATTTTAACTTAAAGAATATAATAATTTGTTATGTATGACGCCGTATTATCCATGAAATATTAAACACGTAAATTATCTTGACTATAATTTTGATTATTTGGAATTACACACTGCAGCACGTACTGTTCGATCAAAATACTACATATAAATTTCCCAACGGAAAATTTTGTCTAAGGCGGTTTAAATCACCTACGTATATTACAATCTGAATTCCCCAAAGCATGAATTTAATGTAAAATTTTCTCAAAGATCAAACGCGGACTGCGCTGACTACATGATGCATCGTTCCTACCATGCAAAACTATGGATGCACCCTGTCCTTCCATCCTGGCGCTTTTCCCAGTAGGTCCCTTTAAACCCTTTGCTGGTCTTTTCGCGAAAGAAGGGGTCGAGCCGATATTGGACCGCAAATTATTCATGTCGGCGCTACTATGTTTCTTTTGAAATAGAAGACATCAAAGATAATCCGCATGAATTTGATTAACCTTGTTTCATCGATAACATATCTCAACTATAATGCGTCGATTCAAATGCGAATGCATATAATTCACAGTTGATGGTCATCTTGGATAAATCGTCCAAAGTGGAAGGACAATAAGTGTAATAATGTTTTCGCAAAAGTGATCATTAACATTGAAAAATAGAAGAGAAAAGTGTAACAATATTCTATATTATTTCAGTCAATTTTGAATTTGAATTTGTCATCTTAATTGCATTACAAAGTTTTCATTTCATTGCTTAGCTGCAGCAAAGGTAAAATTTATAATGGTTTTATGCAATGCTTTGTAATTAAGTTATATAGATTTGCTCGCTTGATATAGATATCCTCACTTGTCCGCTTATGTATTCAAATTGGGGCTAAAGTTTCTGAAAATTATATCCGACAAAAAGTTTCGTCTTATAAGATAAATTTACCGGAATTCGTCATCCTTTTTCGAAAATGATTTGTAACTCGTTTATAACTTCAACGCGGTTATCGCCAAAATTATATAATATACTTACTTACAATTAGTAGTCGGACGTGTTGAAATTAAATATCTCAAGTATAGTTGAGTTCTCGAAATACATATGTCGAAATCGATTGTGCGTATTAAAGGTGACAACACGATCTTTAGCTATTGCACGGAGAACATCCGACGTTTTGTGTCAACTTTCGTCAGCTCCTTTTGCCAAACACGCTCGAGCTTAAGTACAGAGGATATGAAAGTCGAGAATAAAAATTGACGTGACTGTCAGGGATTCGCCGGCATCTCGGATTTGCGGTAGCGAGCTTCGATGGAGCCCTTTCTATCCATTACGCCCACTTAGGGGGAATTTGCGAATGCGAAAGTGCTCTAAACGGAGACGTCAAATGTTCTTCTTTGATCCGTGAGTGATCCCAGTTTTCCATCCAACTTAAAATAGATTCAACATACCCAGATGAAGTCGATTAACTCGTAGATGATGTCTAAATAAAGAACTAAAATCGAAGTAGCAAATATATAAAGTTTTATGTGTTTCCTGATGGTTTCCAAACAAACGAAAACAAGATTCTTTCAGTGTTATATTTTAAATTACAGGTTTTTGGAATTATATATATATAGTTAATTATTTACCTAATTATAAATTACGTGAGATTGTCTGCAAATTTAGAAGATTACGCATATATAAAAACTTTATAATATTCTTTTGGGAATCATATATAACATATACAGACTATCATACATTGCTTCGTGTATCTTATCGATTTCCGTTACATCGGAAAGCGCAGTTTTCCAACAACCCAACTAGACAATCCCACCTATCGTCGTACTCAAAAACGGTGCACACCAATCCGTGCGGCATATATATGCACGTATCATCCTCTCTTTCCACTTTCGCCCGTTTAAAGAAACGGGTCGCGCAAAAATCTCGAAATCAAACAAACCAACTCCCAACAAACGGCGGGCGTGCGCTTGTTACGCTCATCTTGTTACTTGCTCCGGAAAACTCGGGGCAGCGATAGTTCCTCTTTCGTACCCCTTTTCGCCACTCTCATCTCCTCCCTCTCTTTTCCACTACGGCTCGTATCCGCGACACGTTCGGCGGAGCCACGACAAACGGGAACAATGTCGCGGTATTGCGATCCTCTGCAAGCAGCCGAGAGCTGTATCAGCTCTAGCATGTTTCCCCTCCCTGTTTCGCTTCCCTCCCTCCCACCCCGTAGTTGTATCGACTCCGCCACCCGCTCCGCTGGTGCCCCGGATCCACCCTCGCGTCAGTATTAGCGCTTAGGCGAGTGGCACAATGTACCCGCCTTGTATTGTGTCCTACGTGCATATATCGATAGGACTATTGGTTGCTAGTACTGAGCCTCCTATACCGAGTGACCAATAAATAATGACAATAAAGATGTCTTTGATGCCTCCAAAAAGAAATTCATTTATATTCGCATTATATCCGCATTCTGAGAAACCGCATGTATATCCTGTCTGTCCAGCGTTAGTTATGTTATAGTTACTTTGTAGTAGTTACGTTTAGTTGCTATATGGACAAACGAGAATGACAATTCCATAGATTGCCGACAAATAAATTGAATCTACAATTATCTGACAAAATTAAAACTCTTTCATTTTAAATAACACGATAGACTACTTACATATATAAATATAGGTGCAACAGCATAATTGTCAGTTCTGTTAATTGAATTTACGATCGTACATATAAAACTCATTATTTTCTATTTTAATAAAATAATGAAGATAATATCGATCAATTTTATTAGATTATCTAAATTAACTGCCAAATTTTTATTTAATTTTTCGGTAGAAATAAAATATGTGGTTGTCAACCACCTTAATGTTACGAATACCTTAATGTTACGAATAAAATCGTATTATTCGCTTTTTATTCAGGTTTAAAAAGTGAAGAAAAAAGTTCTAAAATGCATACTAAGTTATCGCTTGATTAATTTTTAAACAGACAAGATTGCGGGATTCGACGACAATGCTAGTGATCATGTCGGATCTCGTCACGCCATTGTGCTATGATAGAGGTTTGTAAACAAGCGAGATATTGAGTTCGCACTACGTACGAGGAATCGGGGTGATCGATCAAGGAAGCGATCGCTGAAATTGCCTCTATGCAGCATCGTGCAATTTGTTATCAATTCGTGGAGGATAATTCTTCAGACGATCAGGTATCGGTAGCTAATTTCGCAAATTATCTTCGTGATAATGTCTTCGCATGTTCTTTTTGTAAAAAAAAAAAAACAATTTTAATTTCATTGAAATCTTTCATCAAAGCATTTACGTCAGCAAATAAAAGCAGACGTACGTGTTCTATTCTATACGACCCGTTGCGTCGACGGAATTTATATTTAATGCACTAATCGCGCACCGAGGACGGTCGGTGGGGACGGGATCGATTGCGTGTCCCTTTGACGGCGGCGCGTGCGAATGTCGCTGGTGCACGCAACATTGCGCACAATTTGATGGTGTCGTTCGATCAACAGGCCCGACACATTACGTCACACCTAGGCGAGCTCGAATGCTGTCCTGATAATGATACGAATCATCCAGATCGACAATCAATTGGATGACGATAAATTGCACTTCACGATTACGTATCTTGAGTAAATCATTATGCACGAATCATTATATATATATATATGTGTATATATATATATATATATATATATATATATATAGAATAATAAATTTCTTTCGCCAGTATAGAATAACAATTCAAGTAATTTTTTTAAATCGACCGTGACTGGCAATATATAACGTCTTTCCGATATAAACATTGAAATATTATATATATACATATATGTATATGTATATATATATATATATATATATATATATATATATATATATATATATATTTGTAGCTTAAATTTTTTCTTATAAATGTATATTTTGATCACTGGAATTTTTCACAATAATTCGATAAGATAATCGTTTTGCCTTCTTAAAATATTAATCAAAATAAACAACTAATTATAATACACAGTGTTTAATTATTATTGACAACACAGTGCTCATGTGCAGATAGAACAGACTAAACTGATTATGAGTAGAATCTTGTACTATTTTGTAATTTTCACAATAATTATTGAAAAATTAAATAATTAAGATCTGCGAATGAGCGTGCATCCCTACGCTTAAGCGATAAAAGACAGTCCAACATTATACATTGTTGGCCAAGACGTATAGCTTTATTGTTGTTAGAAGTGCACTTCTCTCAATGCCTTGCTGTGCGTTAATATCGCAGAACGTTCGTAATGCATAGAACCGCAATTAGCGCGCGATGCGATCAGGTTGTCTCTTGTCACGCTGTATTGCAGTTATTATATTTACATCAATTACAGCATGCATGAGAGTATGATATTTCAAAAGTAAAACTTGGCCATATATACCACAATATATAGTCCGTATTATTATCTCAATTTCATTATTAATATTGAAAACCAATCAGTACCTGGCGAGTTATATTCAAATTAAAATCCAATATCCATTAAAATCTAAACTAAATACAACACATTAAACAGTGTATAACTTCAGTATGCATGTGAAAAATTAAACCTTAAGTGCGCATTAATTTAATTTCTATATATACGCAATTGTATACATATTTTATCAAGGCGGATGATACTCTTTTAATCGATCCACGCGCTCGTCAAAACAAACAGTCTGTGAGTAGAGAGATCCGTGAATGGATAAACTGGCAGATTATACGTTACACAAACCGAGAGGGGCATCTTCGAATTCAGAAAATGTACGGAGATCTACGGAATGATCGGCGCGGTTCAGAATCCGCGTTTCCGAGCGTGTGACATGAGCGGCACGCGCGTTACGCCAATGACAGGCATTGCATCGGGGGCGCGGGCTCGTTCGCGAATGTAGCGAGAGGCGAGAGACGCAAAGTCGCTCGAACGAGAAGATAATTTATCTTCCGGGATACATCCGCTTTCAGAGAGCGCGCAGATGCATCCGAAGCTTCGCGTTCCGTGTCGACTCCGGCGCGCATTCATCGGGGAAAAGCATCGGGACGCTGCACCCGGGACGATGCATTCACCAATATGCATCAGCGCGTCGCCGCGCCGCGCCGTGTCGCCGAGCGATTAAGTCACGCCAAATCACTGCGCGATATTGAATATTTCTCGACGTATATATTTGTCACAATGCGTTCCCGAATGCAATACCCGATCGCGATAAATGCAGTCGTATCAAACGCTCGGGAGTTTAATATCGCAGAACGTTCGTAATGCATTGTAGAAACGCAAGGTGAAAAATTGATGGAATTTTTGTAATATGGCACGTTTTATGGCACGTCAGTGAGACATCACTGGTACGTTGCATCGCCGCGTGATACATTCTGAAATGTATTTTATTGTTGTATGAACATAAAAGTGCGGAAAGAAGTATTACAATATGTTTCCGCATATATTCAATGACTTTTCTAATGTAAGTTATACTTTCTACAAATGTTCGGTATAGCTATAAAAGGTAAACTAAACGCCAAGAAATACGACTTTATATACTAGACAGAAAGCATTTCTCGTTAGTATTTACTGTTATAGAAGATACTCTTGGTATTGAGTTAATCAGAGCTGCACTCGCATTGGCGCGCGCGCGAAAGTGGCGGTCTAATGTCGTTGAAAGTTTGGACGATGGTAAATCGGCAAACAAGATCATCGAGAGCTCGGTGAGCCGCGACGAGCTCGGGCAGCGAGCTCGCGCCCGGCGGCGACGAAGTCAAACTGAGTGGCAAATTACAAAGTCCATTTTCAAGTTTCCCGCCTGGCACGGCGTTCAGCTCGAAAATTCGATTTCCGCGACGGGCGAAACTTTGGGGCGCCGCGCCGCGCCGATCGTGCCCGACTTTTTTCTCGCTTTTGACGACCCGTCCGTTATCCGGCGGCCGGCGGCTCCCGCGCGCGAGATAGTTCTCGCCCCATCGGCCACGTCGAGACCCGGCTGCTCTTCCGGTTTCTGGACTACACCCGGCTCGATTTCCGCCCAGCCGGTTAATGCCCAACTCGGCGTCATAAACGTTTATTTCGGTTGAATTCTAGTCTTTGATCAACGGAAAACAATGATCGATTTTAGATTTTTATTTTGCACAACTAATTTTATATACCTATCTGTACCTTAAAGGTATCTCCAGTTTTTGTCAAAGTGGAGTTAATACATTTTTCAATATAACAGGAGCTTAAATTGTGTATAAAGCGTCTTATGTCTATTATTATACTAGTTCCTAAAATACAATGTTTAGAAAAAGTCGTATTGAAAATTTTATTAACAGTTGTACTATTAAACATGTCAGTTAAATTTCTTTATTAAAAACTTAATAAATCAAGTTTCTACTTTTATTTTATACCTATATATCTAATATATATATATATATATATATATATATATATTTTTTTTTTTTGGAGCAATTTTTTTTTTCATTTCACGAATAGCATATATACTTGCAGGAATGTAAAATAAGATACCTGTTAAAATTTTAGCCCTTAATATTAATATTAACAGGTCGCTCATCGCGATTTTTTATTTTTTATTTAGTAAGATAGAAAAAATTTTATAACTGTCTAACAAACAGTAATACAGCATTGCGCCACATAGATTTTCTGTAGTAAATTTACCGCTCTACAAAAAAGATCTTTTATCATTTTTTCATAAATTCAACCGTTCAAAAGATATTCAAAGTTAAAGTTTGATAAATTTTATAAAACTTGTTTTTGCTTCTTATGAATTTAATATAACCATTTAGACGATATTAAGGTTTAAAGTTCAAAGTATAAACCTTAATATCGTCTAAATAGTTATATTTATGAAAAAAATATAAGAGACCTTTTTTGTAGATCGTTAAATTTTCTACAAAAATATGTATTGATTATTTCATAATTTTTGATAGTCGATATGATACAACATTCATAAGAAGCAAAAACAAGTTTTATAAAATTTATCAAACTTTAACTTTGAATATCTTTTGAACGGTTGAATTTATGAAAAAATGATAAGAGATCTTTTTTGTAGAGCGGTAAATTTACTGCAGAAAATCTATGTGGCGCAATACTGTATTACTGTTTGTTAAATAGTTATAAAATTTTTTCTATCTTACTAAATAAAAAATAAAAAATCGCGATAAGCGACCTGTTAATATTAATATTAAGAGCTAAAATTTTAACAGGTATCTTATTTTACCTTCCTGCAAGTATTATGCTATTCGTGAAATGAAAAAAAAAGTTGCTCCAAAATGACACACTCTAATGTATATGTATATATATATATATATATATCATTTTCCTATTTAAAACTTTAAGCCTTAAGTTTTCTCTGAATTTATAATAATGGAGATACCTCTCTAAGGTACAGATATTTATTACCTTGAATAGTATATATCTTAAATATTATCTCTATTATATATAAATTTAACATTTTTGTTATATATCATACATTGTGTGGGCAGTTGGGATATTTTTGTGTTGCTAATAAAATATCAAAATGCATGTGACGGATATAACTATATTCTTGCAACTAAATTAACGTTTCGGAATGAAAAAAAAAAACTCGTGCGCGATACCGTCACTGAACGATATCGCAAAATCAATTAGTGCGGAAGCACAGGCGTTTTCGATAATGGCAATTATTCGCCGGCGATGGTACCGTAATTTAGCGCGATATTGTAGCAATTTATCGCGATTAAACCGGCTCGCGTAATTTTTTAGCGACCGCCGCGTTGCGCGTCGACTCGCGCAGACTTTCTCAGGGTTCAAGACAGTTCTCGTAGCGAAGGTCAGCCGTGTTAATAGAAATAAGACGGGATTAATAAACGCCTTAATGAAACATTCCTCCGGATAGCGAATTAATTGAGAGCGGCAGTTCCCCGGGGCATGAAAGTGACTCACGTATAGAGCGCGCGCGCGCGCTCGTAAAGCGTTTCGACTTTGGGGCTCCTCGCCAATTTTCTTCGATCAACGTTTATTAAGCCACTCCCACGCAAGTCATCTCCCCTTTTCGCGTTTGTATCACAAACTGATATTACATTTACATAAACGCGGAAATGAAACGATTACACGAGCGCGAATGCGTGGTACATCGCGTTGTTGCCGGCGAGTTAATTAATCTTCAATTGGCGTGATGAGTTATTGGTGATCCGTATACACCGACAAATCGCTACGCATATATTTCAAGATGCGATTTTTATCGTGTAGTCGTTAGCACACGATATAAACGTGCCAGACTCCATAGATATTACTCAAAGATTGCAAGATGAAATCTAGAGCATCTAGTATATCAGTATACGCAAATTGATATGCTCGATTAACATCGGTGTCCGCGTGGCCACAATGAAGAGTAACAAGAATTCCATGAGTTGGTGAGAAGGCGTTAAATTTAACACCGGTAGATTTAAGATTATCGGCGTGGCGCAACTATCCTCGCACCCTTTTCACCGCCTAGAGTCGGGGAATCGGCTTTAACGAGCGCGAGCGCAGCATCGCTTTCACAGCCGCCCCGCGTTGTGCACGGATGCGCTGCTCTCTCCGCGTGCATGAAAGGTGGTGCCCGTCATCATCGCCCGGTGAGATATGGTCAGTATCCATCAGCGTAGAGTGGATGCGCGTAGTTTTGAATGGCTTTCTAATTACGAAGGGCCCGCGTGTTGCGTGTGAAATATATCCGGCGCGGATTGCGTGTCAAATGACAAAGAAAACACGTCGAACGTCTCTCACGTTCCGTTCAGGGCCCCGCGAAGATAAACGAGTGGCGCGGTGCTTTCGAGATTTACATTCAGGCCGATCGCGTCAATGCCTCGTATCTAATTTCAGATTATCCGAGCCGTTCGAATTTTCGAGCGATATTTATAGCGGTATATGAAATATGCTGGATTTATGGCACTGATAGGAAAGTGGAACATGATGTAGGCAAGGAAAAAAAAACGATTTTAAATTCCGATTTGTCGGTAATATTATTTTTCGATTACGTACAAAATTTCAAGAATCTAGCTGGTTATCTCTAATAGAAAACTTCTAACTAATAATGCTAAAGTTTTTCAAATTAACAAAAATCATTCTTTTTCTGTCTGTAACAAAAATGCACAAAAAATATGATCCATCGAATAAGACTTGAAAGAAATATCGTAAATAATGTCGAAATCTGTAATGTTTTATATTTATATCTATGTGTAATAGTCCTAGAATTGCAGTACAAGAGATTCAAGATACACCAATCTCTCGCGAGGCAACGCACACACTCCGAACGTAAATCGAAGTCGCGATTTCGTGATCTATGTAGATGCCCCTCGTGGATGTCCCGCTTCGCCCTTAACTTATCTCGAATCCGAGAATCGAATAACATCAATCTCCTCTACGGCTTCGGGGCCCTTCCGCCTCTCTCTCGAGAGAGCTCCGTCGTCCTTGTACCTTGTCGTCGTCGAGTCCCTTTGTCTCCCACGTTCACGCGCGCGGAGTTATAACGCCGAGACGGGCCGTGGAAGCGGCGGGGTGCGGGCTTTTAAGCGCGATTTATTGATTTAAGCCCTTCCACCTTTACCTTGCCCTCGCACATGCCACACCTCACCCCGCTCTTTTCCCCCGGCGTCGCACTTTTCTCGTCGCGTCGCACGGCCGGCCGTCGCTGTCGGCAAGCCCGAAAAGACGCAGCCCGGAAGGGCAGGACATCTTTGACATCTTTTGTCTATTAAATACTCCTCGACTGAAGTATGGTGGTCACAACCGGCCGGAACAAGAGCACAAAGGGCCTCTGGTTAAGATCATCTCGAGATTCGAACGTCTTTGGTAATCTGGAAGGACTACCAGAGTCCTTCAACTTCGAAGGACCCTGGTTGAAGAAGTCTCTTCGAGTGCTCGTTCGATATCGCTGACGAGAAACAGTGTAGCTTAATTGCGCGGAAAACATCGTGCTGACCCTTCGGTGCGTTGTTTCACCAGGCGAAGGAGATCTATATCTACAATTTTACGATAACCATTTATTTACGATTACGAATGTGCAGTTCATCCCAATATTGGAACAACCAGCATTATTAATTATTTTCTCAAAGTTACGACACTTGAAATTTTTAACACATTTTTTTCATAATAAAATATTTGTTTTTAACGAAGCCGCTTTAATCAAATTCCATTAGTAGCCCGTTTTATTTTTCATATCTCATATTAAAACATATTATATTTAAAAATAAAGAAACTTTCGAAAATTCAAATTATACATTACTGAAAGAGTATAACAAATGAATTAGAAGCTCCAATTTAGAATTGCGTTAATGTAAACTGATGTAAACTATTTCTTTATTTTTCGCGGTTGTTTATTGATTGACATACGTCGGAAATCGCATCGATTTGCGGAGTATAATGGTGAGCGTGTGCGAGTGCCCTTCGACTAATTGGACGCGTTCTCTTCCATCCTCATCGACGCACGTCAAACGATAATTAATAACCTCACGCTTGTTGGCGTGGACAGTAAACAAACAGCGGTAGTTACGCACCGAGAGATCGGCGAACATTGAGAGGTCGTAGCCTCTTTATGCGAAGCGCATGTCACCCTCGCGATGTATATTATACACTGTGCTTCACTCACGCCATTTGTTTCGTATGTATGAATTTTTAAATCTATATTTCTAATATATATTTTTAATGTTTTAATTTTTAGCATTCGCATTATACATATATTTGTAATTATCCGTTAAGTAAACTTTTCGTTATTACAAAAGTGCCAGCTATAATTCAAATAAATTCGTAAATTATTCATAAATTAAAAATTATAGTATATTTGTGTATTAAATTATAATAGCAATTAAAATGATATTACTATTTACCATAATTTTGTGTGTTAAATGCCCCTTATATAAACTATAATAAATAAAATAAAACTAAATATCTTGTGCATTGCTAATATCTCTGTCTTCGTTCCGAATAATTCAAATAATTTTAACGATTAGGATACCAAGGATAATGGTTGAAGCTAATCTCGAGCGAAAATTGAGAAATACATCAATTCAATAAACTCCGAACTGCGAGTTTCCAAAACAGATCTGTCTCTTCTTACTTTTGTTCAGAAAATCGATCGTAAAATATATAAAAGTAATCTATTATAGAGAATCATGTTAGCGAATGCACTGCGCTCAGTGCAAAGGATCGTTATAGCAATATAATTATCGCGACGCAATTCTTCTTTAAAACAAAAAGAGAAAAAAAGACGCAGGCATTTATGTGATGTCCATGCAATCTTCAATAAGCTTTTCCGAGCCTGTCACCGTCGGTGCCATCCTAATAGATCAAAAAGTAGGTTGACGTCGCGTCGTAATGCATTCCAGACGCGCATCGCGTCGCAACGTCACGTCCTAAGGGTGGCAATCCGGAAGGAAGTATGTTGACGTATTCCTTCACGGTGATTCGCGAAGCGTCGGCGACGAGAAGGGTCTCTCTCATTTTCCTTTTATTCGTCAAAGCAGCCTTTTACGAACTGATGCCCCAGAAAAGTGGCACGCGGCCGCACTAATGACCCAAAGGGAGACCCGGCCGACCATCCCGCACTCGCGATGGCCCTTCTCGCAGAGAAAAGACGGCGAGACGGAGGGATGACGCAAAGGGAAAGTGAAAAAAAGCGATTCGCCTTTCCGCGTACTAAACATTCATTAGCGCCGTTCGTACTCTCAACTCTCCCTTCGTCCTCTTCGCAGAGCAGGGGTCTCTTTTCAATGCGAAGGTCCGTCTCTTCTACCTTCTTTCATACACCTTCTTCCTCTGCTACTTTTCCTTCTCTTTCTCTTAGAGCAGTACAGCTTTTTGCCGTCTTTTCTCACTTGTTCTCTTTCCTCTTCTCTCTCTCTTTCTCTTTCTATTTTGCTGGTCTTATTCTTCTTCATCTCGCTTCATCGCGATGTGTTCGCTTCTTCGTAAGCCGGTCCATTCTTCTTCCTCACTCGCTTGCTCTCCCTCTCTGCCATCTCTCTTCCCTCTGTCTCTTTATTCTTCTTGCCGGTTAATCAAACCGGTAGATCTACCTTCCCATCTCTTCCCTTCGTCATCGAGATCTATGAACCGGCGTGTTCGAGCTCACCATTCCAGAGTATACTTCGTAGTTCGTGAAGTTTCGCTCTTAAGATCAAAGACTTGGTTTTGAGAAGGTCGGGCTTTAAACTGTATTTACATCGTGCGAAGTTTGAAAGTGAAATTCACGACCTCTATGAAGCTAGTACCCCATTTTCAGAATTTCGATATAATTAATAAGGAGTCTGCCTCTTCCCTAAAGAGCTTGTGGAATTTCTAACACATTCTAAAGAGAATTCTGGTTAAGTATAAATAAAAGATTCAAAGATATGTGGATGCAAACTACACATTTTCATATAAGAAAACTAATCACAACTTTTTTTTATTTTAGTTCCCGATTTGAGTTCAAATACTTTTTGATACATTTTTAAAGCATTATCCAAAATTCTTGAATTAACAATAGGTTTTTAAATACGATTTCATTTATCGAGATTTAAAGAATTTTCATCCAGAAAATAAAAAATTGCCGGAACTCATTTATTTTGTTATTTTATAGGTTTTGTAATCGTTAAAACTTTTGAGGAACCGTCTAGAAGTCTGTAGAAACATTATATCATATTTATGCGTCTTCGATTTGTTTTCACTAACGCGACAAAAAACCACCATCCTTAATTAGAAAGCGTATGGATAAAAAAGCGTTTATACGCGAGAGCGTAACGCTTTCAGGACTCAAGGACGGCAGAGCACTAAGCACTTTCGGTCGGTGATGAAAAGGGGCGACGGAGGGATACCGTTTGGGCGTTAATTTCCTTTCGACCGTTGCTTTAGTGGCAATTAAACCGGACGATCGTTACCGCGTTTATAGACACCGAGCGATGCTGCCTAATAATAATACGCATCGCGTCCGCCTCGGATCCTTTGAATGGAACTCTCGCGCCAGGATAATTAGAGATAAACCAAATTTATTCGCCGCGACCTAATTATTCGCGGCCGGCTTAATTAATGGCCGGATGCGAATCACGCTTGAATTGTCGAACCTAGTCGATCGTGAGCAAGCATCGTTCTCGTATGATATCGGGAGATTAAAGAGATAACTTTAATAATTTTGACGGGCCATTATTAAATGCTTGATTCGTGACGACGTCTCTCTCATTTTTCATGCAAAATTACACAATATTAATATTAAATCTTTCTCCCTATGAAAATTTTATTTTAATATTGTTTTGATATATTTTAGACACGCCGCGCTCTAAATTTTAAATTTAAAATTTCAATTTTTAGTTTGTATTAAATAAATTATATACTTTAAAGATCTAACGCGTAATGCAAAATTTGTTATCGATACGCTTTTGCTTTATTCTTTTTTATTATGCGCATTTTAAACGTCTCGCTATACCGTAGCGTAACTATTCGAACACAATGTACATATTTCGTGCTCAGCAAATAAATCTACGGACAAACAGCGAAGCAATGAGAAATCTGGAGAAAAGACACGAATCGCGCCATTCGTTTCTCATTCTGGAGCGTTTCAACGTTTGCTTTTGCAATATAGCGGCTTAAAATGAGGTGCGGCGTAATGCCGACTTGTCATGCGACAGAGAAGCAATTAAAACTAGAACAATCGCGATTCGCTGGCGAATCGATTCGAGACTTGCGCGTGTAAACGTTATTTATCTCCGAAACATACCGAAAGAATTGGCGCGCGGCAGGATAGACGTAATTAGTGACCATCAGGTATGCGTTTATTTCGCGGATGCTGTACGTGTTGTAGCTCAAAATCGTCGTTTAAATTACGATGGCAAACAGACCGATGGCACACGAAAATAATAACGGTCCAACGGTCCGCGGATAACGAGCGAGATCATGTGTTTCACGCAAATAATCCAGTCCGTTAAAACACGTGAAATTTAACATTTCAAACACGCAAAGAGAATCCGTTATACGATGTTACGGCATATTATATCGGTAATGATAAAATCAATGTCATTTAATAAAATAAGTAGGTTCTATTTAATATAATATAAATAAAATAATTCTTTAATTACAATCCTTGTCAATATTTTCATTCATTTTTCCCTTATATCAATATCAATTGTCTACAAAACACAATTTTTTCCTGAGTAAATTAAGGTATATCGCGCTATATATAAGAGGCAATGTAATATCATTTAAAATACCAACGTTTTAATCACGTATTTAATGAAACACATTATAGTTGTTCGTATGCTGTACTTCGATGTTAAAAACTTTAAATATTATATGAGCAAAGTTAACTTTTGTTATAAAAGGATTCCACCAATCGGATTGTTGGATCCGAAATTGCAATGAAGTCCTGCAATCGAAAACCCAACGGAAATATCGTTATCTCGCACCTCGTGTTTTCTTTAGTCCTTTTCTCCAGCGCGTTTTTCCTATCCCGACGGTGTTTCCGGTTTTATTCTGCAACTCGTGCACGGACATCTAATCGGAAAGGAGACGACGGGTTCCCGAAAATGGGTTCGTATTTTTTTTTCCGCCCTCGCGAGAGCCAAAGTGCCAAAGATGGAGAGAACGGTATATGCCTATCTAATAGCCGAGGAAGGTTAAACGAGGAGGGAGCCAATCAAGTCAGAACACACAGTAGATTCGGAAACGAAGCAATTTCTCTTCTAGCCACGTTGCGCACTTTTACTCTCGCGGCCCTTGCCCCTCCTACGCTCTCTCGGCTTCCGACCAACGTTTCACACTCACGTTCACCACCCCCGTTCGCCCAGTAATCGACGTGCACGGTGGAATTTCTTCGGTCGCGGGCGAGAAAAGGGAATTTTCCTCGAGATAACGACCGGAGTTCTTCGTGAGAAGCACCCTTCGAGGAAGAGAACGAGATAGAGGGAGGGAGGGGGAGAGAAAGAGCGAAAGAGAAAAAGAGAGAGAGAGTAGCAAGCGGAGAAACCGGCCAACCGCGGCAAGAAAGCGAGACGCTCGCCATTAGCGCCTCCGTCCACAGCGTATAAAGGAGAGGAGAAACGTGCAACGCGACGGCGGCCATCGTATCGCGCCGAAGGGCGCACGCGAGAATGCGTGAAACGCATCGGGTCGAAGCACGATGATCCCCAGATGCCTTTGTATGGGCCGAGCACGCCACGCGGGACGTATCTTGATTTAGGACCGGGGATGCGCTTAGCGGCGGATGCGATCGCGACCGTGTGCCTCGAGCGTGCGGAAACGCGACCTGTATAACTTGCAAGAAGAAACAATTTTTCCTTCCGGTGGTTTATCGCTGCCGCGAGACAGCTCTACTGGCGTACAATGCTTATAATTATATCTAATTTCTTAATTTATCTTAATTTATATAACTGTATTATATACAATTAACTCGTTCGTGTCGAAATTAACGTGAAATGGCGTGAATTTGAACGGAGATTTTCCACTTCCTGAGTAATTAATTTTATATTCTTTCAAGTAATGAATCTAATTGTGAAAAATACACATTGGACTTTGACATGACGGTGAAGAAAATTTTGATCGCACTCGCAGGCGTGTCTCGTACGAAAAATTCTGTCTACGCCAATGTAGGCTCATTTAGGTACAACTCTTAATTAGTGCCGACTCGGCACAACGGGAGGCGCAGTCCCGATGACTTACGTGAGGCGCGGGAAAAACGACGTCGGCATCAGACGGCGGAATGCCGGGTTCTCTATGTACGACAGTAAAAGTTTCGTGTGTGCGTCATAACCGTGTAACGTATATTATATCTGTCTTCACATCGCACCTGTCAAGGCGAGCTGAGATACCTGCGGACGAGAGCGATATACTGTTCATTAGGAAACGGAGCCGCCGCTCGCCGCACAAAACTTTTCAGTTCTTTCCTCTTCCAATCCTTCCCATTAATTATTATCCCTTCGGAAAAATTATGTTTCTTATTATATTTCATTTCATGATAATAAATTAGCAAATTATTGCGATGACTTGTATAACGAACCACAAGATTAATAAAAGACGTAAGTGTGAAAAAAAAGTTATATATCAGTTTGCGGAATCGCTACTGGGCTCTGTCTGCAAAAGTCGCTCGCTTTTACATCGCGGTGCGCCACGATCGATCTATCGGACCTATGAAATTTCCGTGAAATCCCGGGCGTAGAATTTTCCGCGTAACTTTTACGCGGCCTGATTGGCGTTGGCCAATATTCGATGGGGAAAGAGTGGCTGCATTCTCGACGACCGCCGTTGGAGCCGCGGCTTCCGAAAACTTTCTCGTCGCGTCCGATAAAAAGTTCGAACCGCGAAGTGACGAGAGGAAGGGGAGGGGGAGGGGGAATTTCCTGTGAAATCTGATTCTGGCCGGCCATTATTGCGAATTTGCGCAAATGAAGGAAGCGCAACGTATGTGGTGTCATGTACTAACTATTTACGTTTAACGACTCCTGCGACCGTTTCGCGGCACCGGATTGTACGTTGTATATCAAAGGCGTATATGCTGGCGCGCGAGCAATATTGCAACTTTTATTACCTACTATTACGTATTACCTACTGTCGTAGTAAATTACTCCGGATAGCAGTATGAGCAACGCCGCGAGTTTCAGCGGGAGGTCGTAATTGAATTGGTCAGTACGGAATCAACACGAAACTATAACTTGCGAAAACTAAAAAATAGCCAGAGAATTAGAATGTGCTTCAAAAAAGATATATTCTACGCGATGTAACAATATAAATATACCTATATAGAACGCGCCTGCTTAATACTATATGCTACGATAAGAAAATACTGAATAATTTGAGAGTAGTTCTTATTTAACCTGACCTATACTGTCGTAAATTACTCCGGATGGCAGTATGAGCATGCAACGCTACGAATTTCAGTGGCAGGCGAGGTGGCAGGTCATATAATGTATATGTGTCATATAATTGAATTAGTCCGTACGAAATCAAGTACGAGAATTTATAATTTGTGAAAATTGAAATATATATAGCCAGAGAATTAGAATGTGCTTCAAGAAAGACCTATATTTTATACTGTAATAATAGAAATGCATATAAAACGCGCTTACTTAATAAAGAAAATACTGAATAATTTGAGAGTATTTTTTCAGCCTGGTATTTTTGACTGACTTCTATAGCGATTTATATAATTGTAGTTAATTTTTTAACGCGTAGATGATGTTTGAATAATAACGTCAATACTATTTATCCTTTTTAATGTGAAAAGCGCATTCTTCCGTAATATACATTTCTCTGGAAATTATTCCTCCAGGATATATTATTGTCGTTACAAAAATAATTTCGAGCTGTTTTCGTTATTAAAAAGATTTCCCTGCAAAATTATTTCTGTTAAAAATTGTTTTTCTTGATATTATTTCTCGATCGTAAATATATATTCGTATAGATACTGATGATGTGCTCGCGGGCAATACTCATTAGTACAGCTCCTAAAAATAGCAGTCGATGTAATCGATATCCTGGCAAAGTCTGTCGGCAATTTTAATTTAGCTGCGGTATGTTAAAAATATCACTGTGGAAACTATCGCAATTAGAATATTCGTGCAATCCAGGGAAATCAACGATACTGATTCAATCTCATTTCCGTTTATCAATTAAACGTAGCTTAAATTAGTTTCATCGCATTACCGCAGTTTTTAAAGAACGATTAATCGCGTATTTTTTTCTATAATTAACCGCAAAATTAATTTCAACGGTTTCAATAAGATATCCCCCGATATAATCGCGTATAGTGCAAAGCATGCGCGCAAATGCGCTCGCCGGAACCGCAAATTGCCGCTACGACGTTGAAGATTTATGCTTTAATAATTATTGTGACATCGGCGCTCGCGTGTGTAAAGCCAATCAATGCAGGTGTGCGTGTGAGTACGTGTGGTGTGTTGTGCCAGGCTGTACGCGGACGTGCGGATGGACGAGAGCGACGGACAGGTAACCGCAGTATGTGTGTGTGTGTGTGTGTGTGTGTGTGTGTGTGTGTGTGTGTGTGTGTGTGTGTGTGCGAGGAGAGCGAGGAAGTCCCCCCCCGTTCCCTCCCCCCTCTCACCCCGATGGATATGTGCGAGGAGGGTCCTCGGGGCCCTCCTTAGAAGGGGGGCATCCCCACCGTTCAAGATGGCCACCTCGCATTCCTCCATCGGTCTGGACATGACCGCACCGCCTCGCGCGAGATCAACCACCGTTCTAAGTTCAGGATTTACGCCGCTTCGAGTTACGCGAACGTATAGGATTGACCGACCGGCTCGCCAGATAAGCCGTAAACAGACTCTTCGTACTTTTGACTTTTAACAAACTCACGCATGAACAGGAACACCTATTCGTGTAATCGTTTATATGCGCGCGATTATTTCGTCACGCTCGTAGAAAGGCATTTACGTTGTTTCGTATTACATCTTTTCTTTGATGCACAGGTGGCCGCTTCTGAAAGATTTGATCGCGCGCGCTGAAATCAGGCACGGTCTTACAATTATACATTGATTGATAACAAATAAACTGATAAAAAAAGTATTATAAGTAAAAAACAAAAATATTGAACATATTTTTTTTTTTTTTGTGAACGATATGTACTCAAAGTTTCTTTATCTTCCTAAAGCCGTAATCACACTACGGGTTGAGGTTACGATTGAGTGTTGGAAACCAACCAATCAGAACGAAGCAGTCCACCGGCTAGGTTGCAGGTTACAATTTAGACGCGAGCCTATTTGAACAACTTGCAACTGTTATAACCGTAACGCCAACGGCAACCGAGCCCGTAACCCGTAGTGTGATTACGGCTTAAGAAGACACTCTACATATAATACCAATGAAGTATTTTTATTTCTGCCACCTCAATATATTCAACAGACACTTGAATGAATTGTGAGAAACTCGTTGCGCGCCGGACTTTCCGTAAGTACTCCAGAACGATGCGATCGCAGCTGGGACTTTTCCCGCGCGCGCGCGGCGGGTCTGGCAATATCATTAGCAAGTGAAAGAAGTAAATCGTTTAAGGTCCGTCGCACCGGTTTCGTTTATGGACGCGCGGAGAAGACGCGGGCGGGCGCGCGCGCGGAAGAGACGGCGCGAAGACTCGCGTAAAATTAGACTTTCAAACGGCGCTCGGAACTTCGTGAGAGGGAGGGAGGCAGGGAGGGAAGGAGAGAGTAGCCTCGGGTCAGGAACCGATCTGTTTCGATCACCGGCGTCCCCGTGAAATATACGTGCAAGCACCGCCGGCGTATTTTTATCCGGATCGTGAAACTTCTTTACGCGACTTCGCCCGAGGGAAACCCATCGGTGAAACTGCCGGCAAATTCGCCGTGAAACCTTTTTCTCCCGACCGACCGAATTAAGAAAGGAGTGTGTCCTTTCGGAAATCCACAGGATTTTCGGAATCTTATCGAAGAAAATTACCGAATAAACCGCGTTTTTTTTCCCTCTGTAAAGCTTGTCGAGCTAAGAGTGGTTAAAGTTTAATTGGACTTTTATGTTTACACTACTTGAGTTTACACTATTTCGCATTGATCATATTTCAGATATAAAAAAGGGCGAAAGTCAACTTGTAGAAAAAATGTATTTTTCTATCTCGGGTGTTCTCAAGACGAGGAACGAAAACCGCGCACTGTTTTGCACCTTTACATTAATTTCAATAAGTCATCCCGACACACAAGACATATTGATATTTTTCTAACGTTTATCGTTGCCGCGTTTTAGGTATTTAAAAATTCGGATGACTGTAACGCGAAAGCGACGATGATAATTCCTCATAATGGTTATTCGACGGAACTTCTCTAAGGAACATTTCGTAGTCTGTATGCGAGAACGAGGAGAGTGCATCGCGCGTTCGCCGAATGGCTGCTTTTAGTATCTCGTTGAACGAACGAGCATACTGCAGCGCGCCCCAAAATTATCCTCGCTAATTGCAACGAGGAAGCGCGTTAGACGTGTTCCGTTATCAGCATCGTTGAAAGTGTCGTCGCGGCGCTGCTCGGTGTCGATTATTCACGTCTCACGCAAATATACTTGGAAATATCAACGCATATTATTTACCCATACAATTCATTTTTTAAAGAATCAATTTTACTGCCATAGTCCTGATTCTGTTTAATTCGAGGTTTAATTTTTTAAATATCTATAGATATTTAAAAAATGCGTATACGCAGGAAAATATACATTTCCAAACTTAGGAAAGGCGTTGTTAATTGACATTTGATGTTTCTAATTATATTCTTACACTCAGGTATAAAAAAAAGCTGCATCGTAATCGTATGTAATGTATCGATATATCAGGAATGACGGAATAATTCATAGCGGTTAGCGTATCGTCGAGAAGCGATCCGAACTATTGACGTGTCTGAGCAAAATATCGGATAGCATCGATACTTTCGAGCGTTTCTAATTCGACGTCACTCGCTGCCACCAGGATGCCTGCGTATTTCAAACGCGAATATTATTCCCGGGGCATGGCGGAATATCGGTAAACCACTTCTCCACCTTACGTCTCGCAAGGAAGGCAAGTTTCCGCGTGAAACGTTACGCGCGAGACAGTGGAGCCGTTCCTTTCCGACAGAAAGAAAAATATTTCATTCTTTTGTCAATCAGTTCTTGCCCCGCGAATATACTTCACGGGTATAGCTTGATCATGTGTATTCTTCGAGATCGAGATGAATGAACGACGTAGAACCGATCATTTATAATGCCATAGAGTCTGTTATTCAATGTTGCCGGATAAACCCACACTAAACCAACGTAACTCACGTGATGTGACAATATTTAATTTATTAATAAAAAATTAAATTTCCTCTCTTGTATAACTAAAAATACTAAAAATATAAGAAAGAAAGTAACGCCAAAGCTGCAAGTCTAATGTTTATCAGATTAAAAAGCTCTTGATTGACGATATTAATTTAAAGTTCGTGATTTTGTTTACAAACAAAGAAAAAGAAAAAGTTCTATTTAATGACAGAGTATATAGGATATTCTTATATAGAAACAAAGCATAAGATTTTCGTTACAATTACTGTTGCACATGTGAACTTCGAATCAAACTTTAATATCTTGACTCGGGTAATGGAAAAATGACGCATATACTTTTACGTGTGTAAAAAAAAAAATAACTCTTATATCCGATGGAAATAGAGAAATCCTAGCAAACATCGAGGCCAACATTTCCAATATTTTCCAGAGTCAATTTTAAATATTTTAATGTTCCCTTTAACAAAGAACAGCTCTTACCGGAAAATTTCAAATTTCGGGTTACGTGGCTCCCTCTCCCGGACTTTACGACTCGATATCCCTCGCACGAAATACTTGAAGTGCCGCGGATATTTAGATAATAACGATTCTAAGTTACATCGGCATCTTCGAACCTGCACCGCCCGCCAATCATCGCTCTTAACGATCCACCATTTGCATTACGTACCGTAGACGCGTATGTTACACGCGCTGCCATTAGACGCACGTGGGACCGACGCGAGTGGAACTGAGATAGAGAGGCAGTAGAACGGAGTTTATTACACATACTATAATATAGCTGCATGTGTCGCAAGAATATAAAGAAAAGGGTCGACAAACAGAAATGGACACGGTATAAAGTAAGAGAGGAAATAACAAACAGCAATAGAAATAAATATATATTACCAGATATAGAAAAATATTACTAAAAAAAAGTAATAATGGAAAGTATATAAAGTAATAATGAGAAAATTATAACAAATGCAACCGTACAAACGTTTTCAACGGAAAATACAAAGGATATATAAAGCCGAATTTCGTATTGCTCATCGCGAAAACGCTTCTCGTCCCCCATTGCCGACGCGATATCGAATAAAAGGCTATAATTCACCCATCTAACTAAGTACGGTTCAATAATGAATTCTCTCATTACAGATTCATATCTCTTGTCAATTACACGTAATCCACATATCTCTCGCGCGGTGTCCCGCCGCGCCTTCGCTTTTACCGCCCCACGGATTTATTCACGCTCCAGTCGTTGCGCAAACATACAGTATCGGACGAGTATCCCGCGCCCTTCTCGACGCTATATGTATGTATCCGGTCGGCGCATATATCTGCCGGTTGCACAACACCCGCAACCTGTGTGATGGCTATAGGATTATGCTCTGACCCCCCCTCCCTACCCGCCGTCACAGTCACCCCCCACGAGTCCGTTCGCCACGCTAATGCGTCCGATTGAATATTCGAGGGTGCGGCGACGAAGAAGGAATCCCCCACCTCGTATATTTGGGACGTCGACAAGGGTCCCAGGGCGTTAAGGCAGAGGACTCTGCCGAGGAGCAGCGATCCTGCGCGTTTCTCAAGCGGTCCATTTTAAATGCACGGCAGTCGTTGCAGGCGCCACACAGCAATGAGGGGAGAAATGTGGTAAGGGGGGGGAGAGAGAGAGAGAGAGGATGGAGGATAGTAGTCATGCCGCTCGGATTATCGTTTATTGGTGTACTCTACGGGGTACACTCTCATCTCTCCCTGCGATCTAGGCGCGTATAGATATATCTGGGGCCATACAGCGTATACGTTCTACGTGGTTAAGCACACGTGCCCCCGATATTCGAGAGATCCCGATCCCCCAATCCCTCCCCCTTCCTCGTCCCCTTCAGCGTTCTACCAACGGTGCACCAGACCAGAGCAAACATTCTAACGCGAAATTGGTTTTTGAAAATATTGAATGGTTAGTCGCCACGGTGGCGGAACGGGGGAGGGTGGATGAGCATGTTTTTCTACGCAAGCACCGTAAGAGCGCGAACAGATTTCGGGAGGGTGATCTTTTTGCTGTGAAAAAAAAATGGGGAGGGTTTCCCGGTGCGATGTCGCACGTATGCCGTACGTGGAAAACGCCCGATAACACAAGCGAAATCGGCGCGGTGATCGATATTACGGGTCGCCGGGTATGCCCTATCGCGTTTTGTTCTTGTAAGGTGCTGCCGCGTAAATCCCACCCACCTACCCCATCTCTCTTCGCCCGCCAAGTAATAATCGGATTTCGCGTACAAGGCGAATTCGCGGCGTTGCCTATCGTCGGCGAAATTTGGAGGGCGAGTTCGCTATGAACCTAAAACATCCTTTTGGCATATGGGTTTTTCTAATAACGAGGACTATAGCGAAGACACGATAAGAAAGAGAAAAGAGGTAGAGGCAAGGATAAACTGCCGTTAATTTATTCATCCCTTATGTAATTTGTATCCCAAAATTACATTTAATATATACATAGAGAAAAAATATCTATAGTACGGATTGTAATGATAGAGAAGCAAAAGTATATAAATTTTGTTGCATTTAATATGTAATAGTTACTGAGGACCTGCAATAATTTTGGGATCAAATTTGTTATCGTAAAAATGTAGCTCTTATTCTTAAAATTTGAGAAACAGCATTGGAAAATATTAAATTAAATCGTGAATTTTGCATATAAAGTATAACATAAATGCCTTGCTGAATATATTAGTACTAATTTTTCCAAATCTTAGATTTTCGATGATAAAACTTAATTGCAAGTACGATACGACATAAATTTACACCACGAAGAATTTACATACATAAACATATTTCGGCTCGTCATTAATTAGAAAGCGTAGTTTCGAGCGTGTAAAATTATTTTAATCTAATTTCGCGCGTCGAAAGATACAGCTGGGATTTGGAGGAGAGTGCGGAAAGTCGCGGTGTAAAATCGATCGCGGCGAAATTCGAGTCCGGGGTTGGCTCTCCGATGGTATCTCTCCGTGAAACGCGGTGATTTATGGGCGTATTGTGTATCTAGTATGGAAATTTTTTTCGAGGCGAGAAAAGCGGAGCGCCAGGGGTGTATATCACTGGCGAGAGTTGCCGGGCGTGCTAAATGACGCCAGCAAGCTAGCGGCGCGGATGACGAGCGCAAGAAATGCCGTCGATAAAATTTTTATAAGCTCAGCCAGTTATCCAGCCTGAAAAAAATGCATTGGGCAAATTAAATGCAACCGTGTGATTTTTCTGATTTAGTAAAATGGCTGACGTAGAAGTTATATCACGTTGACATTAATATCGAATTATAAAAAAACGATATCTTCGAGTAATGTGAAGAATAAGAAATTAAATCCGCGAGCATTCCTGCAAATTAATTCGCAAAATCGCGAAAAACAAGATTTTTAGCATTATTGATTCGATAATATAATCTCTCGTTTAATTCGTAGAACTTACATGGTTACTCGTGCGAATAAAGATCAATCCACAAATAATAATAGATTTTGCCCGGCGGAAACTGAAGATCGATCGACGTCGTCGACATCTCGTAATTTCCTAGACACTTGATCGACAAACTACCTACTTTTTCCGAGCGTTTCTTCTAACCGCGATCGCGCTAGCGGAAAGAGGAAAAGAAGACGACGGATTTCGACATTTCTTACCGCGTAAATTCCTCGCGAACCGGTTGAGGATCCCAGGATTTATATATCGCATAGAGGGAGGCGTCCCGCCGTGGAAGAACGCGAGTAAGAAAACGCAGAAGCGCCAAAGCGAGAGTTGAGTGTCGCACAATTCCCCGCACTATCGTCGCAATGTAACTTTCTTCCTTTTCTTAATACATAATGTTTTCAGATTTTAAAAAATTAAACGTCAAATTTTATAATTTTTATTAAACTTGATCAAAATGATTGTATAATATCATATTAACTCGTATAACTCGCGTATTTTGTCATATGAAAAATTGAACGCAGATGAACCTGTTTTTTTCCAGGAATTGAGAGAATAAAATAAATATATTTCATTAAATATGCACACAGAAAAATATCATTCTACAGCCGAGGAAAGCAATTATTTATTTTATTTGATTTGTTTTAAGTAATAGTTTTCAATAATAAAAGATATATTGGTACTTGGCACAAGTCTTAGAAAAGCTCATCATTTTGTGCTCAAAACAAGAATTTATTCTTCTGTCAAGAGTATTATATACTTAAGTACATGCTTCATCTCTTCCATAGACTCTATATATATTAAGTAAACCGAATTCTTGAATTAATTAAATATTATTCTTGTTTGAAGTACTAGACTTGCTAAGATCTAGAATATGTTTTGAGTAAATGTGACGCTTGTGATGACTTTACGGTAAATTTGCGGATATATGAACTTGTCAATACCTAAAACAAGTAATATTTTTACTTGCAGGTAGTATGTACTTTTCTGTGTGTGTGTAGTCCTCATAAAAAAAAAGGACAATAAACGGTCTATAGCTTGTCTATGAATTCGCTGGGGTGACCGCAAATTATTTCGTATCTCGAAATCCTTTGAATTCCTGGTATTATAGGCACCGATTGAGCACCGATCTAGATTTAATTCGATCGTGTCGTCATTACGCGCGTAACACAGTGGCCGTTACACTTAATAATGCCATACGGAGATATCCGGGAGCCTCACGACCGATCGGGATCCCTTACACACGACGTGTTCTCACAAAGGGGTATTCGATCATCTCGCATCTCACCAGAAGGCACCTCCCGGACAGCCGAGAGCAGGTTGATTCCTGATCGCCGCGCGGCCGTATCGGCCAGGCCGATAGATCGGGCCGGTCGATCGATCGATCGCTCGGTCGGTCGGCGCGGCCGACGGACGGGCGGATGGGGGCCTCGATCCCAAGCTGTAATCTTACGCGCGATGCCGAAGAGAGAGGAGAGGGGGATGCGTAATTCACACCCCCGCGGCTGCGGGGCGAGGGCACGGGAGAGTGGCCGAAAGAGGAATATCAAGCCGGTGGTGTGGAAGACCGCAGGGACGTACAACGAGCTTCATGAGATCTTAGAGTTAGGTTCACGTTTGACACTTGCTGCATATGACATTTCTAGCTGACGCTTCTTGCGTTAGTTTTCTCCTATTGTCGAATAATTTCTCCCTCTGTGTGTGTATATGTGTGTGTCTTCAGTATTTGTACTGTAATATACAAAGTTAGATTTACATGATATGTTTGTCACATTTTATAACATTTTTATCATGCAGACGAACAAAACCCCTCTCAGATAACGCATGGTAATGAGAAAGCTAGTGGGAAAAATGCCAAATGGAAATATCATGTAAGGAACACCAAATGTAAATATAATATGTTAGTATAATAGCATTATATGAATTATGTGGCATAATACATGTATTTGAATGTAAATTCCTAAAAAATTCCTGGCGACTTGTGAATACATTGAACAAATCGAAATAAAAAATATAAATATTCGAAATATACGTACACAGAGAGATATAATATATGTGTATAAATGTGTATGTGCGCATTTTCATTCAATTTAATTTAATTTTAGTACTTCAGATAAAAAAAAGAATTAAATAATGACTAATGACTATGTAAATAAATTTTGAAAATAAGCTTAGTTTCAGAATCATATATATATATATATCATCAATAATTGTTTCAAAATAATGAGCTTATAAGTATATTTAGTTAATATATAGCAGATAGCAGGTTTATACCAACAACATTATTAATCACTTTTCCATAACGCTCTGATGCGATTGAACAATAATCAATTGCAATTTCGTATTTAATTCAATAACTGCAACAATGATCGTGTGCGTATAATATTTTGTTAAATATATGTTTGTTTAAATAATTAAACACGAGCTCGAACTAATATCATCAAAATGTAATTGACCTGATTTGCGGCCGATACATAGTTATCCGTGGCGTTATTTTAACATCGAGATAAGCGCCAAGCCTGTAATAGTTTGTAATCGCCAATAATATCGTAATAACGCGAAAAACGCCAATGGCAAAATTGACTCAATGCGAATGCCAACAAATCTCCTTTCACGCACCGTCGAATGTCGAAAACCACTTTAAACTACGTGCTACCAGTTTCTCCTGATATACACCAGCGATCTTCGTTCAGTTCAGGGCCTGTGAGTCCCTTGACGTCGCGCGGCGGCCGGTGGATGATCCAGGCTTGGAAGAGACAGGAAGGAGAGAGAGTCGAGGTGAAAGGAGAACGGTGGAGGAGAAAGAGCCAGGGGAGACGAGGAGAAGATCGCGAGATGCGAGGTGAGAGAAAGGGAAAAAGAGATGGAGGAAAAGGAGGAAGGGCTCTAGTCGGAGGGAGAGAGAGATGAAATGGGGTTTACTTTGGTTTAGGCGATGGCCTGTAGTGACCTCGAGCTCGACTCGAAGAGGAGAGAGAAAGAGAGAGAGAGAGAGAGACCGAGTGATCGAGAGTAAGAGGGAGAGGAGCCTGCTCAGCCGAGAAACCGGTTCCCATCCTTCTCGCAGACTGCGGCGGCTGCTGCTGCACCTCGGAGACATTGCACTTAGCGTCCTCCGAGGGGCACCGTTTGGGCCCGTCCGGCGGGGCTTTCAGCGATACGACCTTGCACTTTTTGACAGCCAATCTGGCCCTTAAAACGCTTCGCTGCCGGTATATCGCGAACATCGTTGAATTCATAAACGCGCAACAAAAAGTTCATAGTTTTAATAATAAAGAAAATATGACTCTTTCTCCAACTTTCTAGCCTGAAATTCTAGACTTTTTGCAATTTCAAACAAATGCCAATATTCCTTCCAATACATCTTATTCATATTACTTTATATAAGATTTTATATGATTTATTTAAATTCAATGCGTTATGTTTCGTTCTCTATTTACCTGAAATAATCGATATACGTTATTTATTTTTAGCTTATGATAGATTTCTCTATTCTCTTATTCTCATTTTCTTCCATTATCTTTAAGAGCAGACTCGTCTGAGGATATATCCTGACCATACAAATTCGCTTTTTAAAGCTCTGTAGACCCTAGAACAACAGTCTCGGTTATTTAATCACGATTTTTATCTCTGCATACCGAGAAACGTAGAATGATTAAGTACCAGAATTTCCGCCTCGTGCGCTTGCACGGTCTAATTAAATGTGCATTTAACATGAAAGCGGTTGTCCTCGGGAAACCTGATATCGACGTACTTGTAGACTCTCTACAATGTGACATCTTAGATTGTCGCTTCGCGAGAAACCGGATTAAACCGACCAACCTTAAGCAAACAATAACAAACTGTAACAATGCTCATCAACGGTGGTACAAGCAGGCAAATTTCTTTCTTCTTGAATCAGAAGCAATACGAATCTATTGTGAATAATAGATTGCTCCGCGAAATGATAAATATTAAATAAACGCGTAAACGCGTTCGTAACGTGGAAACTGTAAACGAAGGGAGAGATCACGCGGAGAGCGTATTGATATTTAAATTAGCGATCGACGCGCAACGTCGACGCGATGATTTACTATCCGGAAGCGGTCGGCGGGCGGTGAGCATCTGAGACGCCGAAGAAGCGGATAGTAACGGACCGGTCGCGAGCACGAGGACGACCTTAACCCTTAAACCGCGTGTGCTGCGCGTACTGTTACGGGGGGGGGGAAGCTCGCGGAAAAATTGAAACGTGAGAAACAGGTTTCCTGCACGGCGAGAGGTCACCCGCGTCACCGTTTCGCGCGTAAAGGCGCGGCCAAAAGAGTGAACGAGGTCGGCGCGCCCTCGAAGCGGAAAACTGCGAGATGACGAGATCCCTGACGGCGATGCGTCTCGCGCTGCGTCGATATCGGGTTTCCGAAGTTCGAAACCGCCACCGACATGCGGCAGTTCGAATTTCGTGCCACAATTTACGTCGGATAACATTGTTCTTAATATGGTGTGGAACAATACTAATATAAGGATTTATCGAGACGTTTGTCGCGAATGGACATTGTGTTACATATTTGCAATGTTATACTTGTGCAAATTATATAAAAGAATAAGTAAGCAAATAAATAAAACAGTGTAGGATAGAAATGCCTGACGGTAATGACATTGCAACACTTTACAATCTTCTGTCAAGCTTAATTGCTTTAGATGATTGTCTCATCGCATTACAAATGTGTACCTGAATTTCTTAATACGAATTAATTTTCAATTGCGACGAAGAAGGACATTTAAGTCGCGAATTGATAAATGATGCGATGTCATTTTGATCCCCCGCGGCACCTTTTCCGCGCAATACCTGCACTGTTACAAATTTGGAGAGTTGTGAAAGCGCATAATTAATTCAACGACAGAGTTCCCAGATACGCTCGATCGATTGGCGAAAGCCGACACCGCCACTTACGGGAACAGCTGCAAGAAGCGGTAGGTGTATAGGTATAACAAGAAGATCTCACAGCAGCGCGCGGAGACGCGGAAATGCGCGCTGCCCTACGACCATTGTGCTGTAAATCGCAGATTTCTATGTATGCGATTATCGGCTGCGAAATATCATCTTCGTCGGTTATATGTCGACGTGGACTTCTCTCTTGGCCGGCTATGCTTTTTCAGCGTAATATCTTCCAATACTTGTTTGACGCGAACTTTCCATTCCGGCCGAATGCAACTTCCCACGATACGCCGGCGCGCGGCGAGTACACACCGTTCTTTCGGTCACAAATTTTCTGATAAATCTCGTCGAGTTCCTTTTCACAAAAAATTGATAGATTGCAGCTTTCAATGCTATATGTTAGCAATGGAATTTCAATCTAAAATTTTTGCTTAAAGTCGGAGAAAATTAAAGTTGTCAAGATTATTTTATGCTCCTATTTGATATGCGTGGTAGTGAAAAAAAAAAACAGTCAGAAATTAAGAAAATAAGTCCTCTGTATTTGGATTTCAGCAGTTGTCATATTTCTAATTAATAATTCCTGCGTTTCTCTCCTTTTTCGATATTACCCACATTCCGTTTGACTTCTCTCTCAATCCTCTCTCAATCGAAAATGCTATAGAAGATAAATTCATTGAGACGGTTCTATCGAAAAACACGTAGGAGATTGAAACACCAGAAATTCCTGGCAAGGCGCGAGAGCATCGATTGTCGTTTAATCAGACCCGCGATTGTTATTAATCTTGCCGACAATGGATACACAACGGTGTCGAATGCAATCGCGCGTCCGGGACACGAGGCGCCGCGCGCCGCAACAATCGCGGACCGCGATAAAAAGGAGCTGTGTGGCAGTAAAAAGGAAAGAGAGAAAGGGGCAATGTGGGAGCGGCGGGGGGGAATCTACGCGCTGCCCTTCGCTCCGCTGCGTTGTAAATCGCGGATTTCTACGTAGGTGACTGCCGGCCGCGTGTGTACCGTACGTCGGACGTCGGATGATCCATTTAATGCCGCGCTCCGCCATGCGGCATAAATCACGCGCGCGTTATACCGACGTGTAATATAACCGACACCGCGTGCGCAGCATCCCGTTTGCCGTACGCCGAACGAAAGCCGTGTCGTGCCGTACCCGTACCGTGGCTGCGCCGCACGTTGTGCGTCGCGTCCGCGTCGGTGCCTGCGCGCTTTATCGTTGCATCGCGCCGGTGCATCGCGCTCGCGGTCGAACGAGACGCGTCAGAAGGCGCCGACACGTTCTGGCTATTCCGACGGAAATTTGGAAATGCGCTCGTTCCCGGTCGCTTCCCTTGAATTGCGTTTGAATTGTTGACACAATCGTGTTGCGGCGAAAAAGGAACATTGTAAGATATTACAACTCGTACGCGCGCGCGTCATTACCTGAAAAAATGCCGGAAATTGGAAGAAAACATATGCGACGGTTACAACACTATTCGCAGCTTTTGTGATTATTATACTGTAAGAGTAATATTCGATATAAAAAAATAGCCGAATAGAAAAATAAGATATCATCAATAATATCTGTAATAAAAGTGATGATTTGAAGATATATTTAGGAATATTAATTCGTCACTTTTAAATATATAAATTAGAATGATCTAAAACGTAGTATATACATATATATATATATATATTATTTTTCCACGTTTATATTTCATTAACACAGTGGTAAAATAAAATTCAAAGAGATTTTATATTGACTATGACATTTAAAAAATCCCATTACAACAATCATTGCATTTAGTGTTTTTAACAAAAAGAAGAATTCTTTGGCGCAGGATCGTCATGACATTCCTCGCATTAAGTATCATTGCCATGTGTCTGCGTACTGACCTGAACCTGAATGGAATTACTAATTAAGATCGATCTGACGCGATTTATGGCAACGAGGCTGATGATCTGCTTTGCCGATCGCGTTCATCACGTCGAAGAACGCCTAACTGTAGCGTAATCACTGAAATTATCTCACGCCGCGTCTAATCGTCGCCGATTTTTTCGAGATCGCCGCGAGTTGTCTTGCACGACGCGCTATACCGAGGTGTCCGTCTCCGTCGATATCATAAATTCAACAGCGTATCCGGGCATTCCTCGCGTACTCGTCCTCATTCCCCGTATAATTAACGCCGGATGAGTCGGCAGGGGTGAGAGGTGAAAATCCATCAGCGCGGAACGTCGTGCGTGTGTGTGTATGGAAGAGCGAAGTAAAATTAACCCCATACACGATCGCCGCCGTCGTTTTTTTTATATCGAGTCGAGATGAAGTAGGAATAGGACGGACGAGCAGTAGGAGAAAGACACTTGATCGCGAGATGAATCTGCGCAAAGAAGATGCGATCAATATGTCGTCCACCTCCTTTTATTTCTGTGCGGCGCGTTATCCACTCTTGGACTTTAGGTTTTAAATAAAACTGATCGATTCTGCACGGGTCGAGTTAGCTCGGATAACATTTGCATATTCTACTATTAAATTAAATATTATTTTATCATACCGTATTTTCGCAAGAATCCATAATTTAACCGTCGCTAATTCATCCATAGCCACTTACCTGTAAAAAAAAGAAAATAATAATTATTAATATATATAATTACGTAAACGTTTTGTTTAACAAAGTATCAATATTGAGACACACCATAAGGAAAAGACAAGAAAATCAATAGTAATCAGTCAATAAATTATTAGTTTACAAAATGTCATAAATATAATATAAAAACTTGATTTTCGAGAGAAAGTGTCATATTTTGATTTGCCTAACAAACTAAAGCGGACTGTATTTCATTCTGTGATGAGATAAAATAAAAATCAGAAGATTAAGATTTTTATAAGAGTAATATTTTTCTTTCCACACAATATTCTTGTTTCTTAAAGAAAAATCTGTTTCGGACTAGAGCGCCGAAGATAACAGAGACAAAGTCGGGTTTTAAATTCCAACACACTCGCTAGCAAGTTAAAGACGAAGGAAACTGCGTACACTCGGTAAATTGATTAGCTCTTGTACATCTTAAATTGTTTAATTTATATTTACTCCATTCTTCTTCAAATACTTTTCATTTAATTACATTAAACTTTCTTCGCTTGGAAAGCTATAAAAAAAGATTTAATAGGCTGAATAGGGGGAGAAGAATGTTCGTAACAAAACAGAATGCTTGATATACATATAGCTCTGGCATATAATAGTGTTGTTCATAAAAAACAAAAATATAATTTTATATTTTATTGTATATATAAGAATGGATTTTCTTCAATCTTCAATCATGACGCGATTATACTGGCAATGAGATGCTTAAGAGAGTGTTGATGTTTAAGGTGTCGTATCGTAACTCGATTTGGCATTCGCTCAAATGGGGGAGTCCCGTTTCATTTCGGCAGTATGCGGTAGTCGCGCGGGACGGGCAATAATAGTATAACACTAGCGGATCTCATTTCGCAGGACGTGTTTACCCCTGCTCTGGAAACCGAAGTTTGACCTCGAACACCCGAAAGTGAGGAAAGGGAACACTGCGGCGCTTTTGGGGTTCGCGAACGAAGGCGGCAAGGAGAGAGTGGCTATATCGTCGCTCATAAATAACGAAAGTAGCACCGGCAACCCTCGCGGCGTCAACTCCCAACCCTCCATCAGCACCGCCGCCGCCGCCGCCGATGCTGCTGATGCTGGTAGGAGCCAGTGAAAAACGGCCGACGAGTTCGTGGAAATGCCCATGGCTCTCGTAAGCCTGCGAAAGCGATTTCTGCCACTTCCGGCTGGGAATTGTGCGACCGACTCGAGCGGGCCCCGGGTCGCGAACCTTTCGGGATGGCGCGACGTGGGATAAATAATTGGTTTCCAGAGAGGAAAAATGCAACTCTCATAAAGGCTGATCATACTGAACATATCAGCGGAATGGAGGAATCTCTGGGAGCAAAGTACTACAGATCTATAAGAATGCAGGAAAAATAAAATCTATAAGGTCCTACGATTTTGTTGAGTCGCTAAACATAAATTTTATGGATTTCTCTCAATTTTGAACAAATCTGAGTATTGAAAGAGATTTATGGCTACTAGTATTTCTACATATCAAAACCCGTAAATTTAAGATTTATGTAAATTTAAGATTAATTTTGCACATACAATCTATTTGTAGAAATCTGGGATATATAGGTAAGCTTACAATACAATGCAAATAATACAAAATATTTTTTAAATATTTAGTGATTGTGTCACAGCTAGTTCTACAATCCTAAAAAATCTTACAAGAAAATCTCCTTTGAATTAAAATTAAAAATCCACAAAACAAGACACTTGAGAGTTGGTTATTCTATATTCTATAGGTTTCATTATTAGTTATTAAGGTCATTCCAGAATTGATAAAATTTGGGATTTAGCTTGTTCAGCCTTGAGATTACAGTAATCGCTAACCAAAACCGGAGCAGGAGGGGAGGAGGACGAATTACCATCGTTAAACTTGCAACATCCGCTTCTCAAGGTTGTATGTCGCACGGTATGCGTCGCGATTTATCGCACGTACACCGTGGCGGCGTGAATTAACTACCGATCTTTATGTAGGCTTCTTCAATTTAAATCGATTATATACCACTCCGCCGCTTTCGTCCAGGCGGACGAAATAAAAGAAAATATATGTACGCAGGCAGATGAAAAAAGTCAACAAAAGGAGAATTCAAGAAAAAAGAAAGAGGGCAGGAAGAGAGAGAAAGATATAGAAAAAAAGAACGGCGTGCCGGAGTCAAGTTTAACATAAGCGTTGCTTTCCTATATAGCCGGGCTCATTAGGAGTGCACGCAGATTACCGAGAAGATGACCTCGAGACGCTGCAGTTGCCGTGGTCTTATACCACCGGCCGTATGAGCAACGTCCGCCGTGTGTCCCGTAAGCTAATTAAGACGACAAAAGTCTACGTTAATCCGAGAAACACTCGATATGGAGAGTTTTAAACGAAGGAAGTGGTCTCTCTGGAGGGAGAGAAAGTATCGCGAGGCTGTACCGAGTCTACTCGAATACAGGCTAAATGTAGGGAAAGGCAAATGTATCCGCTGCCATATTAGGTATCTTCGATCGCATAATTTTAGAGTATCGTATTTAAACAGAGTTTCGATTTATATGAGTATATATGTTATAAATAATCATAAGTAAATTATCACCATGACTGTCAAATCTTTAAAAACAAATATTTAATTTTTTATTTCTAATTAACAATTTTCAGTTATTGTTTCTCGAAAATAAATATATTTCGCAATTATTTTATGGATTGTTTTACTAAAACTCATAACGTGCAATATTAGGAGATATATTTTTTATTGTTTCTTTCATTATTTATTTGCAATCGCATTCCTTGGATACATTTGGCGTTTGTGACGCTCGTGAACAACACAAACGCCTTGTTTAACATTTGTTAAAAGGATAAAATGATTCTAAGAGCCTTGTAACTTGCAATGCATTTTTTTGCAGTTAGAACACGTATACACAAAGCTGCCATCGATAAAATGTAAAGAAACTCGACGCGTATATAAACTATATGTATAAAGACAACGCGCGACGTGAGATTTACAACTTCTCTGCGTCATACTTTTACTTCGGCAATGTTCCGCCGTATATTATAGCTACGAAGTGTGTGGCTCACTGAGAAAGGGAGAAAGAGAGGATGGTCTCTTCCGGTCGGACAGATGCAAATCGGCGATAGGCCCGGTAGTAGCGTGACTTTTATGCCCGACGACGTTAAGTCGAGGCTGTAACAATAAAAATGCGGAACGCCTCGGGCGGAATAATACATGCCGGCTCCGCTTTGTCTCGCGTCGCTCCTTCGCCCCCTTTTTTCCGATCTTTTTCCCCTTGCCCTTTCACCCGTTAATTGTCTCCCCTCGATCTGCGTCCTGCTCGAACTGCGGTGTTGTCTTCGATGTGCATAAATGCACATTTTTACGACGATATTAAATATGATTATTCCACTTTTTCGCGATGCCCTCGTGCGGCTGAGTACCTCGCCGGTTTTTTCGTCCCTCGAGGTACCGTGACCATTACGAGCGCGTTTATGGACAGTTGCAAAGACTTGAGGCGAATTCAGATGATGCATTTTGGATAAGCAACCCGGAAGAATTGTTTACGGTAGAAGAAAGTGCATGAATCGTATAAACAGTGTTTGATCGTTCATAATGATAATAATCATTTATATTGAATCGTACGAATAATAATCCATAACTAGTCCTATCTAAAAAAAAGGCATGTTAAATCGATACTCGCATCTCTCGAAGTCTTCTCGAACGCCTCAAAGTTTATTGTTGACACTTTTTCGCGATGCTGATTAGTTTTCTCGCTGCGCTAACTTCGTGAGCGGCTGTCATAGCATATTTTGACAGTTGTGTGTAATGTTAAAGCTAAATAGCGCGCGCAAAGCGTGCGTCTGTGATGTCGAGTATAATAAAACATTTGACATAATTTTTGAATTTGATAATAATTGATAATAAAAGACTCTTAGAATGACGACGTAAAAAAATTTTAACTTATTCTAAACAAAAAACAAATGCACTACATCTCAAATTATAAAAGTATAATACAACGCGTTCTATAAAAGTTATTTTTCTTTAAATTGTAAAATGGATAAATTACGATAATAGGTGTAGATTGCTGACTTTCAATTATATTTATAACAAAGTAACAAAAATTGGATTTCAAATTGTATTCACCAAATGCGATATACTTTGTCACAATCTATGCTTTCTGGAAAACATTCAAAAGGTGTTCTATAAATTTCTCGATTGAATTCGAGCTGAAATGTTTACTTCTTGGAACCACGTTACTCGTAACAGGAGCCGAAACTAACGGCGCCAGGGTAAATGCTCGAATTCCTCCAAAACGGGCGTTACCATCCGGTTCGAAGTAAAATATAGTAGTTTACTCTCGAAAAACAGGAGAATCGACCTACTTCTCATTGAATTTGTACGCCTCCGCGAATCCTTGCCAGAGTACTGCATTTCCGATTCTCGCGCTCGATTCGATGCTATCGATCATTTCTTGGAAACGAGAGAGAGTCTCTTAGTTCGTCTCGACTTTCCGTTCCATTTTCCAATATCTTTAGTACATTTGTGTTGAAAAATATGAACCACGGAATATAAGATTTCAGATAAAATCTTGAAATATGCACTTCATATCTCTTAGATATCTTGTTTTGTGAAAACTTCATTAAAGATTTTGTGATTACTTAACGTTATCAGTTAAATACATTATAAACCGCAAATGTGCAAGTTGAACTATTATGCTGAGCAAATATAGTTTATAATTTAAAAATCAAAGTACGAGATATGTGTTTTACTTCAACAAAGATCTCAAAATTAAAAAAATAATAAAATTTTTTAGCTTCTATTGTTAGTTTAAGCCACGTAATATTAAAATTAAAATATGGCGACAACAACGGTCTTTGTACAAAACATTCAGAAAAAATATAGCACTATAAATTGGGATTTATTGGGATAAATTTCCTATTCCACAGATCCTATCATGCTCGCGAACGCACGCGTGCGATTAATTAACGGAATGCAGCATAAACTTTTGTAGAGTAATGACAAAAGTGGTCGGAATCTTCTTCATTCTACTGTTTTTTTTTGTTCGATCGTCGCGGAGCTGGGCAGCGCGCGCTCGGGGCCCGCCGAGAGCACACGAGTATAAAGGCATAGAACGTAAATATCAGCTCGTTTGATCTCGGAGGCCCCATGAAAATGACTTGTAATGGCGGGGCCCCGCGTACTTTACAGGCCGCATTCGAAATAAATATTTCGAGTTTACGGCCCCTCGAGAGGCGGACGGCCCCCGCTGCATCGCCACAGGGTGGGGATCGGCGTCAGTGACGAACATTAAAACAGAGAACCCCATGAAGGGTGCCATTACAATGACTCCCAGTGAATGATAATCAGTCCCCTGCTCTCGCATCCGCATTTTTTCTGCGGCTTGGAGCGGCTCAATTACTTATACGTCTCTCTGGAACCCGGTTGATCAAATTTAATCTCACATATTGCAAGATATAGAAAGAAAATACAAGAGTATGTTAATGCAAGCTAATCAGCGATAAACATCTGCTTTCGATAAACATGGAAATTGTATTGTCGTGTAAAAAAGGAGCTTGTGGAATCTAAATTCACTAATTATATCACTAATTGTGCCTAAAATAATCATTAAAAAATAATTTTCATATTAGCATTGCTTCCTATACTTTAATTAATGTATTTGAAACGTCGCGGATTATGCGGTAAAACCTGTGTTAATCTGAGATAGGACATATTTGTGAAAACATACATTACGATATTACAAAATAAATAAAAGATACCGCTTACTGTGTAAATCCAGAGAGATTAAACGGTAATAATAAACGTTCGCGATCCGCGGCCATTCTCACCTTATTATTCTTATAGCGCACAAGAGAGAGATTCTTGCCGCGGAATAAGCGAACTGACAAAGGGCCACCGGCAAGAGCGATGCGCGCCCTTTCACGTGCGGTAATCCCCGCTCTTCAAGGCCTCGGAAATATTTATATGCATCTTAAGCCGCGGCGAAAGGGATGAGAATGCGCACCCGTCGAAAAAGATTATTATTAACGTCGTCGCTCGACGGATCCGCACCGGCATGGTCGGAACCGATAAGAGTCTTACGTGGAGTCTTCCTCGGAGTCGGGTAGCTGAAAAGGGCTGCGACAAGGACGCGTGCCAGCCTCGATAAGTCGCGACCTAATGACGAAACGTCCGCGGGGATAACGGCGAGCGACGACGCGACGTAGTCGCTCGCACGGAAGGGTGGCGTCACGAGAAGGGTGGCGATCCGATCGCAATTAAGTCATCGCGTGATCCATTGCCCCTATGATTGATGTCTGGCAGATTGATATTAGACGCCGGGAGATATTTATTGGGCGTAAATCGCGCGCGGTGGTTTAATTAATGGTGCGACGGATAGGTCCTTACGGAGTTAACCCCTATTAAAGGCGACCAATTATGGCACCTTCGTTATATCTCCTCTTAATGATAAGACGCGAAAGAAAAGGCGAGCTATGATTAAGTGTCCTAAATTAATTCGATTTTCTCTTGATTCAATGAATCAAAATGTATAATGATTCAGAATGAATAATTTAAAACATGTTTGTAACACTTGCGGTTTAAAATATGCATGGTGAATAATGCAGGTAATGCAGAAAATTAATCTTTTTGTTATTTTAATCCGTATTTCTGTAAAAGAAACGCAATAAGAAGGACAAATTTTCTGCATTTATTAATACCTTAGTCTTCTACATTAGTCCCTTAAATCTAAAAAAAAAAAAAAACATCAATTATTCATGAAATACAAGTCTTACGGACAATAAATATATATAATAAACATTACAATAGATATATATCATTAATAACCATTATCGGAAATAAGTACTCGTAATAAAAAAAATTTCCTTTGCTTTGTTAAAGTTGTAATCTCTCCAATTTTGATTAAATATATTTAATTAAAGATAAAAGTTTGCAAGCAATAACAATAATCGTGTCAAAAATTATTGATGATTACAAATCATTTTTTTTTTAGTAAACAAACATATATCATCGTCCTATTGTTCTTCAGCAAAAAAACCACACAAATCGACATATGTTTGGCGACAATCGCGCTATCAAATTCTGCGAACAAGACTTACCGGACAAGAGCCTTTTTTACCTTCGGGAATGCATTAGACAGCGTTAAACGTTAAGCGTTATTTCTGCCAAACGAGTTGGTCGATATCGAGCGCGCGCGTTCTCGATATTCCGCCATCTCCCGCGGCTTCGACCCGGGCATCGGGAAACCGTCTCGAGGATAATACTTTAAACGCTTCTCCCCTGCCCGGTTCGAACGTTCGAGACGTCAGAAACTTCCGACGGAGAATTAATCCTCCGTTTCCGCGGGATATTCCCGGAGCAGAGTCGAGCAAAGTTTCGTCAGACTCGACCGACGTCGGACGTACGTGCTGTCTTTCTTGTCTTTCTCCATCTTTATCTCTCGCCGCTCGCCTCTCTCTTTTCCCCCCCGACCTTTCCTCCGCTCACTCCCCACCCTCCCATGTGGAAGTAAACCGCGAAACGGACATATCGCACACGTCTCGTTTTTTCACCCGTTTCCGATATTCCCGTGTCGGCGCTGTCAAGCGATAACATTGTAAAAGGATTACAGAGACGATCGATCTTGCCGGCTTTTCCTATATCCGGTATGTAGTTCACTTTGTCATAACTACATGCATAGTTGCATATGGGATATGTAGAGCGGAACTGTATATCGTGAATTACTCCGTTTGAAGAATAATTATGCAAAACGGATTAAATCCATCTTTTGATAAAAACAGATTTAACGCAAATTACAATTTTTTAGAGCGAAATAAATTATACTTTGACGGTAAATAGATAAAACTTCCTTCTTTTTTTCAGAAATTTTAAGTGGAATTTACTTTAAAAAAGTTTTAATATCGGTTTTAATTGCTAAGATATTGAAAATTCAAAATTAAAAAGTTGCGGTAAAAGACTTTAATCAGAATTTCGCCGAGAAAAAATCAAATCTAATTCGGTCGAAAGATTTGTAGATTAAGAAAAAGTAAAAGAAATCTGGAATACTCTGTGAATCTAAAGATTAAGTTAAGATTTGCGTTAAATATCTGTTGAAATAAAACAGATTTAAAATTAATTTAAAAAAAAATAGAGTTTTTATATTTATTATTTTGTCTATAGATTTGGCTGGAACTTTTTAAATATTTCGTACCAATCTTTTGTTTCGATTTATGTATTTTCATACATTTGTACATAACTGTTATAAGATTTTTAATAGACTTACTTTAAATTATGTGGCTTAAAAATGTATGTTCAGTGTACAACATGTATAAATTGTGAGAAGATCTAAAACTAAAGACAATTACGTTTACTGCTTCAAATATGCGATAAACATGGCATGGGTCAAAAGCTTCAATCGCGATAAGCGATTCACAGTCGAGTCAAGTTTCATTCGCTCGCCATGTTTCGCGGGTCGCCATAGACCAAGCGCCAATTCGGTCGCGGTATTGAAATTAAAATGCCAGAGCGAATAATACGAAGAGATAGGAAAATCTTTTTTTTTTGCGCGATCATCGGGAACGAGTAGGTGGAAAGCAGGGCGGCTGCTTTGAAATCATGCCAGGGAAAAAGCGAACAGAGTATAACATGCACGTTCATAAATATATACGACTTCTATCCGTTCCTGTGATGGCCGCGGGCAACGTTCCGGAAAAATGCGCCGAGCGTTTTTTTTTCCATCGGACTAGGGATACTTTCAGGTATCGATAGTTTTGTTCGAGCATGTGGTCGAGTATGAAACGCAGAGTAAAATTTTGTGATATCTGATAATTGGAACCGCACGTTGGAGTATTATATACATATAAATAGGAATTGAATAAAGTGTTGTACAGTGTGATACATAATTAAATCAATAGTAAATTAATACTAACAGTTTAATAATCTATATTAAAATCGAAGAACAAAATACTGCAAAAAAAGTACATATGTAGATATATCTCTTTGTTTCTCATTTTCTTTTAAACAATGTAATAGTTAGCAGTTTATTCGTTAATTAACCTTCACTTTTGTTACAACCTTTAATATGTAATTACTTTTTTACTGATATTTTTAATGATATTTTATCGACTTATCTATTTATATATATAATCATCTGTCTGAAATAGAATGTACAAAGTAAATAGATAAAATCTTAGAGTGTAGACAGTTTGCGTTTTTTGCCTGTCCATTTTGTTGGTCACGAATATTGAAGGTGAATGATTCTTCTATAAAAATTATATCTTTATCGTCAATAATAATATAAATACCATATACAATTCAATCGCATGATCAATCCTGCAATTGGGATATAATGATTCTGTGCAAAACTTCTGGTCGCTTCAAACTTCTGTAATACGGCGATAAGTATCGAACTTGGCATAACATATCGAATCAACCAAGTAAACCGTCACTTTAGCATGATCCACACACACGTAATTCGCATGTCAATGTGAAAGGAACAGAAGGTGGACCTCGCGCTTGAAATTCCGCTCCAGCCGTTCCTGGTGTTCACGCGAGCTCGCCCGGGAAGAGGGGAACGAGATAAAAAAGATCTGCAAGAGAGAGAGAGAAAGAAAGAAAGAGAGAATGAATAAAGAGAGAAAATCGAGCAAAGTGTAGGTGCGGAGCGAGCAAGGTGCTCTTACGAATTCCACGGGCGAGCGTCTCTTTTACGGCTACTTAAGACAGTAGAGATGCTAGTTCCGGCCGAAAAGGAAGCCGGAGGTGAAGCAAGAAAGGGGACTGAGGGTAGGAACGGCGCGGTCGAAGGAGAGACGAAAAAAAAGGGAAAGAATGTGAGAGTTGGCGGGTAAGAGGGGGGGGGGAGGGCTCGACGGAGAGAATCGAGCCAATCTTGGCCCAGGGCACGCGCGTGAAATATCGGCGTACGGGGAAATTACTCCCCGACGTGAAATTTCGCCCCGGGGCGAATTTCGCCGCGCGCACGTGAAAATACGTTACGGCGTGATTAGTATATTAAAAGTAACGGCGGTGCATTAAAGCGAGGCCGCGGGAGTGAGCGAGCGAGCGAACCGCGAGATTTATCTCGGAGGTGCAGGACGCTGTCTCGTCAAATAATTCGTTTCTTTTCTTCCACCTCCCGTACCGCGCGATGATTTTCAACTCATTGCATTTTTTATATTGTTATCAACATAGATTAATGTTCGGCTGATATAAATATATTAAAATTCAGTCAAATCAGGTTTGAAAGAACTCTAACAAGTTGAAGAGCTATAGAATTATTTTAATTCTGGGAATAAAAAAGCTTGAAATTCAACAATCGAAACATTGAAGAAACTATACAATCTTACCTATATTTTTTATGTTTCCAAATAAACAATAAAGATTTCAATCATACCGCGCAAAATCCGTGCGAATTGCACTGTTTGGGTGAAAACCTAATCCAAGGAAGAATCCGTATGATTTTATTCGTGAAATGGAGTCAGTTGCATTGCATGAATATTTTGACGAAATTTAATTTTAACATACACATATAGGAGTACATATAGGAGGAATACATGTAGGAGTGTTATCTTCTGGATAACTCAATGATGAGAAAATTAACAAATCTGAGGGAAAATGTTTCAAGCTGACGAGAGAAAAATAATACATCACGGACTTTATTCTAACAACTTGTCTGAATGTTTCTGTCAAATTGTCGGAATATTCCGGAATCGTTCCTGTCATGCTTTTCTACCTTTTAAATGGAATTATAATTAAAGCTTTCAAAATTCTGTACATTTCCATGTCCGTGATCATACTTGGCATAAAGTGCATAAAAATGCGAAAATTTGAAATGTTGAAAATACAAACAGGAAACAAGATTAAATCCATTTTCGTTAAAAATTGAGTTAACATTCCAATTTTTAAATAACGCTTCTTCGATTAAGCACCGTTGTCTGTTATACACTATAGCTACAATTGTAAAACTAAACGTCCACTATAAAATAAGAAAATTCTGTATATCTTTGTCAATAATAATTAACATTAAATTGACTTAATATTGAGCCAATCTAATTAAGTATTAATTATCATCGATGCGATGCAAAAATTAAGATAGGGACTGTACGATACAATTGCACTATTATCAAAAAAGTATCGACGCAACGATACGTAGGCAACAAAATTTAACGACGCGACGTCCGTCGTAAAGCCTCGTTGTCGGCGCGAGAGTTATCGCGTCCATTTTCCAGCGCCCTTCGACGGCGGAACGGTCGGAAAAACGGGCGAAGTCGACGATAGCCGGAGAAACCCGTCGTTTCTCTCTTCTCCTGCGGGATAATGCCAGCCCATATCCAGCTGGAACGTGCGAATCTTGCGACACCTGCGCCGCCTCACGCAGACAAATGCGGCAATCATCCAGGAACGACGATTACCGACACGCTCTTGTCGGACCCTCGTCCGCTTCTAGGAAGGCAGAAGCTGTCACTTTCGTGGTCGGCACAAACGCGAATGGAGAACGGAGCACGGGGAGCACCACGAGAAGTTCGACGAAACGCGTTCGCCATCTGTGCACACCGATCTTCTGCCATATAATCGCGCCTTGTTCTACTAGGATTACTAGAGTTAAAGTTGCGGAAATCGGCGAGCCGGAAATCCAAATTCCACATCCGACCCCGAGACTCAACCAGAAGACCTGATACTCACAAGAATCCGCGAATTCGAAATCCGATGACTTTTATTAATAAAATCTCCGATAAAAATGTATTTTACTAAAACATATTTCAAAATAAAAAAAATTCTGAAACTTAGAAGTCAATTCAAAAGTCTGTTTTAAAATCGAAAACTTCAAATTATACAATTTAAAGATTAAAAAACTCCGTCAAAAACATATTTAAAAGTTTTATGAAAAATAACTTATAATTTATTGTGAATGTGGAATATCAAAGTATCAATTTCAATTTTACAAATGTAATTAATAAATAGCCTTTCTCTTAAATAAAAGTTATTTTAAAATTTAAAAAAATGTAAAGTTCGATGATTGTACTGTAAATCACGAGGGTTCGAAAACATAAAATTACAAAAAATGTTCAATATAAAGTATAACGCAAGCTTTATCGAATTAACATAAACCCAATCTTGCAAAGTAAATCTCTGTCTTTCGGACGTGGACAAAGAAAAACGGTACTACTTAAGATTAAAAAGATTGGTCCGAATTTTTTTCCAGACTTCCTCATTCCCCCGCGCTCTTCTCGCGTTGGACGTACAAGAGGGTTGAAATGAGACTCAAATTAAAAACTATAAATCAGACACAGAGATTACTCGCAACCGTCAGACTTGTCTGGAATGAAGGTGGGACAAGTTGAAAGTGGAGAGAAAGAGCGTAAGCAATTGAAGAAAATCAATAAAAGCTTTAAACTTTAATAATTTTACTCGTTTTATAACTTGGTTAACATTGCGCCAAAATTACAACTTCGCGTTTGAAATTCTTAAAATTGAAATCTGGAAAATCAATATATAGTTTTCTATATCGACCTCTCATTTATAGAGAAAAGCTCTTTTCCAAGTTCTTATCCAATCTTCATCAATAAGAATTCTCTTGTCGAAAGAAAATTGTCTCGAATTGCAAGTCACTGCTAAGTAATCCGCACTGGAATTTCTACCTAATAATTGAACAAAAATATAAAATAATTTAACGCAGCTTTCCAATTCCTTTTTATTTCGCTTAAGTCAGAAAGGGAGATTGATTATGACATACGAGAGGAATCAAAATTGATCAGGCATTTACGTACTTTCTCAGTCATTCGCTCGAGTACAGAGGAATTCGTCGCGTGACCTCGCGCGGAAAATTGCTTCGTCCAGGACGATCAGATTTCCTACGACTTGAAAGAGATTATAGAGCAGCCGCAGCACGTAGCGAGAATTAGGTCAATTTGCGGGGGCAATAAGGAGCTAGGGCGAATTGCAGCTCGCGCGAAACAGAGTCTCTCTCTCTCTCTCTTTCTCTCTCTCTCTCTCGGAGCAGAAAATAAAAACGCGGAGCGGTGAGACGCCGAAGACGCGAAAGGCGCCGAAACGACGCTCGTAAAATGCCGCGCTCTAAGCCACTTTTGCAATCAACGGCTCAATTACGGTCGGCTGAGCTGCAGTTTTTGATCCCTGCCGGAAAGAAGGCCGGCACTCAGTTCGCGCGCCGCATCTTCCGGCATTACGAAGGTGGATGCATCGTGCATGCACGCGCTGCTCGTCGCAGCTCATTGAAATTGCGGCTGAAATATCACTCGTGGTGTAAACGAGAAGACGCAGAGTATTTTGTAATTGATTTCGAAAATTTATTCCTGAACTCGTTGTTAAGAAATGCTTTCATTAGTTAAGCATATATGAGTTTCGGAAATATCTGACGACAATTTCTGAAGATGATTCCTTCATGTGAGCATTACCTACAAATTCCACGTAGCATATACATCATATAAAAATAAACTTTGACAAAATTAAAAAAATATATAAAACATCGATGTGGAAAAATAATGTCAATTTCATAACAAAAACTCCTTAAAAATTGCTCTATTTAAATAAAATATATATATAATGTATATAATTACGTGACATACACATACATGCACACACTCACGAGTCATATAAGAAATTAATTTGTGCACGCTTGTTAATGAGATCTTTCTTATAGCGATGTCCTTTCAAGACCGTGAAACGTAATTCGCAAAACCTATCAAACTCATTTTATTTGCGTAAAGGGAACTTTTTGTGTCGCACGGGTTTACGCGGGTCGCGACAGTCACACTGGCTGACGCATCGATCGTGCAAATCGAAAATTGCCTCTATTCTTGCATCGACGTTATTTCGGGGAAGCGCGACGGAGAAATGGGTGGGATGCGGCCGGAAAAATTGGTTCCGCAGGATTTTACGAGCGATCCCGGGGCGAGTGCACACTAAAACGCGCTTCGGATGAATGCGCTCCGTCGTCATCGCGGCGCGCGCGTTCCACGCGTGATCTCGAAGGAAGATGGGATCCGTAAACGCGAGAGAGACCCGGATCGAGTCGGATCGCGGAGCGACGGTACGATTCTGCGGCAAGGAGGGGGAGGGCAAAGGGGTTGAAGAGGACGAGCGAGCGGAAACGCTCACCCTCCTCGGGGAAACTTTGCCGGAACACTCGTATACGCGGCATGTAACGAACAAGCCAAAAAGCAATAACGACACAGCGCGCGCGGAGTCTGCGGGTCGCGCATGTAAATCCGACAAAGGGTGAAATAAAAGCGCGACGTGGGGAGGGGAAGGAGGAAGTTCCCGAGCGGGTTACACTCCGCGTATAGCGCGCGACGCGGAATATTCGCGGCCTGATGGAACTCCGTCGTTGTTGCTCCGAACTCAAATGAATGTTAAAATAACGTCCGTATATTATTGTCCCTTGTGCGAGTTTCGGAATTTGACAACTTCACGATTGTCCGCGTTTTCATTTGAATATTTCGTATTGTTATATTTCTATATTTGTAAGGGACAGTCTCTCTCTATATGTAAAGGACTGACAGTGATGCTTCGAAATCGTTATAGTCCCAGGTTGAAGTATTTATACTACGGTTGGAGGGTGCACGTTATATTTGGTCTTATTTTCAGGAAGTTGTAATCGCGAAAAATCTTAATGAAGATCACAATTAATGTGTTATAAACCACCACGCCTCCAACATGAAGGCTAAAAGACGTTAACGACTCTCTTATTCTGCGCCTCCTCTAACCGCGATGTTCCCTTAATTTTCTGCCGGAAAGTCGGTTATTCACAAATTAATGGTACCGCGCAACCATCTACCGACGTCGCCACACATGACCACGGTAAACCGCGCGCCGACACAGATAAACATGTACACACACGCACACACACACACATGAGAACACACTTTTCGACCACAGGGTCTAAGGAGCAGCGGTGCGCGTCGCTGGAAGTAGAATATCCCGTCCATCGAGAGGACGCCGGGCGTCTCACGCCAGGATAACCTTGCCCGACGGCGCATCCCTGACGGTGCCGCAGGGTAATATATCGCGGCGGTCCCGTATTAATCACTTTTATTAGGTTATTATAATACCCGGCCGACTGGCTCTTGGTTAAGGCGCAATTTGTCTCCCGAACGATGCATATTTAACGCGAAGCGCCACTCTTCGTTCGCTATCATTCACGTACGGCAATCTCGCGTTCTCGCGCAAGGGGAGGATGAAAGAGAGGCGAAGAGAGGAGAAAAAACCAAAGAGAAAGAGAGAGAAAGAAAAAGATGCGCAGAGCTATCGAGCTATCACGAAGAGTTCTTCGTATCGTTGGCGAGATCTGCCTTATTGCTAACTACAACCTCGCTGCTTCCTCTCCGCTTCCCTCCGCCCATCCTTCCCACACATCCCACCCTCCGACTGTTCGTTTCTCCGTAGGCGCGTTTGCTTCAATCAACTATTAATTACTCAGCCTGATGCTTCAGCTCCCGCAAACTCGATCTGTCGGAATGCGCGTGCAGGTAAACGACTTTCTCGCCTCTTCTCCGTTTCCCTTCCCCTTCTTCCCTGTATCCCCCGCGGAGGGATTCGTCGCACATCTCTCGAAAGTTTGTCGTAGTAAAAAGTACAAGTTGAAAAGAAATAAATAAATAAAAAAAAGAAAGATACATTCGCGCGCCTTGGGCGAGAGAATATCGCGATCGCGTGTCGCGATTGCGACCCACGGGCTGTTTTTCTCTTGGCCTCGGTTTGCTTCACGCAATGACATTACGGAAGGTATCTATCTTGTGTAATTTGTGAAAGGACATTTTATTAAATACATCTGCGCGCATTGAGGTAAGTTTTGGAAAAAAAAACGTAGCTCTTCGGACCGGGATGTTTCTCCGGGAAAATTACAGATGGTTATAGATAATTTTGACGGATATTCCGCATTATATAGCATTTGCGGCAATACTTCGAATAGCAGTTATGCAATTTTGTAACATTTAATTTCATACTAAAGATTTCCATATTTTAAAATTCTCTCAAATTATACTGTACTTGAGTTTTTTCTCTTTTGCCTCTTTCCTTCTGTGTACAATAAGCCTTAAAAATCGGTTACTTTACAGTTACTTGGGTAGCTCTAATAATGCACTCTTTATTATAGCATTTCTTAAAACGTTTTAAAAAAAACATAACACTGTTGCATGCGATTACTTGTGTTTTATGATGTCTTTAACTACTGGTTTTACCGCATTAAATTAAATCCCGTAAAAAGTACCTGTCCGTGTACGGTCTTTTATAGAAGATAAAGAATAATTAAAATATACACGCTTAAAATATACATGTTGTGTGCGCGTATAGTAATTTCTACGCAGTGATATCGCGAAAAGTCTTGATGTTTTACAATTTCCCGGGCACGCATTTTTATATTCTGCAATATCTTTTTACGCTATACTACGTTGAATCCTAAAAAATTCTTATCACGAGTATTTCGCATTTACGAGAACAATTACAGGATAGTATACACAGTATTATGTCTTTTCCCACATTACATTTTCATGTATTTATCTTATTATTCTGTTTTTTTTGTCCTACAATGCTAAATAAAATTCTACAAATGCTATAATCTCCAGCGTACTAATATTGCGTGTAAAGTGTAAACAATTAATACGCGCTTTTCTCATATCTTTTAAAATATTACTCTGAAGATATCATTAAAAAAATTAAATTCCATGGTATCCTAACATTTCATTATACAGGGCGTCTGGTAATTACCGTGGCACCTCTCGTGGGTAGATAAAGCGCGTTGAAATAAAAAAATCCTTTACGGTTTTGCGATTATAGTAATACATAATGAAAAATTAATTAATAAAGACCCGTGAATCAATGCTTCGCCGCAAGCGTAAACGCTGGGCTGTCTCTTGTCGCTGAATCGCGCGGATGTATGCTCATTCACAGATTTTTATTAATTAATTTCTCATTCCTTATTAAGAAACTCGCAAAACAGTACAGGACTTTTCTGTTCAGTTTAACCTGCTCTATCTACTTACGAGAAGTGGCATGATAATAATTACACTGTACATTATGATTTTCTGTCTTTGCACTACATTAAATTAAATTATTAAAAATATTTATAATTGATAATGAAATAAAGTGTCGTATTATTTTTTATTCTTCGCGTTTGGACTAGTTTACTTGAAAAACGTTGGTCAGTCCAGAAATTAGTAATGTTTTTTAGTAAGTAATGTTTTTCTGACATGTGGGGGCGTTGGAGAATCACGAGAAGAACAAAAGTCCGCGAGCTAGATCATAAAAGAAACATTGCCGATGAGTTGAAGGCCATCCCGCGACGATACTTAGACAGCAATTTTATTATCGAAGTTGCGGGACTTTCGTAACGTTATTAAATTTGTTCAGAACTTTCGATACGGCCGTTTTTCTTACCTCCCAAAGGATTATAGCGCGTTTGCTTCTTTATTTCCCTTCGTTCTGGCAATTAATTACTCACGTATGCGACTTCGATATCCGAATCGCGAGAGATCCTGCACAGAATAGCGATCTTCGTCGCTTTAATGCGCGTCGTTAAAACTTCGGAACATTCAGAATATTCCCGCTCGCATCGCCGTATTGCCGTTTAATGAACGACGTATATGGATCAACCTTTCATGGTTTCGAAAGTTACGTAATAACGGCGAGGGGCATCGGCACCGAAATTGCTCGCTCGCGGGGAAATTTTGATCGCCTTGTCATTGAATTTTTCGTCGAGTATTTTCTATTTCGCTTTAGGTCATCTCTATATACGTATCGCTTTTGTATCATTTTATATTTCAGGCTATATATATGTATACCAATTTTATTCTGTCTTTTATTATTTCACTTACTTGCTTTATTTTATACAAGAGATTATAAAGATATATAATGTTCAATACTGCAAGCGAACGTTTCACGAAAAAAAATTGATTTTAGGTTTATTAGAAAAAAGTCTATAAGTATCAAAACTTGACAATGCTAATTCAATAAAGCGATCGTTCGGAAATTAAGTCAACCCGCGCAGGAACCAGGTAGGAGGTTTGAACGTAGGAGAGATCCTTGCCGCGCGCGTCGTTAAAACTTTGTTGCCGCATAGCGCGATGCGGCGGCGCGCGGCGGCGCAAGGATACATGCGGGATGCAACGAGGAAGCTGATTTTCCTCGAGCTCGTTGGTATGCGCGAGGCATGCCGCGCGAGAGATCGACTATCGATCGTGCCGTGCCGCGCAATGCGCGGCGCGGCGCGGCACGGCGCGGCGTGTTCTCCGCCGCGGCTCCGCACGCGAGACTGCGATTTGCGGCGCGCATAATTTCGCGGCGAGGCGCAGCAGGTGCGAGGCAACTGCGAAATTTCAGATTCCGATAGTAAGGCGAGTAGTACATTCTACGATAATGGCGCTAGCGTAATGCGATTCGTTTAGTGTGAGTGCACGGCGCGGCGCGACGCACGGGGCGCATTAACGACTCAATGCAATCACGAGTTTGTAACGATCTTTGTCGCGAAGAGTCGCTTCGGCTGGTCTGATCTACGGGGAATGAAAATACTTAACAAATTAAACACCTCATTGCAATCAAAATTCGATCTTCGAACGTTGAACGGATTTTTTTTCTTTTCACGTAAAATACGAGAGGGAAATGAGTTACATAATGCATATTATTTGGAACATTTTGAAGAAACGTAATTCGCCGCAACTGCAATTTAATTTGCGTGTTTGGAATATTACGTTACTATGATATATATGCATTTTGGTATTTTATAATAAATTTCAATCATTAAATCGCAATTCTATTAAACGACGCTGTGAAAATGCACAATGTCCACAATAAAGATATTCTAGAAAAAACATTTCATTATAATTAATGTTAGATATGTTAATAACTATATTAATAAAAATAAATTTTTATTTTCGTTTATAATATTTGAAAATTAACTTCATTTTTTAAATTATTTTTTAATTATTTTTTAATTATTTATGAAAACAGATAGGTAGATGGTTTTAATTGAATACTGAAACCCACAGACATTAAAATTAAAACATTGAAACGACGAATATATACGATTCATTATTTTCCGCCTCTAAATTATAAAAAGAATTTTTGCATTCAAATGAAGGTCGCCGTTTGTCAATCCTGTCCTGAATCGAGCACGATTTCCGGCGCACTAACAACTGCGACTCGTTTCGTCGGCACGACTTTTTCTCTTTGGCGCTACGGAGGCGCGTCTTGCATTGATAACCACTCTCGAGGCCTTGGCCACCAGCCTTACTCGGAGAACGAATGGAGGACATGGGAATTGGGATCCATTCTTTCACGATTATATCTGCTCACTATATATACATAAAATAGAAGGTCTACATTTTATCCCCCCATCAAATTTCGTTACGATTTCTTAACTATATCGTTAATAAAGATTAACACATGATTAAATAAAGTAATATAAATAAGCAAATCAATTTGAGATATTTTTACTTCAATTTTCTAGCGATATTTATTTCATTAAAAAAAAAATTGATCTATTAGGTTGGCCTGGGTTGGCCAATAAGTCCGTGCGGTTTTTATAAGTATATATTTATACTTATAAAAACCGCACGGACTTATTGGCCAACCTAATACTATAAAACACAAACAGGAAATCTTGATTCATTTGATCATCATATATTAGGAATAAATTGCATCCTACCTCATTAAAATGGCGTTACGTAAATGGCGTAAGTAAACAAAGTAGATCACAGTGACTCACCTGAAACAGAAAAATATTCAAATATGTTAAAAACAGTATCCTGGGTTTTAAAAATAAATAACTAAAGATTAGACAAATTATTTTTGTTCCATAAGAAAAAATTGGACATGTAAATTGAATATTTATATAAATATCGACAATTCTATTTAAAATTTCTATCAGAAATCTTTTATTAGAAAATATATATGATAAATATGTATATCCGATTATGTATTCATGAACATGAGATATAAATTGTATAAATCGTTTATAGAAAAAGTGAACCTCTGTAATTTATATTATAGAAATAAAATGCATAAGAAACTATATGCGTGAATTGTCATTCGTCGGAAAGCCTCGTGGAACGATAAATTTGCACTATTGCCCGATTGAATCCTTATCGTTCGGGTTTTATTTCCCGATGTTGCCGCGGTATATTCCATCGTACCTGTCGACAGACTCTTTTCGATCTAACGAGGAGCCGCGCGACAGGCCCGTAATCGAGGTGGTCGAATAATTCCAGACCCGTAAGCCGGGCACGGGGAACGGTCCTTTGCCTATCGGGGGTCGATAGCGTTTCACAGCGGGTGGCGGCGTAATTTATTGCGCGGCTCGCCCTTAAATCTTAATGGGATTCGATTAAAGGCGACATTTTCCCGGAGAGAAACGTGTAGAGAAACCGCCGGCGACGTCCACGACGGCGGTTCTCTCTTCTCTCTTTCTCTCTCTTTCTCTCTCTCTCTCAGCTGTGACCGACTCCCGACGGTCGTATTTTCAACGAGTTCCGTCGCGGGAGACCGACCTTTCTTTTTCAACGACGACGTTTCTGGCCGATGCATTACGCGCATTTGAATTTTGTTTCCCCGACGTCGTAGTCGTCGTAGTCGCATTCGCTCGTAGTTCCGCCCGCGATGTTTTCCGACGTAACGAGCCGCGCTGAGTTCCTTTTTGCGCCTTTCGTCGTGTGTCGTTTGGGAAATGGAAGCCGCGCATTCGCGTTCTTGCGGGTATCTCGACGTGATTTCCGTCTGCATTTGGTGCGGCTTGCGGTGATAGTGAATTACGGTCGCAACGTAAATGGGTTTGAGAAATTCAAGGAGTTATTTTTAAAATATAACACTACAAAAAAGTTTCTCTTAATTTCGTGAAATAAAACCGAAGGTTCCAATTATTAGAATTGGATAAGGATAAGGAGCCGAATCTAATTTAGATTATTCTCCAAAAATCCCAAAAGTCCTAACACGATTAGGCTATTAAGCTCCTCGCGTTGATTGTTGCAGCAACAGCGGAAATGCCAATTCGATCGACAAAAGATCGTCTCGAGAGTTTCGCGAAATCGAACGAAAAGCGAGATGCGTAATTCGAAGTCGACGACAGCATAAAAACAGGCGATTAGATCCCTCGCTGTCCGAACTTAATCCCGAGAGAGAGAGAGAGAGAGAGAGAGAGAGAGAGGGCGTCGGTATCTTAAAGAAAGCGCCGGGACAATGCCGGTCACGCATGAACCCACCTACAAATTAGTGTCGCATCGATTTGCGCTTACTCGTGTTTCGCGTTTCGCTGATTCCGCGCGAAAATGTTTGCCGAACGTTGGGTTCAAACGTCGAGATTTCCGCTAATTCGGCAGATTCCGTCGAATTAAAGCGCCGGGACACATCCCCAAGGTAGCGCTGATTTCCGATGTACCGGATTGACTTTGGAGTACATCCATTTCTCTCTACCGTAATTATGGCGCAAGTAAAGTGGTTCTTTAACATGGTCTTTAATTGGATTTTACAAAGCATCTTTTTATTAATTCCGTTACACTCTATCAAAGTTGTAAAACATGGAAAATTTCGCAAAATAGTTTAAATATCCCACTCACGATCGGAACTAACTAAACAGGTTCGCCGTTGTCGCTATTGTCCAGGTGTCCTTTCCGAGAAAACGTACCAATTAACGCGTGACCATTTATAGGCGGCGCACCGACTCTCTGACATCGGATTTCAACGGAAATTAAAAAGTTCGTGAAAAGGAAGCACGATTGAGAGAACGTTGTATGCCGTTGATAAATACGCAACCACCCGAGAGTGCGCGCAAGATGAGGGGCACCAAGGACCGAGAGGGAGACGAGAGGATCGCGATCATTCTTTTAAGAGGCAAGCCATTGATTCGCTCGCGCTCATTGTTCGCCTCGAGAACACACGCGTGATTGGACGCGTGTATGCCCGCTCGTCGCCGTCACCCACACGTCTTGAAGGAATGGAAAAGTGAAGCGGGGCTACGGGGGAAGACAATGTCGAAGATCGCTAATTAACGATGACTGTGTCCCGTCGCATTATTGTCTGTGCTACGCACCAGCGGCCCACCTGCTTGTGTATGCACACTTGTGTGCCGAGGCACCCGAGTGCGTACGCATGCGAGATGTTAAGTGACATTAAACGAGAGTGACAGTGAGGAATAAAAAGATGAGAGTAATTATAGTAATGAATTCAGAAACAGATCAATTTTTATCGTATATTTCATTTTGTATTTTAATGCGATTTTTGTTCGATAGCTTTTAAATATTTTCTGGAATATTTGTGTTATTATATAATATCTAGAACAATATAATTAATAATTAATACTTTAATAAATTTTGTGATCAGTGACTTAACTTTTTGGATATTAATTTAGCAATTTAATATATATAATATATTATATATATTGGTATGATGCAAAATAATATACATATACATGTAAATGGAAATGGAGATTTATCTTTTAATGAAATAAATGCTTAATAATACACTAATATACTTTCTTTGATGCATATACCTATATAGGTATAGCTTCAATTTTATTATATTTCCTATTTCAGTAACCTAAGAAAAGAAAAATTGTATACATAAATATTATAGAATCGCAAGAAAGAACTCTAAATTTTGGCTCTTAAACGGAGAAATCCATATTAGAAAGCTAAACATTGTTAGACTGAATGTGATGTCCAATACGACCGGGCACCGCAAGCGGATTAAGCCTGTCTGGTCACGCATTGACGTAATTCGGTTTAGAGCATCGCCAAGAAAGAGAGAGAGAGAGGGGGGGGGAGAAGAGAAAAAAAGGGAGAAAGAGACGATAGAGAATAGAGAAAACGAGTATACCTCACGGAATTCCGCGCGCGTCGCGGATAAACGCCGGCGATTCGTCAAGCGCTGCGTCTCGGCTGACTCCTCGCGCGCCGTTGTTGGGAAACCGACGGAAACGGATGGCTTCCGCTTCGGGCGGACAGACGGACAACCGTCGAGAGAGCCTGAGGAGCTGATTCGTTGATTGGCCGCGCTATCGTGCCGGATAAACTGACGGTAGCAACAGCAGCCTTCCTACATCGCTATAGCTGTTGCAGCCATCGTCTCCCTCGATCCGCTCCCGTACCGAGAATCCCGCTCCTCTTGACGGCGATATACTACATACAGTTTGTATACCCCTTCCGCGAGGGTGACTTCCAAATAAGACACGTACAAGACGCTCCAATTTCGGCTGACACCTGCGCTTCGCGCCCGCCCGTCAAGCGTTTTCAGACCTACCTCCTTCCAGCATCCCGCCCGACGGATGAACGGACGAATGCGTCTACAGGCGCGTCCCGATATACATGCGTCATACACACAGTGTGTCCTGCATTCACCGCATTTCTAACTGAGAATCGCAATGCTTTTTCGATGAGTGTCAAAATAATTTCTTACTTATAATTTTAAAAAACACAACAACTGGTTGACCCTCTCACTTTAAAAGTATAATTTATTTTATGGATAAATGCTAATTTAGCCATAAAAATAATTTGTTACACCATACAAAATTAGCCATATCTCTTTTGCGTTCGTCTCGTCGAACTCTCAGCGTCGTCTAAAAATTGAATATCATCGCACCATCAAAAATATTGATATTGAATCTCATCAAATGATATAGCTTCGTTAGGGCACCATCGAATTTAAATTCATTTAAGAATTTATGGCCGAAAGACACCCGGTAGGTCTGGGTTATTCTGGTATAAGTGTATAGCCGCGACGCGGGTCTAGCTTAATCGCGCTAGGATTTAACGATCGTGGCCGGCGCAGAGACCTTTAATTCCGATGATCGTGCCGACACGTCTCTATCTCTTTCGCTGGATGAAAGGTGCGCGTTCGATGAATATACCTGAGTCTGCAAGATCGAGACTCTGGCAGGTAGATAATTCGTTACGCCAGGAACGCCAGGATGATCGTCGAGATCATATTCGCTCACGCGATTGCGACATAATTTCTTTTCAATTTGTTGTAAGCTCGAGAAAAAAATTTACTGGCAGAAGCGATATCGCAAAAAATTGCCGCGAGGAGAGAGAGAGAGAGAGAGAGAGAGAGAGAGAGAGAGAGAGAGAGAGAGAGAGAGAGAGAGAAATGTTTAACTATATTCATTATCTATTGAATTTTTTCGCTGCAGGTTTTAATTTTAATTTTTATAGTTAAACCACATTTTTTGCATCTAATAATGAATCAAACTAATCTTTGTCATTCCGTCATGAGATTCGTTTTTATTTTTAGGATTATATGAGAACATGGAAATTGTTAAACAAAAGAATCTCTCTTATACTTTTAAAAGTAATAGCAACGATCTCCAAATCCAACAAGTCAATATAACTCGAGGGGAATTGACTTCTGTCCTACTATTCGTCGTGGGAATTAATTGGTACGGAAACATCGTCCGAATCTGATCGTCGCTGTCGTTCATAATTCACAGTACGCGCAGTAACGGCTGCCTTAAATCACGTTAAACAGAAGGCCACTAGCGGAGGATGTACCTATCGTCGGAGCTTTAATCCTCGATAGAGCGCTGTGTCGATGGAAGGATATAGCCCGAGTGACTTCCAACCGATCGATCGCGCGTGGTGGTCACTACACCACGCCGGAAGCCGAAAGATTTACGAACCGTCGATTTATCGATGCATGTGAGAGCACCGGTCGGTCGGTCCTCCGCGAAACACACGCCCGCGCGATACGCAGATCAGCGCTCGATCGCACGTAACGCATTGATAACGACAGCTAATGGAGCGGGCCGAGGCAACTCGCTCTCGAGCTGTCGCATGTTCTCGATGAATGGAATTTGTAAGCAGATATAATGCCCTGGGTATCATTTTCAGTTAGGAGAGATAGAATTTTAATACAGAACTATTGTCCGCACCAAGACTACTCTAAAAGAGAAAAAAGTATTTAAACGAAAATTACTTGTGATATAGAAACGAATCTATGAGAGAAACAGGAAGAAAATTGTGAAATCTTTATAGTATATTTTCAACATTTCAACGTAATGAACGAATTCAAAGTACAGTATGTTTTTAACTTGTACTTTGATTTAATTGTATACCAGTAGCCGGGTTACAAATTTTCTGAAAGTTATATTGTAAAAAATTTGTATAAAACGAAATATTCAAATAGAATTTTTATTTTTATGCAATAAAATGTGTATAATATGTGTTATCACGAAACTGTATAGATACTAAGATTTGCCATATTCCATATTGTCATTGATAAACTGTTCTCGATATGAAATTATTCTATTTAGCAAGTAGAACAGGATTTCCCAAACAAAACTCTCGTTAATGCACGATCGTCACGGCAATAAATTTTTGCGATAAATTATTGGCGGAATCTTCCCGGTTATACGATATGCAGCGTACAGCGTCAAAGCAACAGCTCGCTCGCACGTAACGCATTGATAACGAGAACTAATGTAGCGAGACGCCACGGCTCTCGCTACCGTTTCGAATCGTCGAGGGCCGTACGAGGAATCGAATTATTCTCGTTGGCGCAATGAAACGTGTCCGCGCGGGGCCATATTTTATGCAAGTCCGCGACCGGGATAATACGTCGAGTGCAGCGTGACGTTCCGCAGCGCAGAGTCATTGTACTCTCTCCCGGCCGCCCAATAACCGTTCCCCTCCCACCCACCCTTCCCTCCTCTTTCGCGTAACTGCTACCTTCGTCTAACCTTCCTTCGCTTCCAAGGACCTCGGCGGCGATCCCGTTCGCGCGGTCAAGTACGTCGAATGTTGCAACGACCGGCTAGGCGCCGGCCGCCGGTATGCATCGATTCTTAACGGTGCAGGTGCACCGCGGTATCGGGCATTCTTTTGCGATCGCGCGCGGCGATGCGCGTTCGAGATTTCTCAAATCGCCGGCGGTCACGGATTATCTCCGCGCTTCTTGGCAATCGTACTATCTCGCGATGATCGCGCTATCCTTGCGGTAAATCGCATTGCGGCGTAAGCAATTCTGTTTTATTATACCTTGACGTTTGCAACGTCGAATTGCGTTAAGTCGAAATGAAATTCGCCCGATAAATGGCAGTTATAGGTACGCGTGCCCGTTTATACATGTTTGAAAAACGCCCGAAGATTCTAGCGGGGAATTACTCCGAACGAGGGGAAACGAGCTTTCGGCGGAAGGAAAGAGGCCCCTTTTGTTTCGCTAGTCCCGCTGCTGCCCTTATGAAGGGATGTCGTTACCGGGCACGTTTCTGCGGCTTGCACGATAATAAGCTCCTCGTGCCGGTAATAGAAAACGCAGCACGATCCTTCCTATGTTTGCCGGATATTACGACTCCGCGGCGCTCTGTTGTGTGCGACAAGCAGACTCGATGGCTACGCCGAAACGTTCCGCCGACATTTCTGTCTTTGATCGATAGCCTGATAGAGAGAGGTTTATAGAGAGATGGTACGATGGCCTCGTTCAAACGCAGGCATTTCCGGGCGCGGATCAAAGGAAGCGGCGCGCTCGCCGGAGTGGTTTTCTTTTAATTCACCCTCGACGTTGATGTTAGTAATTATTCACGAAGATTGCAGCCAGTCGCTTGTGCCGCCTGTCCTCCGATAAACCGATCAAAACACCACAAGTACCTTGTACACACGTTATCTATCGATGTTTGCTTTACGCGCGTCGGCTCTTGCAGTCGTTTCCGGCTCATCCTTGAGCCTGAATTGATATTCTTTGACTTCGTCGCTCGATCTACATATTAAAAATTGAACGATTTATTCAAAATTGAAGGATCTATTCAAAGTGCAGGATCCAGCTGCCATTAAAATTTATTACGGTAAGTGACAAAAAGTGACGAAGAGTGTTATTTATTTTTTATACATATGCGCTTCTCGCAAAAGAATGTATTTCGCCAAAGAAAATGATATTTACTCATTTTCCATCCTGTTTCACCTTTTTTTCTTCGTCTCCTCGAGGTCTCTTATTACGGGACTTTTCGCGGTTCTATTGCGGCCATTAGTCTCGCACCGTCTGCGCGTTCGGGGCGCGTACATGCACACGTGAAAGGGGTGGTTCAGCAGGCAGGATTAAAGAGACAGGTGGCCTGGATGTATTTATACGAGCACGCGCGCGCTCGTTCATGGAGCGTGTCGCGTGTGCGAGTCTACGGAATTCGCGTGAGTGCCAAGCCGCGTCTAGCGCGTTCATTCATTCCGTCGAGCACGGACCTACCTATGAATAGACGCTATTTAAAGGACGAGTGCAATGGCTCGAGAGAATCAGTCGGACCGTCCGGCTAGTATTTTTAGTCGCACATTCTTATGGCTTTATAACTCAGACAAGCTATAAATGAATTCAAGTTTCAGATACATCAGCTATTTTAGTAAGTTCAAAGTAATCGTCGGAAACGTTACTTTCTTTTATAAGGTTTAAATTTAGATAAAAGTACAATAATTGTAAACTTGATACAAGAAAGGATAGATTTATATTAATATTATAAAAATATCAGTACCAATACAATACAATGGTGAAAATATAAAGATTCTGTTCACGTAAAAAAAACGACTAAAATAATTTATTCAGTAAGTAGATTTAATTAAAAAAAAAAAAAAATTAATATGTCTTCGATATACATATATTTTGTAAATAACGTAAATGAATGTTCCGTCGCGAACGAATATCTACGTGTATTCTCGGACAGGGCATAGATAACCTTGTTCTTTTCTTTTTGCGGTGAAAACGCGTCCGAGACTGCATGACGCGGTCTATGATTATCACGTGTATCCGACGGGTCTGTTTTCCTTTAGTCTGCGTTTCTCAGTTTCTCGTTACGTCCTTTTGAGCCGTGTTAATCTCATTTTAGTCAACGAGCGACATAAGAAATTCTGTAGCAAGTATAAAAAAAATTGACAAAAAATTCGAAATTTTTATCTTCTTGTAACGTGTGCTGTTTACACAGTAAAAGTATAAAATAACTGTGAGAGAAAAACTTTGAAAAGTTAAGTAAAATTTACAGATTTTACTTTTCGTGAAACTTTTTTTTCATATTGCCTCCGAAATAGATTTTCATGCCAAATGTCTCGTCAAATTCAAGATTTGTTATTAGACTTCAACGGTGTGTAGCGGCAAGTCATGTAAATATTGTTTATTGTTTTAGAGCAAAGACGGAGGAAGCTACCTATATTGGCGCGGTTAATTCGCTTTTTCCGGATATTTCGCTGGTAACCCGTTGGGTCCACCTACGTCCCTCACTCGACATCGACTTGGTTGAATTTCGCCCCGACGCGGACGTAAACAGCGAATTGTTGATTTTCACGCGCGCTGCACGTCTGGTGCGCGCGCGCACGCGCGCGCGAGTCCTCGGTAGATTCGCGAGAAGGTATAATTTACCGGGTGAAAGGAGAGCGCGCGAGGAGGGAAGCGCCCGCTTGCTCGCACCGAGCGCGATGTATTATCTCGTTCCCGGCACAATGGGCTTTGTTTGCAAAAGTTTTGAAACGCGGAATCAAGCCGAACGACCACCTACTTCCCGAGCCAGTTGCAGCGGTAGTTCAAAAGGGCCGGAGAAATGTCGCGGGATGCAGACGGGGGAGGGAAGCGGATAGGAAGAAGAGGGGCTCGAAATTCGCGTGAAGGTGTATCCTCGGATGCGGCGGTACATCGTTCAAAAGCGGAAGGGCAAAAGGAAACGCGCGAAAACGCGGGTAGAAGAAACGGCGGAGAGCAGCGAAGCCCCTTTTACATAATGCGACGGTGTTTCGCGGGAGTTACACAACAACGCGAGAAATAAATGCGCGATGAAGCGCAGAGAATGAGAAAAGGTGGCACAGCAGAGCTGATGTGACGTACAATTTTGGCGAGCACAACTAAAAAGTCATTACTCATTACGCTTATAGAAGCGACGAGGAAGCGATTAATGAAGTTAAAAGTTGCGGTAGTGAAGAAAGAGGTAGAAGTAGGTTTATTTGAATGATTTAATTAAAAATAATCAAACTACATGGACGTATTTTGTAATCCATGAATGTATTAAATAATAAATGGTTAATAAAATAAATGTGTGTTTCAATGTATATAACACTAAATGTACTGACATCTTTGAAGTAAAGTTCTATATTGTTAGTTCTTTTGTGCCAGTTGATGCTCTACGGTTCTGATATTCAATGTCCAGGATAAGCGAATCTGCAACAGATCTGTAACCGTATAGAAATCTCACACCCCTCATATAAGGAACCGGTATTATAAAATTTCTATCTCGCGAAAATTTCGTTTCGCAAAAGTGCATCAGCTCGTACCATAAAGATCTCGTATTATCGGGTGTGTAGTGCGCTGACCATAAAAATTCCACGCCATATATAGGGCCCGTAGTACGAAAGTCTGCTATTACAGAAATTTCGCGCAAGATTCCTCGGATTGGAGCCGAAAGTCTCTCGCGGCGGGGGAAGGACGAGTTGAAAGTCGAAAACTCGCAAACACGCGATTTAACAATGCCACGGCGCCGACGCCGCCGACGTCCCTCGATAACGGTAATGGCGCGCGTTCGCTGCCTCGTAAGGAACGGACTTTATCGGGGAACCGGGACGGGAGAGAGAGAGAGAGTTACCGGTAACGTTCGCAACGTTCGGCAGATACCGATCCACGAAGCGCGGGATCGTATAAGCGATCTTTTACTTCTTCGATTCGCCAAGGCTTTGCGCTCCGAAACTCCGTACACCGTACTTCGCTCGGCGAGCTTACACGACGTTCCCTCAGGATAACAACTGACTGCTGGAGGAAATAGCCAATGAGGAAGATTACTCCCCCGTTTTAACCTCCCAAACGCTTTGGTACAGTTATTTGACCCAGTTTTACAATAAACGCACGTTTATCTACCGAAAAAAAGTATACAGAATCGAAATTCTAATATCAGTAAGAGGTTTTGAGATGCATACAAGATGCTTGGCTGTAGACGCATTTAAATGCACAGAGTACTGTGCAGTTGGCTGCATTAACAATGCAGCGCCGGTCCGCTTACATACATACGTTCATAAAGATATTTCATGATTCAGTGATTCCTTTCGTTCTTTACAAGCATGAAGCAACTGACCCATATAATTCGTTATTACGTAAACGAAAAAATGTGCTGTATCTTTTACGAGAAACCGAAACACAAGAAGAAAAGTCAGATTTGACTTTTCTTACTATAAGATAAGGCAAATCTGACTTTTCAATAATTAACTTTATTTTCCACTCATACTTTTTCATATCCGTAAGTAAAATTTCTGTAAAATATAATATCAAAATAAAACGTCCGTTCTTAAAAACAAATATTGTATACCATTATTACTTCGCGAACGCTGCCCTTGTCACAATTGACCCCAATTTGCTGATATCGACGCCGGGAACATTCGTTAGCGCGAGCGAGTAAAGATCTCGATATACCGATTGGATGTATCTTCGGACCTGTTATCCGCTAGCGCGTTTAATTAGCGCGTCGACAACGAGTTTACCGTGCGGCTCCAGGCTGGAGCTGGTGCACGGTGCAGACGGGACTCCCACGGAAAACGGAAGGAAATCCGATGGTTGACGGTTGCTGGTGTGCCGGTGGAGCAGCGCGAAATGTATGGGCGTAGCCCATACCGTAATATCGTGCGCGAGCTGCACCGGAGTCGACTCTCTCTCGCCGGCTATTTGTCATCGGCGTGTATATCATGGACGGCCCTTTCTATCTGCGTGATCCCCCTCCCTCCCCCTCGCTCCCGTCCGTCCATCTCACCCTTCTCTATTCTCCGTTCCCGTCCGCGCCCCGCGGTCTCCGTGAAGATTTGCATTACAAATATGCACCAACCGGAATGCATGTACGTCAATATGACGTGTCTCTTTCTCTCTCTCTCTCTCTCTCGCTTTTTCTCTTTCCACCCTCGCTGCTTTACCTCCTCCCGCGCCACGGCTCTCTTTGCTCCACTCCTCGTTACGATAATAATGCCGATGTCCCGGAAAGTGCGGTAATATAACTAGACTTCTCGCCCTTACGCGCAGCTTATAGTAGCTATGTGCTCGATGAAGTCTCTCGGCATCGGTTTTTTAACTTGCAATTTTTAATATCTTGAGAATGTTAAAAATGATACATTTGAATGATCCTTGTTGTATTCTATAGTTAACATTCTATAATTAATGTTTTATAATTAACATTCTATAATTAATTCCGGAATTAATGTATTAAATATGCAAAAATTATTTTGAAACATTTGAATATTATCATCCACTGTGCAAATTATGCTTTAATGATAAACAGAAGTTGTAATTTTCAATATAAGTGTAGTTAAATAAGACCGAAAATCTGTCAATGCACAAATGGTTCGTGGAGTTCATCAACCGCTTCTTCAAGCAACATTTTACAAACTCTACTTCTGGGATGCTTTATTTCCTCAACGGTCATCGGACGATGAACGGCCATCAAAGCGATCCGGATGGCAAAAGAGCCAAGCGTCGCCTTAGAACTTTACTTTCTAAGTTTTATCTCGCTTCACGATCGACTGCAGAGCTTTGTACCTCGTGAAGAAGAGACGGCTGCTTCTCGAGGGAATTAATAGTTTATACGCGAATTATAAAATAATTTTACGGGCGGTCAACGTTTTCGTCTGCCTGGAAAGGAAAGGAGCTTTCGCACGGTCGGTCGCCTCTCTCTCGCTTCTCGCGACGCTTCATTTGTTTCCTGATCAACGCGCCACGCCGCGCCGTGCCGCGCGACACACGTTACTGGCACAGAAAATGAAGCAAGCGCGTTCTAAAAACCGACAAAAGGCGGTCGCGGGGGTGGTGTGGCTAAATGCACGCCCGGCGTATTGTCAAAGGGGTGAGCATCGCGCTCACGGCGATCGCTCAAAGCGCCTCAGTCCGCGCCAACCCCTTCGAAAGAAGGAGCGGAAGCAAGGGGCTGCCATGGGTCGACTCGAGTTTCGTAGAACGCGTCGACGGAGGATCCTCTTTTATCTTTCACCCCTTTCTCCGTCCGTCCGAGAAAAGGGGTGGGCTCTGTCGTCTTTCTCGACCACCTCGAGTCAGCCGAGCAAAGGGCCGCCAACGGGGGTGCCGGCGAGCCGACAGAGGGATTTATTATCGTCCACGATAAAAGCCTTAAGATGAACATGCGCGAGGTGAAATAAAGCGCGCCATGGAAACCGGGAGTCTTGCAGCTAGCTAGATCATGGTAGTCGACCGTAATTTGTGTTAAAGATATTATACAATACTCCCAGGTTTGCCACAGTTTCTTTTATCTAAAGATTTTATGGCCAATTTCAAGATAACGTGTTCTTAACAGAACTATATACAGCGACACTTTAATAAGTTGCGCTTTTTTAGAAGAAAAGATGACATAATATCTAATTTTAGTTCTTAACATGTCATAGAATGAAAGAGAGAAAAAAAATCTATAACTTCATATTAATCTTTATTTCAAGACAGATAAAGTTTTTGAATGTAAATTAAATTGCTATAATATTGTATCTATAGATATCGCGCAAAGTTTTAATTATGTATTTTATTCTAAAGATCATCGATTCCCTTTCTTTAAAATCCTCGTAAAATTTAAGAATATGTATAAAGCTATATCCTAAAATTTATTTACTCTCTAGAAGAATAAGAAAGATTAATAGATATATTAATACAGATTTATAACGATAATCTGATTTTGTACATAGCATATTATAGAACTAAGTGTAAGCGATTTTCATAGACGTTGGTAACGGGCGACGCGCAGACCGTTGACGCGGTCGTGTTTATTTCGACAAGCTGTAGTCACTGTTGACAAATTCAAAGTCGAACGAACCGAGTTCGTGAATAGATATAAGGACGCTGATCGCCGAGAGGAGCAGAGTCCTTTCAGCCAGCCGAATAGAAGGACGTCCGTGAAAATTCTGAGCCAAGGAGTCCACCCGCGAGGTTCGATTGAATAAAGTGGCATTTGATACAAACATTCTCCTACAGACATTCCTTCCTGTGGCCATTCCCTACATAAGAATATTATACATATAAATAGGAAGTCGGCAAAATTATTTGGTTTGACATTTTTCTTACTATCATGCTTAGCTTTTACTTCAAGATCAACGAAGACGTGAAACTTCTAATCCCATTTTTTTACGTATAATGCATTTTTCTCTAGAAAAATGCGTCTTTTTTAAACAGATCCAGCAAAACTAATTTTTTTAAGAGGGAGACTTAATCCCAAAACCCCCCTAGGATCCGTCAGTGTGTACAGGTATGTATGTATAGTCATGTCAATCAAATTTCGAAACGTGAAGGAACTAAATAAAACACGTAAAGGTTGACGCATTACTTTAACAAATTCCTTTAAAGCTTCCGAAATAAACGAGAGTGCCACTCTGCTCGGAGTAAAATTAATATCAAGTTACTCAAAGTTCAAAAGCATGTCTCATCCGTCTTGGCAGTTCTTCGGCGGTCAGGTGGCGAATGCCGTTGGAGGAATAAGAAGAAAAAGAAGGGTGAAAGAGAGAGAGAGAAGGGGGGAGGGAGGAAGAGAGGTGCAGGCAGCACAGAGAGGCCCGTGTTCTCGAAGACGGGGCTGCGGTTATACGTACATGCAGTCACGCACCGTTGTGCACAAAGATGCCGACCCGCTAATATGTCGCGTGCAGTCTGTATACCGCGTGGCCATTTCGCCACGCTTGGCTATATCGGGCTCTGTCCCACTCGTGTGCATACAGCTCTCCTCGCGAATGATTCTCCGTTCACTCCGTTGCAGTCGCGGGCGTGCGACGCATTGTTGCACGCGCATAGACGCCCGCTTGTCCGGCCGCATTTGTCGATCTGATGAGTCTCCCTCGCGTTTCTGACGAAATACCGTAATACCGAGTATTGAAATTTCAGGGAAAACTCCGTCAACAAGAAAAACAGAATTCAGCGTTACAATTAGAAGCGTGGCAGAGTGCGTGCGTTGTAACTCGTTTGTCTGCCAGGACAAAAAGTATTGTCACTAGATGTGAGCTTGATATGTGAATAAAAACGTGTAAATAAAAAACTTTATAACCTCTAGTAGAGATTATGATGATTTGCGTACAAGTGCATTTGTCACGGACATGGTGAATTGAGAAAATTCGCAATTCACACACACACATTGATTCCGTTACTTTACCGTCCGTCCACGTTCTTCCTTCCTTCGACGGTTCTTTATACTGCACATACTTGACGTTCACACTATTCTTTAATCCGTTATGTGACGCTCGACGTTTCGCAGCTGTTGCTATAGCACGCGAGTGGTTTTCATCTTTTTGCCGCGCTTATGAGAAAAGCATCAACTGACGCAAAAACTTGACGTTATAAAGTAACAAAAGTACAGGTTCCCCGTCGCACGAGAAACACTCATTGATTTATTACCCTTGTACTTCCGTCATTCATTTAATAAATATACCTAATATACGTATATGCGCGCATACATGGTATATACCTATAGATAATCCTTTTATAGTTCAGTGACAGTACTATAAGTTCGCAAATATATCTATCTCAACGGAGATAATGTATAGCTTGAACTTTTAAGAGAGAAGATAGAATGCGTTACATTTTTTAAAGTTTTAAAAAATTGCAGTACTTTATGGCATAATTCTCTCTTTCTCTCACGCGATATATACATGTATTTTATTCATCGCGGATATATAGGAATATTTTAAAATATTCTTTTGCGGATGAGAGAGAAAACCTTTCGCAGTTTAATTGATTTTTGCGACACAATTTGATTTACGCTGGAGATTTGCGGTGCCCATCATCGAGAATGCATTATTCCATCAATACGGTTTGTAAAAAGCTTGTCGCTATGTGAACGCATAAACTTTAATCCCGACCGCGATATACAGCGTGGCAACTTTATGTTCGGAAAAGCGGCAAATAATCTGCAACGGCGGCGCTCATGGGCGCGTAACTATGGATAACAAGCGGTTTTAATCAACGGAATTACCGGAGCACTCTCGCACTCGCGGTAATAAAAAGTTTCTCAATCTCGCATCATTAGAGCTTTCGGACAAAATGAGACTCAGAAATTCCGAGGAAACAATCGCCATGCCAGCACCAATACAAAACGGAGTGTGCTCAAACTTCAATCGCGCATCGCTTCGCTAAAATTTTAATTCCCAATAGTTTAGCGAACATCGATGAAAAGTGTTACGTATTCTTAACGTGTCTTCTGGGAAGTTTGCAGAACAAGTTTCGGATTTCATTTTAAATTTGGTTTAGTAATTTTTTTTTAGTTATGTAATTGTAGTTATTTAGAAATTATTTGAATATTTATATATAAATATAAATTTGTAAGTGAAATAATTGTATTAATTATTTCAATATCGTCTAGATTAAAATATGCTTAGTTTTTAACTATTTGTGCTCATACTCTTTATCACAAATAATGAAGTTTCAGGAAAAAACAATTATTGCTTATTATAAGCTATAGTCCTTGAAAAGCCATACTTTTTCATATTTCTCTATCGTATCTTAGTGCTAATTGATAAGTGCCACATGTAATTCAGTGTGATATACAAAAGAAGAGGCATGCGTTTCGCAAAGTTCGTTAATTACGCCAAAATACGCAACGATCGCGCGTCGTTACTTCCGCGACGGCGGAAACACAGCTTGCGGTCGCATGATTAATTCCTGCGAAGTTTTCACGAGCTGCGGTGTGTTTTAGCGAACGTAACTCGGCGCTCTTGCGCCTCGCGGTCTGTTCGAAGCGAGAAATCGATGCGGTCGTGCTCCGCCATATGGAGCACTTTCCGCACCCGCGTCGAGGGCGTGCATCCGAAATAGTTCTATAAGACTGCAGTAAGTTGTCGCAAGTTTATCGCAAGTTTATCGCCGATCGAAGATAATGCAATCGAAGAAAAGACGGCCACAATTGTAATGAAACAATGCTTACCAAACATTATATTAATGTGTCAACAATTAAAGTTGTATTAATATGCAATAATTCTTATAATTATATTATTAATATAATTTCTCGTTAATTTCAATTAATATGTATAAAATTATTAAATAATGAAAATTGCTTATTCACTGTCAATGCAAATGAGAATGAGATAGCCGTGCTCTGCGTTAAAAGGGCGCAATGAGATCCCACTGAATTTATTGGTATTATCACCTCTTGTTCATCTCGACTGCCCGTCACAGCTGTCGCATCAACCGCTAAACACGCGATTCTCATTTCTGCTTTGCCATAATAATAGGAAAAAGAAATTCAAAGTGCGCCTATCAGCCGTTCGGTCACCGCGCTGACTATCCCGATCCACGCTGGACGGGCAAAAATGGTCAGTCCCGTCAATCTGTGGGTATAGTGGGCACGTACGCACTCCGTCCTGCAGCGAATGCATTTTGGAGTGCGGCACAATGCATTTATCGCGGCGCCCTCACTTCTAAAATGACTGACGGCGCGATGGCGGAAATTAATTTTTTATCGCGGATCTTTTGAGAATTGAAGAAGAAAGCTCCCGATGAGTTATTTATTACACAACGTGATGCGCGTCAGGATCATATCTCGTAGAGTCGTAGATAAATGTCTGCATTCTAATCGCGTCAAGACCATTCAAAATAATATATTAAATGCTTCTTTTATGTTCAAACCTGAATTTGCGGAAATGTCTCAATATAATCATTTTTCTCATAATTCAATTGTCATATTCCCTGTTGAGGAACCATCGGATTCTCAAGTTCGGTATGTCAAGGAATGACGGTAATGCATTCTCTTACCAAACTTAAAAGTAGATCCTGTCAAATTGTTTGACAGAAAGGCGGAAATGAGATAACGTGACACGTAGTGCAGGTTAATCTCGGTCCAGCAGCTCCTTTTGTTTCAAATCTCTATTAGATGAATATGCTAGATTCAACGTCCGAGATCGCGCCGTGGAAGATACAGTCTACTAACTTTGTAACAGATACTATTGTACAAAGCACGATCTAACATCAGGAGAATTTACATCAACAGCTTCGATTAACGCATCTCGAGAGCCGATGTAATATCGGCAAATTTAATGCACAAATTCATTTCATCACCATAACGCTAAACGATCATGCAATAATCTATTCTGAAAAATGTCTAGCTATAACGCTATAAGCAGCGCTGAGAAACTAATCGCGGTATTACTAATCTCGCGTGTTAACGTCTGGCTCTTTCGTAGTTGTTTACAACCGGTTGCCATTACGTCAATTTTTAATGCGATATTAATTAGAAAAAAAAATGATACGTGATAGCACATTGATGCGGGATGCGAGCCCTAATCGATATAATCGAAGAATATTGAGCCGCGCATCGTGCGTGCCTGATTACGCGTCTCCGCGAACGCATCGCGAATTAACGTCAACTCGGCCGATCGTCATCCCGTCGTGATCTGTGTATCCCCCCTTCTTTCATCGATCCACCGATCCCTGCGGCCGGATCCTCTCACCCAGCGAGTCAATTATCTCTCACGGACACCGTCGGATATAGAACATTAAGGCGGCGTCGCTAACGGAGAGAGAGATAGGCTGCGTTCTGCGAGCTCCAAGTTTTAACTACTTCCGAGACCGGAGAGGGTCTACAATAATCCCAGCCCGCGAGAGCTCGGTTATCCGGGGCCCGTCGGCTTAACGATTACAGAACCGAGAAGGAAGACGGAGCACCCATAGGATAAGATGGAAAAGAGAAAAAAAAGTAACGAATAGAGAGAGAGAGAGAGAGAGAGAGAGAGAGAGAGAGGATGTAATGAAATTAAGAGAGGTAATGCTGTTGGCGCGTGGATGAGAAACACAGAAACGAACAAGTTTGCGCTATGTCGAATGGCGATTCATTCGATGATCGAACGAAATTGATTTTCGATGCGATTAATTATCAGGAAAAGAATGTATAAAGGTTACTCAATCAAAGTAAAACATTTTAAGCCGACACTAGATACTGCGCAGAGTAACATAACATTTAACAGTAATAGAATAAGAAAGAATTATAATAGAATTATAATAGAAAAGAATTATAATAGAAATAATTATAATAGAAATAATTATAATAGAAAGAATTATAATAGAAAAGAGAAAAATAGGAACAAAAGACGGATACCGCAAGTTAGATACTTCGCGTGTATAAATAACACTCTCCAAACCAAATAAACATCCGCGAGTCAATTAGCGCGGCATTAATACGGTGTCCACGGTAATGGAAGAATTCCGACGCGCCTCAGCATACTAATTATCCGTCCTGCGATTAATAAACCGCGCGGCACATTGTTGCCGATCGGAGCGAAGGCGCGTAATTAACGGGCCGCGGTAATTCGTTTCTCGCTCCATGCATCCTCCCGCTGCTGCCATGATCGCGATACAGAGCGCACACGTATTTCGCGGGTCGAATCCACCGGAGAGAAATCTGATAATAACCCAGCGGACCGGACGAACGGACCGGGGTGAACCCAGCGTCGGGGTAGGGAGAGCGGCGGCGGGGAGGGCATATCTATCCGATTTGCTTGCCAAGTAACAATTAGAGTTCCGCGCAGTTTCTGCACGCAGTTATTGCGGTTAACGAGACGGCGGAACAAGGGAGCCTCTCGCGCGCCCGTACACCCGACCCGGACCGACCCCGCTATCCCACAGGAAGACGCACATCGCCCGAGAGTGGAAGGAGCCACCGTAAAGTTCTTCGCTTGAGGAGCACCCTCGAGTAAATGGAACAAACACGCCGTGTACTCGTTGCCGGTCCACGGCAGCTCGGGGATTATTATGCTTCGGATCCAGCTGAGTAAACGGCGCTGGTCATTATAACCGGAGTGTCCGATGACTTTCCCCGTCGTAACCATCGGGATCTTATTACTGAAGTGATTCCGAATTGAGGATGGCATTTATTATTGGTGGCAGCGGGGGCGGAACATGTATTCCACGACCGAGCAGGAAGGTGTTAAGGAAGGCATGGCCTTCTATGCGTTTCACGACTTTAATGGAACACTAAAAAATTAATATTCCTGAAGAATATCATTTTGCGCGATTCTACCTTAAGGATTTGAATACGAAGCGTAAGTTTTATTTTGTTATTAGCTTGCATATAGAGAGATGTGTTGCAGAGTCAAAGAATAATATTGCATGCATAATGATTATATAGATTAATATAATGAAATGTTCGTATACGTTTTAGTGGAAAATCTAAACGTTATGTTAACAATTGATGATATAATATTTGTCTTAACATATGTTATTTGTTATTTGATGTTGCAGAAATGTACGCGTTGCCTATTCCGTTATAGGACGTTTTCTATGATAATTTCAACAACACTTTGTACGTTACTAGAGATAAAATTTTAAAGTTATGACGTAAAATCAAAACGAATGAAGTTTTCATGCATCCACGCAGTGTGCGCAAAGGAAAGAACTACTCATCAGGACAATAAAACTTATAAAATCCCATGTAATGAGATAAAACAACGAACCATTTTCAGAAGTGAGAATACGTAGAGAAAAATAAAGAATAACAAGATTTTTCAAAGTTATAATTAGCAATGCAATCCTTTCTTTGTCCACTGTCACTCTCACAAAAACTATCCTCATTAAGATTAGCCGCAAAATAAAAATGCAAGCGAATACAATACCGACCATCGATCATTCGCCACTATCCCAATGTATTTAATGTGATGTAAGCTCGATAAAAGCCCAAACTTTTCGCCGATAACCTTATTAATGGACTAGTAGAGTTCTCGTAAAAGTTTCGCACTCTCTATATAAAAGTCCCTTTTCCGTCGTCCTCTTCCCTATTCGCCTCCCATTCCGTCGCTTTTTTTGTCTCCTCGGTGATATCGTAAAAGATCATCGACCGATTAAATGTCATGTAATCGCGATACCGCGACCGTTATTACTTCGGAATAAGTTACCCTTAAAATCCTTTTTTTTCTCCTACTGGTAATATAGCGAAGGTAGGCGGTAGGGGGGTAGACGAAGATTCCACGTTCGGAAAACCAGTTCGATTTGGCGGCATCGTACGAGCGGATTACCAATGTCCGGTTTCTTAAGTCACCGCCGCGATTTAAAAGCCCCCGGCGATTACGCTCCGCAAAATAAAACTAAGCTCCAATGAGCAAGCGAGTGAGAGCAACTCGCTTGGATTTTATTCCGGATTCCGAGTGATCGTAAAGTCAGAGGAGAGTAATATCGAAGTAAATTTTATTGCGCTCGGAAGGATCAAGTTCCACTCCGGCAATGTATTTTCTGATTTTTGTGATGCTCTTCATCTGGCTGATGAATATATTCCTCTTGAATTTTGTCTAGATGTAGGTACAAAATGTAACAAAAGGTATTGCACTTATACCAATCAAACATTAGATGATATCGTAACAATGTATGTGTTTATATAAAATATAAATAAATGTATAAAAAGAATAAGTTGACTTTTTTAAAAATAAGCAATAATTATATGGAAAATATGTAAAATACAATGTGTGTGTGTGTGTGTGTGTGTTTGCATCATTTGTATAATATTAAATATAATTCCACCGCGACATGCTATAATTATTTGAGGTAATATATGTGTAATACACATTGCGTATATAATTGTATCGTCGAAATTAACAAAATTTCAATATTGATTGAGTGATATGTCATAAAATTAAATATTTGTTATGTTTATATTAATAAAGAAGAAATTAAAGGCGGTTTTCCTTTTCACGTATCTATTGCATATATCTTTAATTATCTCGCACTAGCTTATTTTATTACTTTATATGTTAATTATATCCCTTTTACGCATGTAATTTATTATTACGCGTTCAAGGCGACAACGATATCAAGCTAATCGCAACGTCTGCACCTGGCACAACGTAAGCGCGTTCGTGCGCTTACATTTTTGCGGAAGAACTCGTTCGCGTAATTGCGATGGGCGACAGCCGGTTAAACGAGAATCCACATTATCATCGTCATCATCTTCGTCGAGTTTGTATCGTTTTCCAATTCCGAATTTTTCCGCGGGGCTAATTTCCTGTAGCACGATCACCAGACGTGGCATCTCGGCCATTATCATCGACGCCTCCGTACGCACTTTCGTGCTTTAATCGCGGGAGGTACTAATCTCTTTTTAATTGTGCCACGCGGCGCCGCGCGATTGCGATAAGCGCGATCCGATAACGCCAACACGGAACATGCGCGACATTAATTCATTTCGGACTATCGTCCAAATTATAAGTTTTTTAAACACCTGAATTTCTGCCTCAATAATCTTCTGGCCATTTTTCTGGATATAGCCTCATAAAACTACGAGATTTATAATATTAAACGATGTGTTAGCGTGACACTGTAATCTTTCCGTCAATCAGAAGTTTCTAAAAAGTAAAAACATGACTAAAAATGAAGCATTTTAAATGAATTGCAAAGTCAAAACCAGCGTTTATAAATTAAAACACAAAATAGATTTACTTTTGTGCGGTATTTCATCAAATTATAATAAATAATAAAATATATAATTACTCAAAGCATTTTAAAACTTGCTGGCTTTTTAATTTGCGAACGTTCAGTGTGTTTAATGCGTCATAAAGTACAAAAAAAACTTTATAATAAATGGATATTTCTAATATACCGCGTAAGAAAATCGTATACAGTACGGAGTTTTTGTTTCGAGAACAAAGAAGTTTTCAACGTGTTGTCTACTGTTTCGCAATGGAAATATCGCGTTGAAAGGGTTGCGCGAGTCGTAAAAGATTGGTCGATTTAAACGGAAGCTCGTTCATCGAACGCATTCACCTCGGACGATTCATTCGGGATGATCACCGACAGTGAGCCCTGTAAATTCGCCTCGGGTCGCCAGTCAGGGGCGGGTTCGTTCGAGAATTGAGACGTCGCGACGCATTGTGCAACGCGTTTGCCCAAACAGAGAATAGAAATTATTGGGATCGGCGTGTGTGTGAAGGGGGGGAGGGGGAGAAAAAACGAGGTACATCGAGGGATCGTGGAGAGGAAAGGAAAGAAGAGCGTAACGCGTAAGCTTTGTCGGGAACGTCGGATCGACCATTGTCCGTGCGCCATAAATTTCCCAACCGTTGGGAAATGCATTTTTCCGCCGTGCACCGGGCTTTCGTGGTGGTGCAGGCAGGTAGCCGACGACTAAATCGGTCCAGCAGCCGAGGGGACGGGCTCTGCCCTCCTTCTACGGCTCTCTGCACCTTTTATCGCGCGACTCTCGCCCTAAGTTCTTTCTTTCTCTTTCTTTCTCATGCTATCTTGTACGCGCTGCGTGCGTCGGCTTAACATCCCGCTGTGAGATCGTAACGGTTCCGAAGTATTAGTCGCTTCCGGGGGTAATGTCTGAGCTTATCAGGATCGTCCGCTGTGTATCGAGTTTACCGGATATATGGATGAACATTAATGATGGAGGCTTATTGATAAAAATTTATTGATTCTAGGAATGCGCGCTATCGAATGGAAATATTTCGCCCTTTATTGGTACCGTTTTGATGTAAAAATGTTTTAAAACTTGTCTATCCTTATCTTTCAAAACCTCTTGAGAATTTTCAAAAATCACCAAATAATAATTCTATACTCATACTCTATAATTAATTCTTTATTTAAATCGGAATAAATAAAGAGAGAAAACTAGCTTAAAAAAAAAAAAGAAAAAAATCAATGGATACAATTCACGAAATTCGCTGTTTTTATAAATTATAACGTTAATTCTTAATTCTTGCTTTTAAACAAAGAAAAAGGAACTAACAGCGTAACATGTGTCGTTTAATTTTAGTGATTCATATAGTTTTCTTCGCGTGCATCAACTTAATGATTTAAAAGCACGACTTATATAGCGAGCTATGAGAAAAGTGATGTATTGTTTCTTAAAATAGCAAACAGTAAAAAGAAAAGAAAAGAAAAAAAGGGAGATGAGTTGAGCGATAGTTTCTCAAGTGGTTTGTAAAAAGATAAAATATTTAGTAATGAAATACATACATATGTATATAGTACATTTTTACTGTTTTTCCTTGATTTACAAATGTTTGGATTTAAATCCTATATACAAAGCTTCGAATTAAATCTAGCGTATTTTATTAGTGTTATTTATGAAAGACAGGCGAATTGTTAATTGCTTGATGAAAATTCCGAATCAAGTCCTAAATTTTCTTCATGCAATCATTCGAGAAATTCCGTTGATCTTCTTCAGACGAAGGGATTATCAGAAATCAATCAAGATACTCGAAGTGCATCGTCCACAAGACGATGCAACCACAATTTTTATCGTTATTGTCACGTGGAATAGGAGGAACGTGTATGCGATCGGGGCCGTCAATCTGAGATTTACGCGCAACCGGATGTCGTTTCCGCGTCCCTCATTCGAGCCACGGTTGTTACGACCCAGAGAAGCATCAAACGCCGGCGGATTGCAGGATTGCGCGAAATGCGGGAACGAACGTGTGTTTTTTTCGGACTGTCGAATTTATAGGCGCGCCGAAATCGAGCGTGGAATTGTGAAATATTTGTGCGGGCTTGACGATTGTGCGCACGAGTCGTCACAGTGATCGATTTTTTTCCTTTTCCATTCTTTTTACATAGTTTGGCCAGATTTTATTACGGCCAGGCATAAAATGCATAAATGCGTAACGCCGAATCTTTCGTTATGTAATATGCTTCGTTCATATGAATAAACATTCGCGTAATTAACTACTGCATTACTTAAAGCACTTAAAATTAACACGATTGTTAAATGTTACCTTCGTTTGTTTAAATGGACATTCTTCAAATATTTCAATCTCACGTTGCTTTCAATATTATCGAAATCTTCGCGTTTCTTCATTACATTGAAAAAAATTCAACTCAGAAATAAGAATGTAATAATTTTAACAGTTATGAGCAAAATAAACATTATAGGTCTCCTACCATGTCTTGTTGATATTGCTGCTATAGTGCCATAAAAGTAAAATGAATCCATGTAACTCACCTGAAACAGAAAGAAAAAGAATGTTAGATAATCTTAAAAAATGCAATTATTGTAGTAATTACCAAAAATCCCCGTAGAAAATAAAATAAATACATCTAACAACATCCTCGAGAATTATATGAATTTATAATATAAATATACATAATAGCAATTACATATATATATGAATTAAATAATTTAATAATTCGATATATTGTTAGGAAAATAATTTATGAAAAACTCTCTTCACATGAATTCAAGAAAATTAAGTATTCATGTTCAGGATAATCGACGCTTAAAATTGCGGTAAGCATGTGCTTTCAGTTAAGCCTCCATACCTCACGAGACTGCCGGAAGGAAAAGTGGCTAGGGCGCAATTCCAGGCATAATAAGCGATCTTTCATCGCAATTGAATGACGAACGAAGAAAAAGAAAGGAGAAAAGGAGGATGAAAGGAATCCAGGACAAACGGATGAGAAGTATGCACGATCAAATTCCAAGGAAAAAGTGCACGATAAATATGCTTGTCGTTGCTTAATGCGCTTCATGGCGTCGCCGCAATTCCGTAGAATCCAGAATCATCATGCCTCGGGCCGGAAGGGCATACAAACTAACTTCCGCCTAGAAAATCGTTCTGTCCTGCCGGCGCTGTCACTGTCATCGTCTTCGTCGGTAGAAATTTACTCGCGTCATCGTATGCGTCACACTTGTTGTCGCTGACGACTCCGCATAATGGTTAACAGTGAACTATACGAAATTTCCATGAAGGTTAATTTTATTACAACATAAAGGATCTATTCTTCTTCAATTTCAATCTATTCGAGAGATCGTGAGGAAGGGAAGGAGAGGGGGACGAATAATAAAATAAAAGATTTCTCATAGCGACACAAAATCACTTGTTTTAATGTTTATTAAAGCGAAACGTAGACACGTGAGCCAAAGTCGATCTAGATAAATCCAAGAAGTAAAAGTTAGAAAAAAAGAATTGTTAATAGGAATATTTGGAACGACGGGCGGTCGGCTGGTGAAAATTGGATACTCAATTTTCAAGCTCCTTACATAACAGGATGCACGTACTCGAGTACACCCGGTATAGGTCACGTACGAGTCACGTAGCAACTCAAGAAGGTGAAAGGAGACGCGCCGTGATAGGTGAGGGAGTCGAAGAAGAGGAGGTAGAGGATAACCTATTAGAGAGAAAGAGAGAAATGGAAGACTCGACGATGACGAGAGGCTCGTTTATAGATGGCGAGGATGAGCGGAGCGCGCAATCGATCTCTCATCTATTGTATTACCCGATCACGTTTTACGCGCGCTAGATCGAGCTCTCGCGCCGGCGACTCTCTCATTCCAGCTCGGTTCTTCTCCCTCCCTCTCGCTCTTCGTCTCCCCGAGATTCACCGCGCGGATAACGCGAAGGGCCCCCGCCGCCAGATGAGGGAACGCGCTTCGCCCTACGCTCGCTCGCGCGTGAACGCGACACCGTCATGCACCAGGCAGAATGGACTTTCGTTACGTGACTAGAAATCCCTGCCGAGTTTACGATTACTCGTTACGTGATGGGGACGCGACCGTGACACGTACACATACACACACACGCGCGCGCGTACAAATACACGCGCAACAACTATGATGAAGAGCGCGAAATACCAGCGAGAGAGTCATAACCGATGCAACGATGCTTCCAGAGATTCTCGAAGATGCAGCGAAGAGATTAAGACACGGTGGTTGCCGGAAGTTCGATCGTTATTCTGGAATTTTCGGGTCGATTTAATCCTTAACGAGCGCGATGAGCGTTATCAGTGATAACTTATCACTTTTGGCACTGCAGCTATTAGATCGAAGCTAAAGTTATGAAGAATAATGTATAATACGTCGTATCTTTATAATTTGTTGCGTCATATGCGTCAATTAATGCTTGCATATATAGAGAAAGTTTAGATAATCTGCGAGAGACGTATAATATATCATATATGTATTTGTATATTTAATTTGTGTGTTTAAAGATTAATATTAATATCATCTTTTGTTAATAAGAGTATAATAAAAAAATATCAAAAACTTCGTTCCACTGTTTTTCGATGAAAAATATCCACGAGAGGATCATTACTGAACCTTTTGCTCCTGCGGCGGGATGCAAGTGGGTAATAATTGATTTTTCAGCTGTAAGTATGAGACTTTATCCGACGATCTGCGGAACTCGTTTTATCCGTGGATTTTATCTCCTCGCGATCATCCTCGTATGGCTCGTATAACGTTTCGTATCGGTATCATGAGGGCTTTGCTAGGAGGAAGAAAGCGGCTGATTGCCACGTAAGCGTTTGAGAGAAGGCCACGTAATAGCATGGTAGCGGAACGCACGGAAGGAAAGACGAAATTGTAGAAAATAATCGGTTTTCCTGTCATAAGCATCGCCCCCGGTCCGTCAGACGCAGGGGAAGTTCAGTTGCGCGACGGGATTATTTTGAGAAACCTGCGTCGCGTCGCTATTTTTAGTCTTCATCGAAAAACTCATTCGACGGTTCGACCGTTCTTAACGGGTTTTGCATAATTATTTGCATTTCTGTATTGCAGACGGTAACTGCTAACGACGAAATTACGAAATGGCGCGCATATAAACTTGCTCGCTTCGATGAAGTCTCGCTATTAAAACCGCCGGGAGCACCGACTTTCACTCAGCTTGAATTAACGTTAACGCACCATCCAGGAAAATCACATAATAATCGTAAAAGAACGATTTTCAGCGTATGGCTTTATAATATGCCTAGGTAAAAATTATATGAAAATATTAGGAAGCGCGTACAATTTATACAAAAACTTTTTTTCGTTTCTTGCCGCTAAGAGCAGTGCGACAATTAAGAAAAATAACCATATTAATTTTCCCGCGAACCAGTAACCACGAAAGCGTTAGATCCATGTTGAAATAATCGTAATTGTGCATGTTCGCCATGAATATGCGAATTTGGTCAAATATATACATTCATTCGCGAAAGGTAGGAAAATTTATGCGGAAAAGGTGCGCGAGATCGCTCATTTAGCGTAGAAGTTCCGATCGTAAATCCGAAAGCGGTCTTCGTGCCGCTCTGGTTTTTTTAGCGCGATTCCGCCTGCATGTGCAACGGAACGAATGTTACGTGCACGTAATGACTCGAAGCGGGCCCGCGTTAGCCGCTCAAAAGTGTTGATATCGGTCGACGATCTTTCGAAGAGCCGTCGTGTCAAAGAGTGTCAAAAAGTGTGTCACGCGAGTGAGAATGGAGAGCAGAAGAAACCGCCGTCACGGCAGCCAATGCTCCGCTCTTTTATCGGAATTCGACCCGTACGTAAAATGCCTCGGTGATTTATATCGCGCCGTTTTCGACGCATATGAAATCTGACAATTATGAAATTTTTTTTCATGATTCTTGGAAAAGTTATGGATCAGCGCAATTTTTACGATTTTACCGATGTCGTATATGAGCTGAGTATATCTGCACTGTTATAAAATACGTAAAAACTTGTACGTAACGTTAAGATAAAAATTCCCTTTTAAAGATAACGCGAAGGAGAGTGCTCCCCTTTCTTTTCGAGGGGAAAATTATGTATAACCTATCATTAATTTTATTAATGCGTCGTGACGGGAATAACAGAGAAACCTTGTGCCGCGCTCTTCGGACTTCGTTCCCTTCAAAAGAAGGGCTTAAGGGACACACAGAGAGAGTCCCGACCCTTCTCTGTCCGTTTTATTTTTTCTCCCATAACCGTTCCATGAGAGGTATTATAATGCGAGAGCTATTTGGTCCAGTAAGTACAAACGTTAATTGGTACAGCGATGGCGCCCGCAGGTAAAAATAATAAAAAAAAAAGGAAGAGAGGGAGCGGGGTTAAAGTTTTATCGCGTTTTTCTAATAAAGTACGGTACAAAGAACCGTAGCGCTTTCATGCTAACACGATGCAAGTGCAGCCAGTTTCCATTTAAAAGGCTCTTTTTGTACGGCAAATTCGAGTCGCTTTCGTTTGTGCTTCTGTTGTAAAAACTTTAAAGCTTGTAAAATAAATGTTGTACATATTAGCGGAGACCATCTTCTAAAAAGTGGCCCGTAAAAATATTTAATACAATAATATAAAATCTAATGCAATATTTTTGATAATTATTAATTAATATCTGTGTTTGATCACATATATTAAGATTATATCTGTGGATACATGTAATCAGCAAAAATATCCTGAACTTTCCAAGAAACTTCAAAAGTAAATTATTAATTATTTCCATCGGTTATAGTATAATCTTTTTGAAAACTCTGTCACGCGCTATAATAAAAACCTATATATCAAACCTTTTATAGTTAAAACTGTAAAAGTAAAATATAGAATTTTGGAGATTATCAAGTATAACGCTCGTTTTTCAATTATACAACGGCTAAACTACATGCGATTACGAGGGCAGAACGCGAGAATATCTTGCTCCGGATAGCAAGCTTGAAATTGCGGCCGGAAGGAACTCGCCATAATTCAAGCACACGAAGCAAGCACCACGTAATTTTTCACGGACCCCTTAAACCGTGGCCTCGGCTCGTCGCTCGTCGCACGAGAAAGACGCGTGCGCGGCCGCGTGACAGCGGCCTTAATTCCGCTTTCATTAACGGGACCGTTTACACCCGTGCGGCTCGCCCGGCAAGCATGCTCCCGTGCTTTACGCTGGGACAAATCGCACGCGGTATTATAATATTTCTCAGGGGGTGATTCTACGAGTGGTATTAGATGACGGAGAGAATGAGAACGAGCAAAAGACGAAGGGAGGGCGGGAGGAAGGGACGGAAGCAAGTCGCCCCGGGCCTCCCTTAAAACGCCAGTGAGCGGCCCATCTCCGCCTCCATTCTTGGACCTCCCTTCACCCCTCGCCTCTCGTTTAGTCATCGCCGCGGGACAACGGCGAGGCGGCAGCTTACCATGTGCATTTTAATTACGACATTAAATCCAGGGCTCGTTTTGAGACGCAGCATGCGAACGCGCGAGAGGAGGCGAAGAGGCTTCACGGGGAACGGAATGGCGAAGAGATAAACAAACGGAGGTCAGAGGGCGACTGCTTATCAAACTTTGGTGCCGCTCAGATAACGCCGTAGATGAAATGAGATGATATTATTGATTGAGCCGAGAAACTTAACTGTTATTTATACATTCATGCATATATGTTATGCTCATTAGCTTCTAAATAAACAAAAATTGCATTTTAAATCTTTATATTGCCAAAATATATATTATCAAAATTATAATGTTATCATTCATAACGTTACAACGAGTTATTATCAAGTTATCAATTAAGTCATCCTCTGAATCGATTATATTAAAATAAATACATTTAGATTACATAAAAATTAAAAATAAGCACACAGTTCGTGGCCGCTCGACGATCGAGTATTCATTTTCTCGCCAGAGAATATCGATTCAATTCCGATCATAATTTTTACTGTAAACATAAAAGGGAAGACCGAGCAGCGAAGTTTTCAAATAACAGCCAAATTGATTTCGCGCGCGTGCGAAGGGATCGTGCGCACGAGGGTGGTCATGGGAGGGTAGCGAGGGTGGAGAACCAATTACAGGCGATAGCATCTCTCGCGGATATTTACAGCTAATGTATACGCGAAAGTCGTTAACTTAAACCCTACGAAATTATACTTGCAAATAGTAAACAAGAGCATCGGAATGGCGACCAATAAAAAGCTCCGTGCAAAAGACGTGCCGCGGAAAAATAAAAACGGCGCAGCGGAAAACCAAAGGTAGAAATGCGCCGACGTTGGAGAGGATGGCGATGACGATGACGACGAGGACGAGGACGAAGACGAGGACGAGGACGATGCCTCGAACGAGTCCATTTCCGGCAGCCGTCCGAAAACTTTCGAGGGAGGGAATGTGGTCGGATTTTTAACTTTCTGCCAACTTTCTCCGCACCGCAAGTTAAAACGCGCGCGCGTTGCCGCGCGGCGAATCGGAAAGTCTTTCTTCCCTTCCTGTCGTCCTCGACCGGAAATTGCGGCACTTTATGAGGCCGCCAATGTGCAGATTCGCCTCTATCTGTCTTCGTTCGATTTCTTCGTTTGGTCGCGGTCCAGAAAAGCAGAGCGAAATGAGTCGCGACTCGAAGAAGAGTGGAATCGAAAAGAACGTGATCTCCTAAGAACAGCTTAAATGATATTTATTATGTTCTAGAACCGAGATCTTTTCAAAACTTTTATAAATAAAGTAACTTTATCTTTGATTTTAATGGTAAACTTTTCGACTAATTTGAAACTAATTTTTAGTCTACGAAAATATTTCAGCAGCAATGCTTGATGCTAATGATTGATCTTTCAAATAATTTTAAAAAAACTTCAGTAAGTTTTAACTTGATTTTATATAAGTAAACTTATTATATATAGTATAACAGAATTATAATTTGAAACTTGGGTGCAAAAACCATTAACAGATTATTAATTAAAATACTATAATACGACAACAGATGATCTTAATTCTTACATATTTTTGCTATAAAATGAACTGAATATTCGCCAAGGGATCTGCTTCATTAAAATCAAAAACAAATGTTTCGGAATGTGCATTGTTATACACATAGAACATGAATATACATGTTCATCAGTTATGAGTAAACATAAAAAAAATTTTAAAGTAGATAACAGAAAACATAACGGTTTGAAGAGAAAATTAAAAGTCGTTTACCCTGTGATTCGGAACAAATTGGAACAAAGCGTGAAATATCGAATTATGGTGGTCCCCCTCCGCGCGTTTGGCTTCGTAAGATTAAGTAGCGAACCAACGGACGTGCCATGGCCCGCGGGACTCGGGGAATTTTGCGAGAGAGCGGTATGCAGAATGCTCTCTCGTTTCGCGCGAACGTATTATGCCGCGATATTATCTTAACTTCTGCTGCTAATACGGCTGCGGCGTAACGGCACGTATGAATTTTTCATACCAGTTTTTCGATTTTTTTTACTTCCTCTTTTTTTTTTTACTTTTTTTTACATCCTCTCTCGAGTCCACCGCGCGCGCGAACTTTAATATCGTACAAGAGCGACGTCGCGCGGGTTCTTGCACGAAAATACGAGCGGAATTTCTTTGCCGGACGCTTGAGGGGTTTGGCTCTTGGAAGCGCTTAGTCGAACAGCGATATCTCTGCCAGGCTCTTCGAAGCCCTCTTCCTCTACTGAGCTCGGTAACTTCAAAGTAGTATCGCGTACGTTTTGTTTTTTTTTTCCTTTTACATTTATCTCTAGAATTGTTCTGCCGCGCGTGCACATACACAAGGTGTTGCGTGCGCGGGCGCGACCTATATACAATCTGTGAAAATACAAAACTCCAAAAAGTCAAACAGAAATGTATCAATTTCTGTTACTAATCTACTTTTCGATAGATAAAGTCAATATTGATTTTCAAGAGAAAAAACTGGTTCAAGAGGAAGAGGCAAATGTAACGCTCGTCGACTCACACAGTTAATCGTTATATTACATAAAAAAACATACCGCTAATCCAGAAAATTACAGTTCTCATAAACATTACATTATTTACTGTAGCGTGTTTGCGTGTTTGTATGTATCCTCAAGACAATACCAATTTTATGACGTCTTGACAATATCTCATGCATTATATATCAATTTTATAATATTTTTACGCGACAATATCATTTTATAGTTTGCGATTTTCCTTAAGGCTAACGAACGACGTTTCTGTTGCCTCTGTAGAACTTAACGTTCTTTATTGCAATTCTTTATTTCATCAGGATTGACAGTTTTATGCCAGCTGCTCTCATTTCAATGCTCGCGTCGGAGTACAAATCGTTTCATAATTTATGCTAAATGTCTCGCAATGGAATGCGTAAGCTGTGAATCGCGGGCGGCCTAATACGCGAAATTATAGCGCTATAAAAGCCGGAGAAAGCGGCGCAGAAACAGAGACAGGAAAGAAAAGGGATGAGTGTGGAAACGAGACCGTGACTATGAAAGCGGGGAACGTTTTCGACGACCATTGAGTCCGCATCGCGCGGGTTAGCTTCCTTGTAATTTCGTTTACGTCGGAAAACAACTGTCTCGCTCGCATTTTTCCTTTGTTCCGCGATTTTTTTTTTCGTTTCTCCTTCGTACGTTCTCGTTCGCTCTTTGACTCTATCTCCTCTTGTCTCTCCTCATCTTTTCCCTTTCTCGCTATACACCCGCCACAATTACAAATTATCTGCAATTTCGTCTGTCCCCGGGCGTTCGTGCTCCGACTCGCTTAAAAAAAAAAATTCCCTTTAAACCAGCCGGCGCGGCGCCGCGACATCGAAACGCGCGGCGCGTGTCGAGCCTTATGAGAACGATTCGCATATTGAGATTGCATTTACCACGGACAAGTTCTTGACATAGCGACTGACGTTAACTTATATTAAAAAAATCAAATATTTAAAAAATATTTATCAAGAAAGTATAAAATATATTTTATTTAATAACAGAATATTATGAATATTTTTATATAAAGCGCGCGCTTGCGAGCATAAATAAAAATACATAAAGAACTTCTGCATTTAAAACGCGTTTCAGTCGCGTGAAGAGTACATCATATGAAATAAGTCACAAGAAGAGCATGTGATGATGATTGTATAAGAAATCCTATGAAGTAATCTGTTTTAATGCGTGTTGCATGAGAGAAGAAGGGATGCGGTCTGAATAATGAAGTACTCCACAGAAATCACGTAATTCAAGGGAAATCACTGCTGCCAATCGCAATGTAGTTTCTTCTCGCATCGTTTCTACGTCAAGTTCCGCGAGTAATAAGCTTCTTATAAGCCAAACCGCGTTAACTGCTAAGTGAATGCCGAGTGTATCGTATGATGTTATTACCGTCGCTTTTTAGTACCGCCACACCGCGAGGGCAATAAAATCGCCTCATGTGGGAAAGCGCGTGGTCGGTTTAGACAGTATTCTAACGAAAGCCGGCCCTCGCTTCTCTTTTCTTCCCCCTTTCTTCCTCTCGTTCTCTTTTACTCTTCTCTCTCTCTCTCTGTATCTCTCTCTCCCTCTCGCCCGCGCCGACCGAAAAAACGACCAGCAAGCTCGAAGATGGATAACCGGACATAATGAAGAATAAAGCTCGCGCGCGCCGCGTGCACGCTGAACTGAAAACTCTTTTAAAAAATGATCTCCCGTGTACGCGGGCCGGACCACCTAGGTAGCAAAAGGAACGCACAGGTACGCATACTCGGCAGGTGAGTCGCGGCGGCGTTCATCCTCGGGATCGCACCGACTTAGACAAGGATCGACGTCCCAGGGTATCGATCGATACCCCATGCATTGCAAAAGAAAGAAACATTTGTGTAAGAATACAAGTACAAATACTTTCACCATTAACCCTTTCTTGAAATACCTGCAGTTTTTTCGATATAGTGCCAAATTATCGATTTGATCCGAATAAGTGATCCTTCTTATGCTATCCTTTTTTTGCTCAGAACTAATTTTTTATATTGACGTGAAGGGAAAAGAGAGAAAAAGAGAGGGAAATAAAAGAAAGAGTGAGAGAGATTTCTTTTTCCAATATGATATTATCTTAATATGATTAAAGTGAGATTGAGATTCTTGTAGAAATATAATTATTTTCAGATTTGATTTGAAAGTATCGATTATAAGTTAATTTGCAAATGTTTATAAATGTACATTAGCAAATGTATATATATAATACTATAATCAAAGAAAATTAAAAACTTTTATTAAAATATAATTAATATCATATTTGCAGTACGAAAAATATTATTATTTTTAACAATTTTATGTCAAAATAACCATTTGTAATACTGTTGTTGTTGAAATATATGGAACGTACGTTGAGAGATTATGCTGATTCAAGTGACAAGATATCACTTAATGGACCTACTCTTCGGCCCTCGTCACGGCTCGATTCCGGGCAAAGTAAAATGATTATCCTTAATCCGCGAGCGGATCGATGCGAAATGGCAATTCGTACACGTAATTACTAAAGGCGTCCCCTAAATTCCAGGAAATGTCCAAATAGCGGTTGTGGCAGAGATTAAAATACCTGTTTGAGGAATGTCCACAGCAATCATGGCTGAGAGGTGCGCAAATATAAGCCGGCAGTCCAGTTCGAGGCCGTTCCTGACAGCGATAACGTGTAAATTACGAGTCGATAAAAGAGCATGCGCAAGAGGGTACGCGGAAAATAAATAAGAACTGCGTAAGGGATTAAGAAGCAATAAAGCCGGATCGCGGAGGCTCTTACCGCTCAGCCCGTCGTTAGATAACCTATTATCCGAATTTAAGTCAAAGATAGACGATAAAGATAAAAAAACAAGCGGCTTGTCTTACGTTCGTATTTTTTTACGATCGCGAGAACGAGCGTGCGACGATCGTTGCACCGTCTTTCACGAGAAACTTATGACACATTTACACGTGCATGCATCTCTTCCAAACCGTATCTCCTTCTCTTCCTTTCCATCGCGGTAGCAAAATGGATCGTGCGAATTCATATCGCATCGCGATGGTATTCATCCGTAAAGAGCAAATATAAAAATGGTGATAATCATCAATACGTGAGAAAATATATCTCTGGCAAAACTTATAAGTAAACTTACAAGTTTTGCCAGAGAAAAATACAATATTTTTAACCTCAATAAATAATATATGTATATATATATATTCATACATTTCTGTTTTTTACTCGGAGATTCTTTAACATTCACAAATTCTAAATTGATGGCCTCATTATCTCATTATTCTATATTTGTAGTTATTGGTTTACGCGGTTACTTGCTTCACGTAACGCGGAAAACGATGTCTGTGCGATTATCCGTGATAATTTGCACAAGGTGTGAGGCAAGAAATACGCCACAGAAAGAAAAAGAGCAAGAACGGGTCACTTAGATCATCAACCCTAGTGATCTATTTTTCCTGACAACGAGATTGACACCCTTTTTGATATCCTTGTCGGTTTGTCAAACAAGAAGAACATTCGTATTCTGAAATATGCAGGTTTTTTTTCATCCGTTGGCTAATACGGTCTTTGGAAGACATCCACTGTCAAACATGATTGATTGGTAACCAAATTATTCAGAGATTGACCTTTTCTCCTTTCTTTTCAACAAGATACCTAAAGCTAAACGACACGAGCGGCGCTAGATTTGTCAAAATATCCACGACGGAGAGAAAATCTAGTACGAGAGGCAGAGGGAAAGGCAAGTTGAGGGACGGAGAGTTTCGTGCTCCCCTCACTTCTCCTCCGCCATCGTCGCGGTAACTGTTTAATTATGTAATCGTGAATTTACATAATTGGGTTGGGCGCCCACTCGCTCGGCCCCGAGGGAAAAGTAGGAGGGGGGGATGTCTAACCGGGCGCAAAAGAAATATTAAAGCTGAATTTCCATCCGCGTTGGCGTCAGGCTTCCAACAAGCACTCTATTGTTGTATAATTTCGGTTCCACCTCCTGTGTGTGCACACTGTAAAATTTTCGCTTCGGAGTCTTTTATTTGTCGTCCATATTTACCGACACTTGTCGGATTAAACAAACTGGCTCCCTCAAATCATCCCCGCGCGTAACTCTCTCCCGCTCGACTTCTACAAATTTTCGCCTCGCATCTATATTTTTTATTTCACGCGTATTTTGTTCAAGAGTTTAACGTTTCATTAAATGTAATGCAAATATTATGCGTCACTGCGCGCCGCGTTATTGCAGTTGGCAGGTAAAACTTTACGAAATTGGTTGATACTAAATTTCATATTGTTTGGCTTTTGCTTTCACGCTAGTTACCATCGTGCAACGGTACATTTTAACCCCTATCCAGAATTAAATATTACAAATTTATAACATTAGATTGCTGCAGGAGGAGCAGCGTCGTGTTTAAATCTCTGATTAATTCTGACTTTAAATGCTGAACAGCAGTCAATAGTTTTCAAATTTAATTTGACCTATAATATATGAAACGATTGTTATTATTGTAGCCTTTCTAGGATATTAGGTCAAATCAAATTGACTCACTTGCAAAAAAATTATGTTATTCCAATTTAGCTGCGATAATATCACATCAGACGATTGATATCAGAAATTCACGCAAAATTTTATAAACGATTTTTCCTCGACGGACAAATATAACTTTATATCTCAATGCAAATCAGATCGATTTACTTTCACATCCGAGCGACAGAAAATATATCGCTCATTTGCTACAACAATGACATATGCGATTTTGGTGCAATAACTGATTGTAGAGGAACAAAAATATCTAGCTATATATTAGCTCTTTATTTAGTGTATTAAACTTTCACTCTTCTTTTGCAAACAGCTCAATAATGACAATTTTTTAGTTATGTCGTTGCTGTAGCAAATAAGCGATATTTAGAGCAATGTTTCTTTAATCATTTCTCGAAGGAGAGGAGGAAGATAATCGTGATTTTTTTTCTACGATTAGCAATGACTAATTAATTAATTACAAAATAACCCTTGAAAAATATCAAATGTCTATCCACTCATTGTCAATGTCAATCTCGTGCGAAATATATGGCTTAGTACACGTTTCTAGAATCCAAATTTATTCAGATAAATGTGTGCGCAAATTCTGTTTGTATGAAAAATTTACAAGTTGATTGGCTAAAAGCCACGCGATAGCAATCAACTTGCAACTTTTCTGTAAAAATATAGAACTATTTCATAAAGAGGTCATTAAATGGCAAATAAATTATACACTTGGAAAAATTGCGCTTATATATATTTCGTATAATGTAATCTTATGTTGCACATGACTACACTTTAGTATCTCATAAAGTACTATCGGCGATATGGGCTGTTTGCCAAACGAAAATCGGAAGCACTGCGGATGACCTCTAGTCTATTTGCTCAGTCGATGTAAACGGGTTAATATTATATCTAGAATCGCGTCTCCCGATCGAACTTGGTTTTTATCCGGTATCGAATAAAAAGCGGGTGGAAAATACGTTAGCGGGAACAAAACCGCCAGGGTGATCCGCGCAAAATGAGAAAAACAGCGGGACGGAAAAGGGAGCGGAGCGAAACCTGAAGCGGAACAAGAGAAGAGAGAAAAGAGAAGATCATCGCCGAATCTCTCTCTCTCTTTCTCACTCTTTCTTTCTGTTTTCTCGCGCTCATTTCGGCGAAGGCCGATCCTGTGCTTCGATTTCGAACGCCCGCGCCGCGCCGCGCCGGCCGAGACTCCCCGAGGCGAACGGTAGCATTCTCTGAGGAAATGGACAGATGGTCCGCGGGCTGCCCGATTCCACCTCAAGCGAAATCAGGATATAGCCGCAGGTTCGCTAGCCGCACGCTCGAAAGAAAAGCCAGCCGACCGCTTTGCCCCTTCATCCCCCTTCGCTGGAAAATGCACAGAGGGAAATCTAACCGACCATGCTGCCGTCCATTCCCCAACTGCACATGAAGTGTGTTTCTAGAAAAAGAGAGAGCGAGAGAGCGAGAGAGAGAGGGAGAGGGAGATGTGTTTCTAAAATTAAGTCAATCTGGTGCGTAAAATTGTAATTATTTTCCTTTTAGGAGAAAAATTTGGAAAGGCAGTGTGTCTTTGTACTTTACAACACAGGCGTGAAGTACCTACTATACGAATTATTTAAACATTGAGAATAAAGTTTTCGAATTACTTTATGTTTTTATATATTAATAACTAAAATTTGTTTCTAAAATAATTAAAAAATATAACAGTTGTATTATAGATACTATATAATTTTATACTGATTTCTACCACATTATAAAATTATGTCAAAATATTTTTATTACATCTCAAGTTCTAAATTCGGTATCAAATAAATATAAATCTTTTTAAATTTGCAAGATTCTATAAAGGTCATGATTTTAGCAGAAAGATTTCTTTTCGTTACGCGCGTCTCCAGCAAGACTGAGAGACGTCTCCCCCCGTGGAAACGGCGTTGGGCGTCGTTTCCTGAATTAATAACGCGGCTTTTACCGCCGTTAGGGAGAGAGGTAGAGAAGGTGGATACGGGAGGGAGGTGATCGAGCAGGTCCGTTTCTTTTGGCACGAGGTTAGAGTTCCGGCTCGGGGGGTCGGCCAGTGGGGAGACAGATACAAATAGAATACACGGAATTCCGGTGTCATTAATGCGGCCAATGATAAATCGCTGGCGATACTTTAAACGATGGCTGCCGGGGCCGCGCGTTCGTTCTTGTTCGTATTTTTGCCAGTTGCGCCTCGCTCGCGAGTCAGTCAAAAAGACGTTCCCCCGCCGCCTTCGGCATGAGCTCCTCCACCACTCCGGGAGAGAGGATTCCGCGAGCTTTCAAGTGTGAGTACGTGTTACGCTAATTCCATCTCCGTGTCATTCGCACACGTTCTCTCCTGAGCGTGAGGAGTGCCAGTCGCAGCGGCGCGGCGCGACGACTTGTTTTGATTTATCGTCTTACAATGACGGGTAAACGCTCTTTTAACTCCGCGAGAACGGCTCCATCCTTGAGAGAGATCTGTAAATCACGTGCTCGCGATAGGCATTCGGACGCGTACAAACGTGTCTACTTTCGTGCGTTGTACAATCATCTTTAACATTAATCTAAGCTAATTTAAGCTAAGCTAAAAAATTCGTTATCATAGAGATTGATTAGACAGAGCGTGTTTTATATTTTATATATCGTATTTCATATATAATTACATAAATATTATACAACATCATATGAGAATTAAATGTGTTAAAGTTGCGTTTCGGAGTGCGTGTTGCGATTATGCCGCGGAGAAATTACGTACTTTCCCTCAATATAGACCACGGATTTACATTCGAACAGATAAGATGGTGCAAGAGAAGCACAGGGTGGAAGATGATAAACCCCGACAGTTTCATTGCATCCTGTCGCACTAGGTATCATTTGCATAGTGTCCTAAATCATCGATGTTTGAATCTGGGTTATTGCACTGTCCACCGTCGTGATCTATGGGACCAATTAACATATGTAACGTCACATCTGAGATTGCCGCCACTCACGGCAATTCTTCTCGCTGACGATTGTCCGTCATTCAATGTAAAATATCTTCGAATGTAAATTGAGGCGTGCAATGAGGCAATACAAAGAAATTTACGGAGATATCTCGAAGGAGAAAAGAAAGGCGTAGGACTCGACGAATGATAAAACGGCAAGGCGGAAAATTGGCGCGACAGTGTTGAAAAACACACCGAGTGATTTATAATCGAAAAAGGCGGCGACTCCAAAACCCACCCAATTATTTCTGCAAAAATGCAGATGCACCTCCAATGATATATCGCGACCGTTTTGAGAGACATTAGATTTTTGGCGGTGAGCCAAACGAAGCGAGCGTGTTTCATACCTGCGCTATACGATGTTCTCTAAAACGGAAACACGCTTGAGATAAACAACATTTTCAGCGGAAAGGATAAATTATTTTAAAGCACTTACATTGGAAACGTTTCAAAGAGAGAAAAAAACTAGCATTCTTCTATGCGATTACTCGAGCATCGAGGCAACATTTTTAAATGCATGAAAAACGAGTGCATCTTGTTAGTCTTTGTTACTCTTTTCGCAATAAAATTAAATAAAGATATAACGGTATGACAAAAGAAAAGTGAATAATATAATTGTAAGACATACAATTAATGTTTTTCAAGCTATATATAAGTGCTTCGTGAAAAAAGCATGAAAAGCGAGGCAAAATTCAAATTCTTTTTAATCCACGCACATTTTTATCAGAAACGCTTTTCAATCCATAATGCATAAACGAGAGTCCGAGAAATAATCGGGTAACGCTGCGAGCGCATAAACTGCAGCGACAGGAAGCGGATTGCGAGAGAGAAAGAGAAAAGGGATCCTCGGAACTCCATAAGAAAGCTTCTCCACTCCGATTTACAATCCATCGGGCGAAGTGCCCAAACGAAAACGTAATTCCCCTTCTGCGCCCTCGACAAGATTTAGTGCGACGTTAACAGCTCCGTAGCCGCGCGTCGCCGCGCGGAAGACGTTATTTCGGCTCTCGTGGCTCTCGCGAGGGAGGGCAAACAAGGGGTGAGAGAGGGTCGTAATCTCTTTCGTCGGATCGAGTCGAGTCTGTGTCGGGGTCGTCCCACCAGACGACGCCCTTAGGAATCCTTCCGACAGAACGACACTTCGAAGCGGCGGTATGCACTTGACCATCCGTACTTTAACAAACACAGCGTTAGATCACTAACAACACAAACAGCGAGGGACGGAGATCTAACATAGGGATACCAGCTACTTGTTAAATAGTCACATGCACTGTTCCTATGATCTCTTTAATTCATTTAGGAGTTAAAGTTTTCTTAAAAAGAGATCGAGACACAAGTTTTTAAATTATAGTAATTATATACTGTTTATATGATTATAATTCGTTGCGAAGCAAATATGTCTTGTACATTTTATATTCAGTTTACTCTTATCTTCTGAAAAATATTAGCAATGTATATACGTGCCTTGTTGATCTATTTTGTGCAGTCATTTTCAACAAGCAGTAAGTATGCCATCTTACATAAATACGAATAATTTGTGAAACAACAACATGCTAATTGACAGTAAAATTTATTCCACGCGCGAGCGAAGGAACTTATAGCAAAGCGCTGAAGATGAGACAACTCCGTGGACACAAGAAGGTCTTCCCAATTCCAGGAGTCAATACAAGCGGATATTGCAGCCATTTGAAGCCCTTTTCTGTCCGAACGAAAGGGATGGGGGCGAAAGATCGAGGGTCTCACGGGGTGGGAATGTCACATCCAATAAAATCGTCCGCTCGCCCCTCGAGCCGACCCACCCTCGAGGGATAAAATGCAGTATCGGCCTGCACCGGGTACCGATTGTAAAATCAGGGCGATGGTGAGGCAGAGGAGCGGGAACCGAACGCAATATAGCGACGGGGACGATTCGGTTTCGTTCTCTCGCTCTTTTTCCCTCGTTCTTGCAATACGCTCGGTGTGCGAGACTCCGCGATGCTCTCATAACACGCGGGGACGTCGGGTACATATTTACGACAGGGGGATAAAACGTGCGCGTCGAAAAAAGCGTCGCGAATAAACGCCGTACTTTCCAAACGAAACAAAACATTCGGAACAAGAAGGGCTGAAATAATCCTTTACCGTTCGGACATGAAATTATGATCCGTTTTCGATAGTTTCCACAATCTTATAACTAATCTTTTTAGATATGATTAGAAATGACAAAGATACGTTTAACAAATGGTACATTTATAAGAATACTATATCAAAAATGCGAAAGAGAGATTGTCTTTTGCTACAAAAATAGAATATAATTATATAATAAACGTATCCGCATCCAAAATTATATAGATTTATTATCTTGAGCGTTTTTTTTTTAATTAAAAAAATTAAATAATATAGATCTTCGAATTTACGGACTTATTAGTTTTCTACGCAGTAAAAATTGACCTAAGAATTATAGCAGCCTCAGTGATTGATAAAGCCGTCCGACATGGATTATAAAAAAGTCCAAGTTCAATTCCTGGCTGAGGTAATATTTCTCACAATAAATTCCTTACAGCGATTCAAAAAGGATGCTTATTAGCATCAAAAGTTAAATCAATTACAAATTTAGATTGTTCCAACAAGCTGTGTTTTAAGACTAAAAAATAATCGGCGCCCAGTTTACTGACAATAAGTTGGAAGTATACAAAATTCACACAGAAATATTATTATTAGGCTGTACCAAGATCTACTAAAAATGGTATCTTTTCTAATTAGTTCTAAAAATTATAGTAGAATTTTGGACATATCTCATTTTTTCCAAGTATATATGACGTATACATATAGCTTATACATTTACGTAATGTGTATAAAGTAAAATATATAATTCTTTGTAAATGTACATTTCTTTGAAGATACAATACATTACACAATACATTACATATGACAAAAGAAAGCAACATGCAACGAATTTCGCTGGTGTCTGTAAGATATTGGATAATATCGACACACAGTATGTTAATATTAGCTACAAATAATAAATTTCCATATCAATCAGCGATCCTTTCCAATACTGGTTATATGAGGTCGCGGATCAGAAATCCATTACGATCACTGATTTTCGGGCATGCCATGCAACCTGTTGGGAATGGAGAAAAAGCCGGCGCCACAAATCATTTCTTTGCGGGAGAAAGATCTCCCCCGTAAACACGTACAAAAAAAACCACGACGCCTTATTTTCTCGGGCGTTTCGAGAATGTCAAGGAAGCCGAAGAAAAAGTGCCTTCGGTCGGCGAAATGTTTTGCTCGTGAATCATAATTCTGCGTCACAACGGGATCGGATATATAATATAACGGATGATATAACGCTCGGTCGGCGATAGCTTGACAACTGGGAATCAGTTTCCAATGCGCCACTTCGCCCTTATCTTATTGTCGATATTTGAAAAAAAATTCTTCGACGAAAAATGACAGTTATGAAATCGTCGTGGAAACATTCTAAATATTTTTCAAATATCGCGCGTTTCCATTAAATCTTCTTTTTCTGATTTCAAGATAAAAAAAAATCAAACTATTTGATTAACCAGAATATTGTGTGACGATGATCGATATGCACATCAAATTAACGCGAAAGACAAGGATCATGTATAAGTAAAAAACATTATAAACTTACATTTGCTTTTAGTAAATATTTGTAACATTTTTTAACGCTAGGAAAATCACGTTTCCAAACAAAAAAAAATTGCAAGGAAAACGTGATTGAGAGCGTTTCACCGATTCGACGTCGTTCTGCAGGGACGGAGTCCGTTATATTGATTTTGTGCAGACGAGTCCCGAGAGAGATTCATTAACGCTTTGGCCGTGTCCTACTTAAGTACTCCAATCGCGAAGTCACTCAGGAACGAGTCCAGCGCGTATACACGGTGGAGGCGGCCAAGGTACTTCGAGGTCGACGAATGGAGTGGCCAAAGTCTGTCCCGAAAGTCCTTCTCCCGAGACGAGACCGCCGCCAACTATTGCGATGAAGAGGATAGGCGTGAGACGCGCGTTGAGTATCCCGTAATTGTCGCGTTCACGCGATTATTCGCGTCTTTTATCGCCGCGGAATTAAATTCAAGTGAACAACCCTTAAATCTTAAACCTTTATTATCTTCTCGATACTACAGGCAAATTTGTCGAAAATATTTTCTATCTACCTCGCAGTGTGTAATGACTGAAAATCTGTTGCGATGATTTCGTAATGATAGTAACGTATTATCTATGGAAACTTTTCTCTCAAACAAGTAATTCTAAATTATTATTGTTCAATAATAAATTGTGCTTTATTTGCTTCTGTCGTTTGTATAAAGTTATATCAATCGATAATCACGTTTCAGCTTTTCAAAATTAAACTAATAGAACGAGCTACGCTATACGCGTTTCGCGATAGATTATCAACTATGACTTGCACGAAAGTCTGCTTTTTTCAGCGTGGTAATAAATCTCATTTGGTCGCATGCTACCTGTTAGTTGTAACTAAAAATCGAGCGGTGAATCAACTTCACCTTGCGCGCGGCGCGTATCTTAAAACATACTCAAATTATCGCCCCGATTAATAAATACGAAGCGAGGTATCGAAAGGCGCTACGAGATCAAATCGGAATCGCGGTACTGACCGGAGGATTAATCGCTCAAGGGGAATACAAGAAGAGGAGAACGACGGGAGGCCGTCCCCATCTACTCCCTCGCACCTTCGTGACTGTTCGTGACTGCACTCGTGCGCTGCACAACGCTACATAACGTTACACTGGTCGAGAAAGAGAGAGAGAGAGAGAGTGAGCGGCAAGGGGAAAGAAAGGAAAGAAAGGGTGGACGTACGTTGGCAGCAGCCCTGTTTTACATGGCCGATTGCATCTCTCCTCTCTCCGTGCGCTGCGGCGCACCGCGGCGACACCGCGTCCCGCGCCGCGGCGCCGGACGGTACACAATTTTCTAACGGGCAATCCTCGTGTCTCTCGAAGGAACACTGTGCCGGGCTGATCGCATCCCAGATCTCAGCCGTCGCAATTAGGATCCCCTTAAAGGGATCGAAATGTGTCTACGGTGCGCGTTTTATCGGAATGACATTTCTATGTCTGATAGCCAGATTATCACAAGTTTCGAAAGAAAGATTATAGAAGTTCTAATGCTACTACGAACTATAAAGTTTGTAACAGATAAATTTTACATTAATAATTATATGAAAAAAAAGATTAAGTTTGAATAGAAGAATAACAAGATTATTTGTAATGGCCAAAAGAACGCGGCAAAGCAGATTTTACATTATGCCCGTTCTAGACTGGAGGATGAGCCGACTCTCGGCTCATCCGAGTGAGTGGTGTAGACGGGAAAAAATCTATAGTTTATGTATAGTTTATGTCACGTACACTATAGAAGGCGGATGAGCCGAGAGTCGGCTCATCCTCCAGTCTAGAACGGGCATTAGAAAAGAGTCAATTTACTTGTGTCTTACCGCATTTTTTGACGAGAAGCATCTGGAACGTACTTCAATATGCAGAGAAAAACGCAAAATGGACTTACCTAGAACAGAAAAAAAAACACATGTGTTAAAATTTGTCATATAGTTATGTAAGTATTTATATACATTATGATATTTTTATATATCATGTATCTATAAGCGTAATATTATATACACGAAAAAATTAATTTATGTAAAATTCTTTTTATCATTAAAAGATATTATTCTTTAACACTATTTTATATCTTAAATTTTTGCAAAATTTGCTACATTAGCTACATAGCGCTAAGATTGTTTTAATTGAATAATCGATTGACATTTCCGACGAGATAAACTCGGAATACAAATGATGTTGCCGATTCCGAATGATACTCCAACCCTTTTACTCTGCAAGGCACGAGCCGTTTTACCCCATCGCGGACTCTGATTTCAATCTGACCGTTCGTGTCCCGAGCTTGCGGTAACATAGAGAGGGTTGAAACGAGGGTGAAGGGGTGAGTACCTCGCACGAAACACGACTGCATTAGGTGCCGTGCATTAGGCGTACCAGATGACGGCCCGTGCACACGATTGGCCGGTAATGCGGCGAGAATTTCCGACCCTTAGCTACAGTTACATATGTACCTCTTGCGAATTGACGATGTACTGGTGGTACATTCTGGGAATGCGTCGCTCCACATACAACGACACTTCCGACCCTTTTTTACTCGCAAACACATCACAAGAATTTCCTCAATGAGTGAAAACCCATTTGCGTTAAAAAGTAGATTAGGTCAAATTATTTTAGCTGTATCTTGTAGCTCAGAAATTCTAGACCTTTCTTAGACAAGCATCGATTTATCGAGTAATTAATAAATTAATTTATTATTTAGAGACAGCAATGCCATTTTAGAAAATTTAAATATAAATGAATAATGAAAACTAAATATAACAAATGTGGTCAATATCAAGATATCGCACTAAATGGAATTTTATTGTAAGGAAATCGTATAAGAACATGTCCTCAAGTGGATAAATCAGTAGGTATAATATCTACATATAATTATTATTTTAAAAAATAGTTAAAACTTTGAATATCTAACAGATATGATATGAGAAAGAAATATAGTAAAGAACACAAATATTATATATTATATCCCATTAAAAGATCGAATATATAATAGATATTGGCGACTATCATAGATGACTAATTTTTCTCATCACATCTCATTTTTATACGAGATACTCGTGATCTGAATATGCGAGAGAAATAAATATATATATAGATATATGTATTATATTAAAGTGGATTAACGGACGAATAAGTATTATCTTTTATGTTAATATTAAAAGCGGCAAGCCTCAACGTCTGATAGAAAATCCCAAAAGCAAAATCCAAGGAACCGGGAGTAAGTAACGGGGAACAGTACGTAAACGATGGCGAATACGCACATTGGATGCTGCGTTACTTACAGCGGTAATCCCTTTGTAAGCGCGGAGATTCCTCTCGCGCTCGCTTATACCTTTCTCTTCCTCTCACACACACGGCGGCGCCTAGCCGCCACCACTCGCGTCGGCGCGGCGTCTCTCGGTGCATTGTTGATGTTTCAAGATAAATACCAGATACAGACTACAATGCAGCTCTCTCTCTGTACTTTGTAGGTAATTAATTACCAGCTATTGTCCGTCACCCGCAGTAACGTATACGTTATATCAGCTGGCCCGTCAACGGCGTCGCCGCCGCCGCCGCCGCCGCCGCGCCACCGCTATCGCTACGCGAGATTCCATTGTCCTTAACTATTACTCCTCTGCCGGCGGAGCAATACCGTACATATAGACTAGAACGATAATACCGCGGCTGAACCCAAATCACCGCGAACCTCCGCTCCCGCGGAGTCTCTTTCCGCCCGTTAAACCTCTTGCTCACGAATGTATATACGCGTCGCTTGCACCGTTGTAAGTTTCTTTGGATATTCTCAATTTCGATATTATGTATCATACTATGCAAGATATTAAATAATATCTTTGATACCTGTTGTGTAGCTTATAAAAATGTGATGACATAAAAAGTCAAGGTTCCATACAACTAATATGGTTTCTATTAATAATAATAAGAGTTCAGAAATTAAAATAAATTCAAAATTCTGTTATTTGCGCGTAAAAAAATTTAAGCATGATCGCGTTTAAGGACCTACGAAAATGCTTGACTAATCGCCCAAAAACCAGATGCGTCTAAACATTTTTACATACAGCGCGTAATTAGTTGAGGCGCTCGCGTTCCGGCAATTAAGAAGTAGCGTCATCGCGTGTTGCCGACTCGGTTGATCCGGTCGTCGACATCCGTGACAGCGCGTATTATATAATAATGAATAATGCTATGTCAATGAACCGTTCAGACATTCAAAGCCCGCCGGAGATGCTCCAGATGGAGTTTACGAAGAAACGTTTTTCCACATTTCTTATGCTCCTCGAGATCTCTTTACTCGCACAGATTCCATTTCTCTTTAGTCTACGACGTAATTGGAAAACGCTTGAGGTGAACGAAAGTGTTAGGAAAGATACAAACAATGATTAATGCACTTGTGTAAAAATTTCTTAGTATATATCTTATTTTTCTTCTATATTTTCAAGTCATTATAAATATCTCTAGATTTTGCTTTTTATGGATTAGAGAATGTGACAGTGGAAACATATGTTTAAACAAACATAATAAGTAATTACTATAAAAATCGCAATAGGCTTAAGTCTTAAAAATCTGAAAAATATTTATTTCTAAATATCTATATTTTCTATTATATTTATCTATTTATTTCTAAACATCTTTATATAAAATATTTATTTATTTCTTGATTTAAAAAATTATCTAATTTTTTAACTAAAAATACGCTGTTCTACATAACAAAGTTTCTTAATTGAATAAAAAAAATATTTTTATCGCATTAGCTGTGTACAACAATTTATAAGAGAATTAAATAAAATTATTAATATCACGCAAATTGAGTTAGAAAACTTTTCAATAACTCTATTTTGAAGAGGATCGCTCTTCAAATTTTAGTGTTCATCCTGTAGCGTATCTAAGCATACACCATATGATAATAAAGTGGCAATTAAATTCCGTAGAATCATTTAGTGGCCCATAAATCTCTCTTCCGGTGTATAAGTGAGAAAAGCGGCGGTTACTATAGTACAGACAACTGGAGACCGTCTTAAATCCGTTAATGGGTTTACAAACGTGTGAAGTTGCATGGACATCACAGGGCTGGATCGCTCATTGGTTGCGACAAAGAAAACGGAAGGAGCAGCTTTAAAAATGGTTATGAAATGAATAAAGGAAAATGATTTTGTAAAGAGAAATTATGCATATTTTTAGAAAATAAATATTAACAACAATATTATAACTTTTAATTCTGGATTTCTTCAAAATTGAGAAAAAATAAAAGCCACCACAAATTCTATAGTTTAAAAATATTTACTACAAACAATTAACAGAAAATTTGCTTATTTGTATAACGCATAAAAAATGTCTTGCGATACAAATCTTAATGTATTAATATTGTTTATTTTCCATATTTTAAAAACTTTAAACAATGAAAATAATTTTTAATCTAACAACGTTTTTTCAGTGGTGTGTAAAGACATGATTTAAATTGTAATGTTTCACTATACTAATAAAGAATAAAAGCGTTATCGTGCAGTGACACTGTAAAATTCAAAAACCGTCCCTGAGGGTTCCGTAGCCGCTTTAATGCGGGTCTAGCCACGTCGGAGAAACATATTTTCCTGGGTGCCGAATGATTTGTGGTGGCGAAAATAGGCGGGCAACGGGAAAAAGCAACGGCGACGGATATACACACGCTTCTTCTTCCACGTCCACGCCCCGGACTCGTTCGGTTCTCTCGTATTACTGGCGATTTGTTGGGCAACGGAGTCTCACGGAATCCAGAATCAAAGAGGTTTGCCCGCGCCTCTGAAGTAATTCAGATTCCGTCGGCGGATATATTATAAATCCGGCGATTCGCCGGCTATCGGGGCTCGGCCGATGTCTGCTTTACGGACTGCGAAAACGTTTTCGCCGAGCAGAGTAAACCGCGTGGATTGAGGCATCACGCGCGATTCTGTCAATATCGTCAATCGGAAAGCAGAAGAAAGTAACGTGAGAATTGTTTTATGCGATCGATGAAAGCAAAGCGGCTTTATGATGAGTTACACGTGTGTAAATTTCTATGGAAAATTATATAGTTGGTTTATATTGCATCGTTATATTATTATACAGGGTAGGGGCAATAACTTTGTCTACCTTGAATATTTCCGCTATTTTTAGATATATAAAAATATTTTAATTACGAAAGTTAGACATCAAGAAGGCCATAATATGCTAATAATAAATTTTTCTGTAAGTAGAGACGCTTCGGAGATTTCAAGATGCTTTCCATTGTTTTGAATAAAATCGTATAATTTTTCTTACATAATAACCAATAATGATTCTTCTAATCATTTCAGATATAAAAAAGTAAAATTATCAAAAAATTAGCAGTGTATAGTGTTTATGAGATATTTTATATTTTATCCTGGTATATTTTGACATAAAATACAAAATATCTGATAAACTATTCATTTTTTAATAACCGTGTCTTAATACTTTTAGACACAGAATAATGAGATGAATCAATTAATGTAAAGAAAGCACACAGGTTGCTTTAAAAAAAAGTATAATTTCATATTGCAAACTGCATTTTTTAGAACTGTAATTATATCTTTTTTACACCAATTAATTCATCTCATTATTTCGCGCATAAAAGTATTAAGATTCGGTTATCAAAAAATGAATAGTTTAATACTTTATATTTTACGTCAAAAAATATACTAAAATAAAATATAAAATATCTTGTACACTGTTAATTTTTTGATAACTTTAACACAATATTTTTATATTCGGAATTATTAAAAGAGTCATGTTGTAGTCATAAGAAAAATCATATAATTCATTTAGTTATTTAATTCATTTAGAACTATAATCTTCACTCTATATTCGTGTAGTTTAAATACGATTGGAACAAATGTCAAGCGAGTCGCAGAAAGTTATATATTTCAATCTTGTAGCTTAAGAGACACATGATTGTCAAGAATTTCTTCGTTCGTTTTTATCGAACACGACTTTCTATCCATTCTCTCTCCCTCAATATTTCTGCGTTGAAACATTTTCCGCACGACGGAATACCGACATACTTTACAGGCGCTCTATGGACTTGAATTTTCTTTGGAGCCTGCTCTTTGCAAGAAAGAAAAATTCTCCGCGAAGTCGCGCCACGCCGCGCCCTATGCCGCCGTAAGAGAATGCAGAGACAGTTGAAGTGGAGGATGGTAGAAGAGTATAGATAGAGGGGACGCGGAGGAGGTTGAGCGATCGAGTGGATAAATCAGTCGGAAAGCGCTTCGTTTAGCCGCGATATCGCGGTAGAATCCTGGAGGATCCTCTGTTGGTGGAAGGGATTCTATTGCGTTCCAGCGGCATCCAGCCGAGTAGCGTCAGCAAAGGCGCGCCTCGAATCTCGATCTACTTATTCCGGGCCGGGGGCGGTGGTTCAGCATGGGGTTTGTCGGAGACCACCCCTCACGCCCTCCCCCCCTCACGCAGCGCGGCGGCGGAATTTAGAGGCAAATTTCTTTTCCGTCTCCCGCAACGTCGTGCTCGCTCGCTCGCTTTTTATTGCATCGCCGCCTCCCTCGCGATCATCGATATCCGACGCAAACAGCTGTAAACTTCCATCAAGCCTCTACCTCATGCCCCACACTCCTCGCCGTCTTCTTACGGCACTCGCGTTCCTCTCCGCGGGTTAGATCGCACACCATCACCCCTCGAGAACTCGTCGCGCCTTTACTCGATCGCTTTGGGATAAACCGCCCCCAGTCGTGAAATTATTTTGAGAGCCTGCCAGAAAATTTCAGGGATTATCGATATTTATTTGCAGCGCAATCGAAGTGGAAGCTTTTTAATGGCGTATGGAACCTCAAACCGCAATTTATCGTGGAATCGATTTAGCAATACGTAATTTTTTTTCATCTTTATGCTTTATTAAAATTTATAAACGCAGGCCGTTTAATTAAACGCGAATTACAAATAAGTTTGTATATGAATAAAACATCGTGGAATTATTCGATTACAGATTTAAATATATGTTTGATCGTATATTAATCGAAATCTAATGTTCCCGCAAAATCGCAAGTTATTTAGTGAATCTGCTGAAACCGTTGGTAGTAGCAAGTATTGTTTCCGTTATATTTCTTATTAAAATGTAACATTATAATTAAATCTACCGCGCGTTGATTCTTGAGATGTATTTAATTTCCAAAGAAGAAATAAGGCCGATCCATAGAACTTTGTAGACGCGATAAATTCTACCTTCGCGATGTTATGGTTCAACGAATAAAGCATTAATTTATTATCCTTTCTAATTTTTAAAAGCTATTGAAGGCGCGCGAAGGTTAAAGAATCTGCACTTGTCGTTGGAAACGGAAAACGGAATTTCCGACAATCGTAAAACCGTTCAACTCTTGATGGACAAAACGATAAAAAAGTCATTTATATCCTTTTTTTATGATCACGAATGGAATCCTTCGCTTCGTCAGGCAATAATTGAGCTCTACGTTCGAGACAAAAGTAAATTCAAATAAGATGCTTCTTTTCAATGCGGAGAATCTCGAAATGGTGACAGAGTTTCGATTGAGATCGTTTTACCAGAACATTTTCTGCCCATCAGTAGATAAAACGTATTCTCGACAAAGCATTAGTAAAGCTGAGAAGAATAAAAAGAATCCGCTTAAATTGCCAGGATCTGTTCAGCGATATATACGCTTTATAAAAGCGGTAAAACATACATTGACCAGAAAGTGTCCAAAAAAGACACGTACCTAACTAAAATATTTCGATATTGATGTACAATAAGTAAAAGATAATGACAAAATAATTGATAAGATATTTAGGCCTGTTAGGTCTCTTTCTTTCTTTCTCTCTCTTAAATTACTTTTTAAATTAATATTCTATATCATTAATTTTCCCATACAAGCAGTCATTGAATTAACAATCATTTCGTCTTCAAACGTTATAAAAATAAATAAGAGTCGAAATTGTGAAATAATCTTTTTACGAAGCGTAATTAATGTTGTAATTTACCCTCAAAATATTAATTTTCATCTTTCACGTTACACTTGACATTAATCATCATACATTTTACATCCCTTGATGTCGTTCTAGCGAACAAGCCGTTGCGAAAGTAATCGGCGGCCGTTATTACACACATCGATGATGTTACGACAATCCCTCCCAAGAATTCATCCTGTCGGTTCTGTGCCTTGCTAAGGGTAAGCGCTCATTCTACGTAAGAGTAAATTTCAATTAGCAACAAGCCCTTTGGACGTCAGCCCTTCGCTCTTCGTCCCTGCAATCAACGAAATCTCAAGTTTTCGGTGCGGTGAGGCACGTCGTCGTATAACCACTTCGCGACTTCCTTCCGGCGAAATTATCAACCCTCCGCCACGATTACACGAGAGTGCACGCATGCATGCATCCAGATACATCAAGGATGTACGATTGTGTGCATTACCGAAACATTGCGCCCAAAACGATAGTACTATAATATATTTAATAAATTTTATTAAATCGATATTAAAAAATAAACGAGTTTCTTGCTAAATAAATTGCAGTAATAAAATAAACCTTATTTTTTTATTTAAGGGGATCCTAAAGCCGTCTGTAATACCGGCTTTTTTTCTTAGCACTAATCTTTTAATTGACTTTATAGAAATGCAAAATTCTTGTCTAGAATTAAAGTACGCATCAAAATCTAGGTCATGGTGGTCAAATTTATATCAAAAACGAAAAAAAATTAATATTTTTGTTAATTTTTGGTATACGTGACGACAATATTTGCTTTGTACAAAAATTCCACGATAAATATCCACAAAATTAGACCGGCATGACCTAGGGACAACATTTAAGAACAATATCGTGCAATTAGATCTAAGATTGAAAACCTAGAAAAAAAGATTACTTTATATAACTTTTATATGTGCACGGAGAAAATTTTATAGTAAATATTACTATGGTGTCGCACTAACTGCGGATTATCGAGAAATTTCAAGTTAAAATACTATAATTATTGTTTTAAAAACGATAAAATAACGTAATTTTTACCATAAACATAGTAATTTAACTTAAAATTCCTCGATGGTCCGCAGCTAGTGCGACACCATAGTAATATTTACTATAAAATTTTCTCCGTGTGCAAAAGCACATTCAGGTTGACAGGATAAGCAATATTGCGTGTGGCAAGAGATGGCGCAGTAATCGAACAAAGACAGATGCCTCTCGTTAGACAAGGACAGATATAGATATATGACAAGAAAACAGAATTAGAAATGTTGACATTACCGACGTCGAGGAAGTTCAGCCTTCACTTTAGGATCCCCTTAAGTAGGTCTCACATTAAAAGCATTTGCGTTTTTAATTTTATATTTAATTCTGAGTTTTAATTTAATATTCTCGTTTATTGCGGTTTCATTCGATATGTATATATGTTGCTCTAGATAATTTAATGCGCGAACGTACGCGTGAACTTCATTCGCGTACATATACTTCATGAGTCATTTAAAACCAACGTATTATATTATTATTGTGAGTGGCTTGCTCTGTTGCTACCTTTTTTTTAAATATCGGTATATATCACCGTTTTTGTTATTCGAGCATTGATGCAGAATCATGCAATTTTTACGTGCAGGAATTGCGCGTTTCATATTTACTTCAATGAAATTCTTTCACAGAGTTGGACTTTATATTTAAAAATCGATAAATATTACTACAATATAAACCTGTATTCTCAACCCAAAACAGGTAAACTTGATTTTGTTCTGGCGTAAAATAAAATACGAGTTATCACACGAGTTCAAAATTGATTTCAAGCCGAAATTTTTTTTTCGATATCGAATGTGCTGAATTTATATCGCAAACATTGTATTGATTGGCCAGCGAGGCCGCGGGAGGTGTAGTTTTTATTATTAATAACCCCGTCACGTCAATTGTTCATGCATACACGCGATACTGTATAATGTCTGTATATATGTAGGCAGATACTGGTCAACGCTTACGTGGAACGCTATATTTTTTTAATGTTCATTAACAAGTGGAACCGGTTTTAACCGAAAATAAAACAGTAGTTGTATAATAATATATATGTAACCAGCGTTACTGTTAAATGCGTCTTTGAATTAAAATATTAATGTCTTTGTATTTAACTCCAATGACAAAACAGCAATGTCAATGATATTTCTTATATAATGTGTGGCACAAACTAAAGAATAGCATAAAGTTTTATAAATTAACACAATTTTGAGAACAAAAATATCTTAATAATAACTTCTTGCTTCCAACTTTTCATGTAATTTTAGGTGTTTGCTGTAGTTCTATGTAGTGAGCCTTATTTTTCTGATTATAATACAGGACGAGGGTAATAGTCATTTTCTCCATTTGTTCGACACCGGCATACGAAATAATGAACGTAACGTGTCTGAATGCCTGTTTCTAGTTCGCAAACTCGAGCGTTGCGCATAAACGCGCGCATCTAACGCGCGTAAACATAATGCGCGGTCCTGTAATGCATCCGTGTACGCTCACATGCACATCTATATAATATTAACCAAGCGAGTAAGCGCCAGCTTATCGATGTAATACGCATCACACGTATACGCTATGCACTCGAATGCGCCTAGCAGCGGCATTCCTTTGTTCATGTATACAATCTACCGTTGCATTAAGCAATATACGCATATACATTCGCGTTCACAAACAGACATGTACATATTAATACACTCATAATACACAAAAAGCCAGCAACACTCGCGAGGTCAGTGAGTACGTCACGCATACATACGATACTGTCGCGCAAGGGGGTGAGCGTTTACATTCGTATTGATACGTAATGCATTTCGCAATATGCACAACGCTCGTGTACACGCACACGCGCGAGTATATGCGCATATATGTACAGGTAATACAAATACGTAAGCAAGGTGACGGAGCTAAGTGTGGGTAACGTTTGTGTAACACGAACTCGCGATCCCATATCGCGTGTAACGTCGTAATAAGGGATGTTATTACTTCTATTGCGTTTCCCGCTTTCTGAGATAAGCTTGTACCTATTGCGCATCTCAGCCCTGTTCCTTCGTGCGTAAGCCGGGAGACTTGTGTGTGTCGAATACGCAAATTCGCGCCAGGCGACGGAATTCGACGTGACGTTCGGAGAACTAAGTTCTTAGATGAAATAATCGCATAACTATAAAACCGTGTAACCAGATAACAAGATTGGATATGGCAAAAAGTGAATAATTACATAAAAATAATAAATTAAAAATAATATTTATTGAAAATGATTAGAATATTAATTAAATGCATATCAACCGGGTAAATTCATTATTCAGGGAAAATATCCATTAATTCGTACAAATATCTCAAATTTTATTGATATACTAACTTAATTCAATTTTCTCAATGTGGTATGATCCGAAAATAGTTTCTTTGCGAGGTGTTGCAACTCCTGCAGGTTCCGCGCCGCGCGCGCGGAAGCGGGAGGGTGTCAAACGACGTGCGAAGCGATAGCGCGACGTGTGTTATGTTCATGAAACGTGTGTGTTCCGCTGGTTACGATGCGTGAGGGTGCGAGGACTCGATGCGGCCTGGCCATCGCTCTTCGCGATGAAGGGGGATGGCGTCTTATCCCGACGGCGGATCGTATTGTCTGCGGACGAGATGTATGTACGACGAGCATCGCGGAAACGCGATACGAGACGGGCTAAGCTCGTAAAAGCTCGATCCTCCGGGCGCCCGTTTCCCTCGGGTTTCACCCCTCATTTGCCCCCTCCCCTCTTCCATCCTCACAATTCGCTCCTAATCTCCTCAATAGTGATGTAATCTTTGTTACTCTCGCCGCCATCGCCCATCTCCACTAGTAATTAGTGAAGGCGAAATGTGTGGCGACTTCAACCCACGCGACACATATATATATATTCTTTTTTATCGCGTGGTGTAATTAGTTTCGCGCTGCCGTATGATTCTATAGCACAGTCGTAGGTTTAATAGCGTGGGTTATAACGCGGTGATAAAACCGACGTCAGTTATGACATCGACGAGGTTCAGAGAAATATTATCGCTATCCATGCGCGAACGGAATAATAAGCTTTTTTCGTGCCGACCTGGTATTTAAGTGCAAAGGGTGTAACTCTTATATTATACTCATAAATTTCTTACGAGTCTAATCTTCCAGTTTTCGAAAAGTTATAAAAGCTGTAAAATAATATAGAATCTTTCTTTGAAAAATATAATATTAGCAGTCTTTTTATGTTTATGTATTTTACAGGCAGAAAAGCATGCATATTGTATACGTGTGCAGAAACACGTTTATATAGACTATCAATCCATTATAAGCTTGTTCGAGAAAAAGTCAAATATCTTATCTCTTCAATTCTCCTCCATTTTGCATTGCTGTCTCTTCGATTGAACGAAATCGTGAGCCGAGCACTTTCGCCGGACGGAAAAATCCGTGCCTCCCTCCTCGTGATCGACGATTCGGGACTGCGTTGTCATGCGATTGAGCAAGCAGAACGAAGGTAGAAGGTAGAATGCGGGCGCGCATCGTTTGTCCTGTCGTGAAACGCTCGTGTAGCTTCGAGGATGCTACAATTTTCAGGGGTGCTTTCGGTGGCACTCGACAACGCGGGTCGTTCCACGTGAGCGCCAGTCGCGAGTATCGAGTGCATCTCTCTCTCTTTCTCGTTCTCTCTCTCTCTCTCTCTCTCTCTCTCTCTCTCTTTCTCTCTCTCTCTCTCGTAGAGTGACTTCGGTAAGTCGTTTGTACTCGACGAGGGGGAAAAAAGCCGTTCGACCATCGGCGGCCATTGGCGTGCTCGAAAAGAACGGGAACGATTTCGGTTAGAAAGAAAGGAAGGACCGATGCGAAACTGTACTCTTCTTTTGCTCCGCCGGAACTTTCCTCACCGCAATTGCGAGTTGCGCGACTCTCCCGTGCCCGTTCAAGCAATTTGAGATTAATGGCAGCGAGCCCTGACGACGAAGATGAAGACGTTTTGTTAAGAAAAAGGAATATAACGGTGTTATACGTTTACTTGTAGAGGTATCTCGACGCGACATATCTTAACCCGAAGCTACTAGAATATCAGATAGAATATGTTAAAGTCCAAATTCAAAAGAGATTCTAATTGCGAGAGGTATCGATTATTGCCGTTTTTCGAGGAGTTATTGCATGCACCGCAAAATTGCGTTACTGCTTTCGTTCAGTAATGATTCTCGAGGGGGAAAATTTTGGCGCAAGGAACAGCTCTTTATAAACGCGTCCCACTCTCCTTTCAACTTTTCCCATTGTTCGTTTACTCGCTGGTCCCGTGGGTAACATCGTCTAAATTACCGAGTGGAGTCAGCTAACCTCCGAGAGTATCTCCCCAAGCACGAGGACATTGTAATTATGTATTCCCGTTGCTCGCATCTGGGGACCATCTTGACCACCGAGCTGCGCGTCCCCATGTGTGTTTATTACATTCTCGCGTGTGTGTATTTTTGCTCGTGTGTATATGCCTGCGTGTTAGTCTTCCAATATCCCTTTTCGCAACATCAACCGCAGCATCAATCCCGTTTCTCACCCTCTACAACGTCCCTTCCTGTCATTTGCCTCGAAGTTTGTTTTTTACGATAAAGGAATCATTCACGTCTCGTAAATTCTTTCCTCGTGCACTCTTCGCAATTGTTATTTAATTCTATCATATCATAATTTAAAAAATCATATTTTAAAAAGCGGATAAAAACATGCATGCACACCAAAAGAAATGGATTCGTTATACAAAAAAACTGTAGAAAATTGTTCGCTTTATTCCTGCTTCATAGATTCAAAAACTAAAGCGACAGAAATTTGCACGAAACATTAAGAAATTTGAAATAACACATGTATATAATCGGTTAAGATGGAATACGCGCGAGGAACATGGCTTGAACAAGCGCGCGGCGTGAATGCTCTCTATAAAACTATCGGTCGCGATTCTAGCCAGTGAACTGAAATATAATAATACGCTGATAGGCGGAACGTGCCGTACGCCGTCGGCGTGAGCTGAGAGGATGAAGAGAGGAAGTAGAGAACGAAGTGGAGGAAGACAAGACGGGGAGCGGTCGTTCGATCGATCCGTCCGCGTCGTCCTCGCGGAAACAAGTATCGCCTCGTAAAACGGGGCTTATCCGCAAAATTCTAATATTTATTCATACCCGACGCGGCGGCAGTCGACCGGGCGGAAAAGCGTTCTCGAAATCCCCGGCGGGGACGAAAAGTGGATGGCGGGATTACTCTTTTCTATAAGACGAAACTGACAGGCGAGGTGTACGCGCGCTATCTATGTACAAAATGCCTTCCTTCAAAGCGCCACACGCTCGATGTTTCATGTTTACAGCTAAGGGCGAATAATTGCCGATTGTTACTTAGTAAAGTAATTAATTCTTTATTATTGCAAACGTCACTTTATTATTGTGAAAACGCCTATGGTACACCGACGATACCTGTTCAAAGAAAAGAATAAAATATTTAAAAGCAGTGCCATACGCTAATATAGCGCACTAGAAGTGATTTTAAAAATAAAAAAGAAATAATCTCAATAATAACATTAATTAAATTTATTGCTGTAACGATAAGAAGAATCGGTTATTTAATTTCTTTGCCCGATTCAATTTATTATCTCCTGAGAACAGCTGTTGAATGAAATTTGAGACGCTCTCCGATAGATCCATGTCGACGCTAGTTCCAGATATCTTGATACGACTCAATTTTCATCGTGCCATAAAAAAAAACGTGACGAAAAAAAGGGATGAAAGCAAGAAGGGTACAAATAGCCGTCTTTCGAAGTTGAGTAAATTTCGGTCGAGCTACCTCCTCCTCGCACTTTCATTAAAAAGCGGGCTAATCGGTGCGTGCGAAGGAACACTCTATACATAGCGAGATGAAGGGGGCGAACTCCGAAGCGGAGGAAGACGACCGGAAAAAAGGTCCGAGCGACGAGACGGGCCTGCTAAGTGGCTCCACTGGAGTCTATCGGAAACACGGATGGTTCGAGACCACTTTTCCTCCCCTTGTCCCTCGTGCTATCTAGCTGTTCTTACCCCAATCCTCCATCTCACCGACCTCGGCAGCCTTATTCATCTCCGCGAGTCAGCAGTATCCGTGAAGTGAGAGAGACAGAGCGAGGAAAGAGGAAGAAAGAACGGCTGTATCCACGTAATAAACTTCCGGCCGTCCACACAGGCGTCGCGACGACACCATCCGGGACGCATCGACCGCCATCTCCTTTGTCACCTTCTATCGAGAATATGAGAGGCGGGCAAGAAGGGACGATACGGAGGCCTCGCGAGACCGTTTTCAACGGGGAGAGAACTACCAAATTGCTCGACTACCCGGCTTTCTATTTTCATGAATTCCGACGAACGTCTGCACGGAATCACAATCAACCTTCGCCTATCCCTCCCGTTTTTCTCAGTTGCTTATTATGGATTGTAAGTCGTGAAAGTAACGATTGCGACGCTGATGAAATGGAGCGGCCGTTATGCTAAACTACACCGACGGTATCTACGTCCTGCTGCCAAAAGTGTTATAAAACGTTGAAATATTAATCGGTGTTTATATTCGCGAAATAATCAGTAGGTACATCAAATGTTATTGAAGTCTATATGAGAAAATTACCATATTTACGTGTGACAAATTTCTAAACAAACAATAAAACAAAATTTCAAAAATTTATATCTGATGATAAGTTATATAGCAACACACATCAATAGAAGTGCCAATAAAAACCAATTTCGTGGGAAATTCTTTTTTTTACCATATATATGCGTCTAAAAAAAGGTGTGACAAAAAATCAACAATAAGCGTGTCTTAACGCTTGGAGGGAAGCCGAAGATGCATCAGTTCTGTCCGGAGATCAAGCCACAAAAACGTAGAGGAGAGAAGCCCATCAAAGCCCTCTCGTCTATCCACAGAATCCACGTGATACGGAAAGTTGTCGGCGGGCTGCGGTATGAAATAACACACCGCGCGACGCGTCACGGATGCAACGACGAATGAAAAGCTACGTCGTGCGACATCGTGAATCGTTCGTTCACTTCTCGCGGTGCGCATTCATTAGATCTACGAGTGGAATTTGTAGGTGAGTGGAGAAGAGAGGAGAGATTCTGATGACCTCGGAAAAGAGAGCGACGGGCGCGTTCGCCAGATTTAATGACGTCCGAGACACCCTCGTCAGACACGACGGGGATGATTTCCGAGCCATTGCGCGCGATCGCGTTCTGAGTAGGGGCGCGCCTCGTTTTTAATTGGGCGGAAAGGACCGATAAGAAACGGTCCTGTCTCATTATGAGACTTCTCTGTCCGAGGAAATATCTCGTCTTAAAAACGTTCAAGTTGTAGAGCGCGAATGAAAAGTGACACACGGACTGGCACTGCGCTTTCAATCCTCCCTTTCTTTCTCTCTCTCTGAAAGTGACAAAGAGTTTTTCCAGCCTTCGTTTCTTTCAATTATTAACAGAATGAGAAGTATATAGTAATTAGCAATCTTATGCAAGATGGAACTGACATTGGTCATAAATTCGAAGTGTACATTTTTCAAGTTTTAATTGTGAGGTGTGGAATATTTTTTTCATTATCTCTCGAAATCAGACTAATTTGATTACTAAACTTTTTTTTTCCCCCCATTATTTCGGAATCAGACTAATTTTGGAAATCATACAATTTTCGTATAATGGAAACTCTTTCTCTTCCTCGCAATACTTGACAACTTCTAAAAAAATCTTATGCTTATTGTCTCCTTACTACTTTGCATTGTTCAATTTAAGCAAAAATTTATTTTATGTAATTTTTTTTCTATTATCATTATGAAACTATATTCTTGTAATAATTTCAGTTTTATGCGCGGTGCAGTCGCCAACTTTTAATTAAACGTCGATAGGAATAAAAAAAATATTCACGCGGGTCTCCTCTGGTTATATTTCACCCTCTCCTTTCACCCTCTCAGCGACTTCCGGCGAGAGTGATAAATGTCTTTTCGACATGGGGTGAGAGGCTGATGAAGGCTGGCTCTGTCATCATGAAAAAATTTGGCACCACGACACGTAATAGCAATTAACTATCAAATTCCTTCTACTCATCAACGTTCTCGTTGAAATGTCATCAACACAAAAATTGTGTTTATGTGAAATTGTTATTCTTAATCAAACTTAAAAATATTTTCAATTTTGTTTCGACTAAATTGAGGGTTCAAGGATGATATACATCAAATACTTGGTATAAAAATACTTCAATAAAAAACTCTATGCACTTATTTACTTAAATACGACCGTGTTTAAATATGTGATTAAGTAAAATATAAGTCATATAATATATATTTTCTCATAATTTTTAGGAAAGGTGTGATTCAAAAACACCTATTTGCGTTCTTTCACGAATAAAGGCGATTTAGGATTTTATCGCATAATTCTCCATCCACGCGCGCGACGAGGCGAGGTGTCTCAAGACGTTTTATTACCGCAAAACTTCGGTCACGCTGAAGCCAGCAATTATCATTAAAGCCGACGAACGTTCCATCGCGGGTGGGGATAGTATGTCCCAAGGAGGAGCCCGCGCGAGGAATGCCATTCTCGAAGGACCTTCATGATGAATTAGGAATCGATCGAGGCCGTCGGTCAATTAAGTAAGCGGGTAATCGCCCGGAATCTTTCATAAATCATCGTTCGAGGCAGATATAGAGAGGGAGAGAGGAGTACGCCAGCGTTTAATTCGATCGGCCGCGGAATTTTTCGAAATTTTATAAAGAACGTCTATAAGAAACAGAGATGAAGAAAGAGAGAGAGAGAGAAAGAGAAGCGATTGCAATGTGAAGGGAGATGAGGGGGACGTGACGACGAAGGAGTTTCGCGGATTAAGCTCTTCGTCCTGAGTTAATTGCATCCTACGCGCTCTTCGTGCCTCCCTTTATTCACTATCCACGCGAGACGCCGCCATTTCGGAGCACAATGCGGCGTGTTTCGAGAAGGAGCGAATGGTTGGAGGAACGAAACGGAAAGAAGGGAAGAGAAGGAATGGAAAAGGAACAAGAGTTCGGGGCGAAATAAAGCGTCGTATCGTGCGAAGACCCTTTTTTGCAGGCAACCACTCCGGCTTGACCCGCGTACAGCCCCTTCTTTCCTTCCTCGCGAAGGCTGTAACGTCCCTTTGTCGAACTCTAAGACGCCCTTAAACGAGGTCAATTGTTCGGAAAGTAACTGGGACTTAAGGTACCTACTTGCGTCATTCGTCGAGGCTCACGTGGAAATTACTCGGGGGGGACGACAAAAGATTGATTATTTTTATAGCGATTATATTTAGAATCATTAATTACTCGCTTGCGTGATGTTGAGACTATAAATTCTGGAAGCTGTAGTTCCTTATTTTCGCTAATTCAATGTTTAAAGTGTCTTGTATCTGGTTTTCATTAAAATATTTATTCCTCTTTTTCTTTGTGGCAAATTTAATGAAAAGTGTGACGTACATTTTTTTTCGAAAATAATATCAAAATATAATACGTTGTATCTCCTAAATTAAATATTTTTCTATAAATATTAAATACATATTAATTACGAATTACATCGGAAAAAATCGAATATATATAATTATTTGCGTATTAAAATAAAATTAAATATAGCGAAGTTTTGCAAAACGACAATATAATCCGGGTCAGATTTTTGCACATGCAAAGTTAATCAATCGATGATAATTTATTCGACGATATTGTAAAATTGCTGTTAATCTTTCTTTGTGTGTAATCAAGTGCATAGAAATTTGCTGCAGTCCATATGATCCATGTCGAATTATTAATTTCCCGCGTTGGAGGCGTCGACAAATAGTAAACAATACGCTCGCACAATTAATTCTCTACCAGAATCGCTGCGTTTTTTAATTAAAATTCCTCCCCTTTCCCTTCCTTTCCGCGATCCCTGTCATCTCGATTCGCGCGCAACACAAAAACGCGCAACGAGATAACGGGCACGGTGGAGTAATTTAAAAAAAAGGAATTCATCTTTATTATTAATATTATTATTACGCAACAGCTGGTTCCTTCTTTTCAGCGCTAAGAATTCTGTCGGATCGCGACGAGGGCAAAGCATGGATCCTGTCGCCTTTCTACGCTCACTTATATGAATAGATGCCACCCCTTTTTATCCTTTCGTTCCATCCCTTTTTCCTTTTTTTTTTTTTAGTGCACGCAGCTTTCATTCAGCCAAATTCGAGCTGCAATGGCTCACGCTTCATCTATTTCACGTTGCTACTCTCAATTTAATCTTGTTACTCGATGCGTTAATCATTAATGCCTATAAATTTAGAAACATTTAAATCGCGACACACGCGTGCATTTTCAATTCGTAATATACATTGATGCCTTTAATAATTCTATTATTCCCTTTTTTTCCGATTTGAGTTAAAATAAATCTTATTGCTACGAATTTTTATGTGGATTTTCAAGGAATAATAACTAAAAAATTCTAAGTAATAGAAAACAGAGTAACTATCTTTATGAATATCATGATATATCGATAATATGCTTTATACATAAATAAAAGAAATTTTTAATGGTTGTATATATGTATATATGTCGTTCAATCCGCTAGCATAAAATTAAATCGCAAAATATCGATGTCACGACAGAAAAGGAGTCGATTTAAAAGACTAACTGAGATTGCCGTAATTGACTCACTTTATTTCAGTTAATCATTCATCGAAAACGATACGATCTGCATTATCTTTTCCGACTGTAATTTGCACATTAACATTTAGCTTTAAATCTAATGATGATATCACATTCTACCGTGTATATCGAAAATATGTCAATATTTCGATTAAAAGTCAAATCATATCATTAGAAGAGCACAAATAAATGTCTCTTTTACAATAATTTCGTGATAAAAATGTCACTTTTTAAATTGTTATTGGATATTCACATACTATTAAATTATAATTTTTACAAATTCAACAAAAAATATAAGGTAAAATATAAAAAATGTAAAATATTCAACAAGATATGTGTAAACATATATTTAAATATTATAATTCGTTCTACAATACTTATTCTAAAAAATATCGCGAAGAACGGGTAAAAGAGGCAAAGGCAGAAAGAGAGTAGGGAAAGTTGTTTCCATCGCTCCAATGTGCTCGCGAATAATTTGATCGTGGAATAAATATTGATCCGGCAGAAATTGGTGGCGCATTACTTTCTGGCGTCGCACATCCGTCCGATTCGGACGGCGGATTGTTTCCCGTTCTTTTCTCCTTTTTTTCCACACACGCGCGCGAAGCGAACAAATAACCGAGCGAGAGCGCCCGGCTCGAGAGGCACCGCTCGCGGGCCAAATGGCGTTCGTTAGTAAAAGCCACGTCGTTTCCGAGTCCGAGGCTCGCCCTCTTTCCCGTTCAATTATCCACGGACGTTCGGCATTCAGTTGTCCACCATCGCCTCCAATCGCAATAGTCTTTTCCGGAACGACAAATTTACTTCTAATCAACGTCGTCTTTATGGTTCCGCGAATGGTCGAACTTTTATTGCTGTCGCGCCTAATATAAAAAAATTGGTATGTACAGAACTACGAAACTGGAGAAATAATTTTTTGAATAAAAAGTGCTTCGTGGAGGACGATCTAATTTAGAATAATTCGAGTTTCTGATAAATATAACACATATGTTTAAATAACTATAATAATAAAAATTTATTTTTCAAAGGCTAGCAATATATATAAAAAAATTTAAATAGAGTTAATAATTTGATATAAAAAAATGGTTATATCAAATATATACATATCACACACGTATGCCATTATAGAGGATAGCGCGTTTTGTACCAGGCATGGAAAAGAAATGCTAAGGAATCGAGAGCCGCACAAAGCGATGAAATAAATCATGCGGAAAGATTGAATCTCAAGAAAAGATCTTGCCAGAGAACACGCTTGCATTTTTGACCGCCATATACCCAAGGTTGGCGCATGAACGCCATTACCCAACGTTCAGCTTTGACACGCAATTTTTGAACGCAGCACTTTTAACCGAATCACCGGCTCGTTTACGATGACGCTTTCTCTTTCTCTTTGTATCATGCCTCTTTTTGTTTCTTCTTTATTGCAGGCTGCATCGGAACCTCTCTCGTTTAGTGGCGCAAACGAGAGTGCAGGGTGCACTTTCGTACGTGTGCGCGTGTGTGTGTGTGTGTGCATGCGTGCAGTCACACGCAACTTCCGGGCACGAGACACAGAAAGTTGCTGAAAAATCGAGGTGGCTCTCACCCACGTTGTTTGCGATTCTTTCACACGCAGTCACCCCAGAGGGCGAACGTGCAATATTTTCCAAGTAAAAAAAATACTCGAACAACGCTTATTTCTCGATAGAAAAATAGATGCCGCGTGAACGAGATGCGATGATCGCTGCAATTATCGCACATTATCAGAAATCCAAACGAAACTACAGATACAGCAAACTACGTGATCGAATTTTACGAAATTTTTCACAATTTTTAAAATTAATTTTTTATTTTCTTGTCTCTCTTATCTCTAATGTTGCAATTATAGATCTCAAATTTAACTGTAGAAATTAAAAACCATTCATATTAACATACTGTAATCTCATTAATGCCTCGGTAGTAGAGGGGTTAATGACGAACCGCGGGCAATTCATTTGCTCGACTGAAACGAGCGCGACACCGTGAGTTCGCGTACGAAAGAAAAAGAAAAAAGAAACAAAAATAGTGGTGCAAGGTGTCGGCCTCGTTTACAGTGGCGGTGGCGCGCGAAAACAAGAAGAAGGAGAGCTCCGGCACGGCGACGACGACGTCGGTCCCTCTGGTCGTTTCGAGAGGTAGTTTCTCGACGGACGCGGCCGAAACGCGGAAGCTGGCTTTACAAACGAGTGTCATTTAACAATCCGGTTGGTGGGCTAAACCGAAGGCCCGATTTTTCCGGATCTCATTAGCCGCACGGCTGCGCGCGCGCCGCTATTATAATCCCCCGTCGGTTGATCCACCGACGACGTTGACTGCACTAATTGCGTTTGAAGTGTGTAAAAAAAAAGAAGAAAGAAAAACACGCGAAAGCGAGATCGCGAACAGACAGAGAAGTTGGCGCAGAACGAACAAATAAATTAGGGAGAAGAGAGGGAGGAAAAAAAGAACGGCGCGCGCGTTTTTAAGCGCGACCGGCGATCCTCAAAGCTGATTGGCGAAAATTCGCACTCCATTATCACGCTCGTAAATTAGTTGTTATTACGAATGCCCAGCGGCGCGTCATCTCTCTCGTTTGCGAGGAGATTGAATTTGTAATCCTTTATGGCGCGCCGGCTTCATTAAAATTGTTTCGTGCGTAATTTGCGCGATCCGATGCGCTGGCGATGCGCGCGCGCGCGTTTTTGTTTTTTCGGCGTCATTATCGCTAATTTTCCGCGAACACGCCGGGAGGAATCGATCGATCGGCTGCAATGACAATAACATTGTGTATATAGCCAAAAGTACATTCGAGCACAAATATAGCCGTTGCAATATCGTCGTTGGTCTCAATGGCTAGTCCGTTTATTCTCCAAATATGCGAAAGGAAGGTACAGTGTTAGAAATGTACAAGAATATTAAGCGTATTTGCATTATAACAGTTTTTTTTGTTTTTTAAATTATTATTTGTATTTTCGTGCGCGACGACTTACGTGAACTGCGTATTAAGAGTTCTGAATTACGAGATAAAAAGAACGAAAGTCTCGAAAATTGACAATACGGAACCGAGAACTCCGAATTTAGAATTAATAATAGAGAACAGAGCGGAAGAAAATCGGAAATGTATAATATGAAGTCAGATAATCGACAATTGGAAGTTAAGAACATACACAATCGGTCGTAAACTTGCGAATATTCAAGGTATTCAAGAGTTTACCTATTGACGAAGTTATATTCAGAATTATTACATATGAAAGAGGTTTGTTCTCTCCCCTTTCTCTTTCGGATCGTCTTTTTTCGTATCGCAGAATTATTCAACGTTGCAGCTTTCGGCGAATAACTATATATTTATTCTATTCCCGATACGTAAACTCCAGGGCGCGAGCTACGCTGCAATGCACGCGCGACGTAATAAATCACGGGACATAATGCTCGAATGTTTGCTTAGCGTGCGAGCTCGACATAATAGGCGGGTTAATAATTTCGTGGCCCAAAGTTGGCGCAGGCTCGCACGGCAATTAATTGTTCATTTTAGATGTACATATAATACATGCGTGCGTACACCGATGATCGACTTTTCCATAAAAAATCTAACAATAAACTGCCGTTTTCCCTCGATGCATTCGGACTACTTATATGAATTGCCAACTCGCGTGTAATCGAAGCTTATACGGAATATTCGCGGAAATAATCCGATTTCCACACATAAAACAGCGCATTTACCTCATTCTTGCTCGATGAATGTACGCTGAACTAAAGGTTGCATATCGAATAGTAAAATGAACAAAATAAAATAAAATGTATTTTGATAATTTGTGAGAATGAAACAAAAGAAAGTGACGAAAAAAATAAAGGGAAATAAAAATAGTGAGTGATAAAGACGAGTGTAAGACAAGGCGCATAATCACGGAAAAAACCGTGATTAGAAAAGGAGAAGAAAAGGAAGATAAAAAAAGGAGAGGAATAGAAAAGCGTACTATAAAAAAAGTAAGTGCATCGCACGCGATGTTTTGCACTTTTAAAGTGAGGTGTTGCACCAACCTGTTTCTCGCTCATCCTGCTCTTTCGTGCTCTTTCACCTTCATCTTGGTTTCACTGTGTGCTTTTTTCGTACGTATACAAGGGTTGAAAAAAGTAGTAAGGATTGAAAAAAGAAAATAATAACAACTTCAGTTCCTGTAATGGTTTCCGAGAAATAATACCCCCCCGACAACTGATTTGCAGAAAAAGTATGACTTGATCTTTTCGCAAATACATCAGAAAGATTAATTAATAAAAAAGTAAATTTCTAACACGGTTGACCATTAGACGTATTACTATAAAGTTTGTAAGCTGTTTAATGCTGCATTAAGCTCGATGTTTTAATTTGTATAAGATATAAAGATATGTATCCCTATTATGCAAATGCTGTGTGTGTGTGTGTGTGTGTGTGTGTGTGTGTGTGTGTGTGTGTGTGTGTGTGTGTGTGTGTGTGTGTGTGTAATCAGAGTATAACCGTCAATATCATCAATCTAAAACCGCAAAATTGCACAACGAAAGGTGCTGCGTCATTGAAAGAAACAATTTCACAAGTATCATTTTTAGATATAATTCCGCGATCGAAGACTTGCGGTCCAACGAATCTGTTATCCGCATTATCACAATAATCGATTCTTTTATCTGTCATTCTCGTAATAAGGATAAAATTCTTGCACAAAAGCAAGGAATTAAACAATATACTCAGATAATAAAACTATAAATTTGCACTTTTTTAAATAATTCTTCTTTAAATAGTTAATTAATAAATAAGTATAATAAATAAAATAATAAATAAGTTTCAAGATTGATTTCATTGTTCATCCTTTCTAAAGACTCCTTGTTCTCAATCTTAAAAGTATTTCTTAATCTAAAAGCTATATGGAAATTAAGCTATTCACTAAGTTTCGTCTTTCGTCGTTACGGCATGCGATTTTCTTCGTTCCTCGTCCAAATTTACTCATGTTACCGTTCCAGGTTTAAACGAGATGCGAAGTCATCGAAGGTAACGATTTTGGAAATATTATTTCCGGAAGTGAGCCCTGCGATCGAAGTTTTGTGGTTCGGCCGAGACCGTTATCCGCGTCATCGGCCATAATCGGCCGTTGCCCGATAAATATATAACGCTCGTCCGCCTCGCGCAATAAAGATAACATTCTTGTGCTCGCTATCGGCGGTAGCGAGCTGCTCTCCGTTTCGGCATGGAGAGTGACTCGACTCCTTAAGATTTTTATAGCGGCAACTCCTTGCGGGTCCGAGTCGTTAACCCGCTCGCGAATTCGCCGCTTTTCTTTTTTATCGTTGCTTATTATACGCCGAAAGAACGCCGCGAGTGAGTTGACCCGCCCGCTCGCTCTCTCGCGAGCGAGATCGGTCGGATGCGAGCGGAGCGATGCGATAACTTCCGCGCAAGACGTTTATTATGCGGTCACAACCGCGTGTCGTCTGAAGGCTGCGCATCATACGACGCATCCCGAAAATTTAGAGACGTGCTAATTGCGAAAATATGATGCCTATATTTTCAGACTCTTGTAATCTACGGTATGCATCTTGCCCACCAAAAACGAAAATTATGATGGCAAATGTGTTCTTTATTGCTTAGTAATTTTATTAATAAGTACATAATTATTATGATATATATTTCGGAGGAAAAAGAGAGAAAAAAGAGTTTAATGACAATATATGTAACTATAATATAATTAACAATATATATAATTAAATAGATATTTTGAATTGTAAATCTTTATTCTAAATTTTTGGGTGTATTTTATTTTCTATGGTTCGAAATATAATTCCTCGTGTTCGAAATTCCTTTAGTGCGCACCATTGCCGCTCGCAATGCAATTTGCATCTTACGGCGAATGATACGGTCTTAACGAGCCTTACGTGGGCTCTGCATGAAGGTGACTTAATTACGTAGAAATAATCGGCCGAGCATAATAAAGAAGTTCGGCAACGTGGCGAGAGGCAACCATATCGAAAAACACGCGCAGCCAATTCGGCTGATGGCGATCACATTACAATCGGCTGTTTAGAGCGCGAATCGCCGCACATCATTACTTCGAGGACAATGTGGCCCGCCTTTAATTAGCACGATGAAAGCGTTCCCCGTGCTCGCGGAAGCCACGAATTCGCCGACGGTGCATAAAGAACATGGTGTGGGTTCATATTACACTCCACGGAACAATGCATCGGATCCTAATTAAAGATTCACCGGCCTGTGTCACCCGGTCTTAAAAATTCAGTTAAAACGAGTCCGCCGTTATCTCGGTCGACCGGTTTTAATCGATGCGGCAGTGACAAAAATTACAAAAAAAAAATTACTTAATTTAAAATCGCTCTTATCTTTTACGAAAAATAGTACGTGCAAATCTGGAAAGTTATATATATGTAATATATGTATACATACATATACAATATATGTATAACCCTTCTCTTTTCGCGGAGTTTCATGGAAAATCGATGCTCTCCACTGCTTCCTGTTTTTCTTTTATTTGAATTTTTGCAATCGCTACTTACATGCAATGCTTATTAAAGTGCGGAGTGATTTTAATTATTTGAATTAGAGAAACTATACATGCTTCAGTTTGTACTATTTGTAGAATGTATAATAAAATACATTTGAAATTTCAGCATGTATGCTTTTAATTATATATAACGATCGTTTGATAACTTTTCCTTCAGTTGACTAATTTGTTAATTATTCCCTCTACGAATGAGAAGCGTAAGTTTCCAGGTGCAATTTCTCAACCCGCGTTTTCTCAGCGAGAAACACAAGCATCCACGATTCGATAAATGGTGCTGCCCTAATTTGGTCTACTTCTCTCGTGACGCGTCTCTCAACGCGAGAGTTGCGGAGAAACGCCTAACCGCGCCACGGATTATTCTTCTCGGGAACAATATATCCGGCTTTAATTGCACCGGCTACGACAACCTCTCGCTCGCTCCCGGCAGTCGGGAATCCGCGCAATGCATCGTCCTTGTTCACGGCGAACTGTGAACTCCCATCCGCTCGAGATCTACTTGCACACGTCTCGACCTCACGATACGCGATAAAACTGCCTCATGGTTGGTAAAAATAATAGAGATAAATGCAATCTAACTTCAGCAAGCATCAGCTGTGTGTGTGTGTGTGTGTGTGTGTGTGTGTGTGTATATATGTGTGAATCTAGATAATAATACTAATAGACACACATTAATAACATTTTTAAAATAGTATATAGCCATGCACGCGTAAAGCCAAATCCATCATTTGTTTCCATGAGAAAATAATTTTAAATTATTATTATTACCTCGTTAAAATAAAATGCAATGTAAAAAAACAATTTATTACACGCTCGAAATAACTTCTTCACTCTTCCTTCATTTTTTGTTTATTACATATTTTTCATATTAGATGAAAAGTGAAACAACAAACAAAATAAGAGAGTGATATTCATCAGCACACGTGTGCTCGACAACACGGTTTGATTTCTCCGCGCAGTATTTCAAATTATTACTACGAATGTGTTGCGGACGGTAATTCTCTTTTTGCGGAAAACTTTTAATGAAACGTTGCCGCTTGTTTTGATAACGAGCACGATAGCGAACTCTGTTAATGTATTTTGATAACAGGCGTAATAGCGTGTGCACTAGTCTCTCTCTCTTTCTCGTGCATGAACGCAGAGAGAGAGAGAAAAACTCATCGTAATTACGGTTGTAAGTAACTAACCAATTGCAAACGCGAGAAAATCATCTAATATAGAGAACTGATGATCGGCAGAACGCATTTTTGCGTGAAACACGTTGAATTTTTACGACGACTGTAATCGATAGTCTCGAAAAACGCTCAGTTAAAAATATTTAATATTATAAATTTGACTAAATGCGTAAATTCGAATTGTAACTAACTCTGGAAACGAGGGACGCATCGATAATGGTTGGAAAACAATTATCTGCATTGTGCATATTAATGTTTCAGCCTGACACAGCACGTATTATAGGCTTTAATAAACTTCATAAATCAGGTAGCAACGCGGTAGTTTCTTTGGCGGCCCCTTTGCAACAATGCACGCCGTTCGGATACCACGCGCGCGATGGTAATTACCAGAAAAAAAGCTAACTAACTCGACAGGGGAGAAAGCGGAGTTTTGCGTGAAAACTCCGCAGGATAATCTTTCATGTTGTGCCGGGTGGAAGTGCATAATTCGGGCTGTTCGCGAATTATGCAAACGAGTTACCGAAATGCAAGACTACGGAAAATGCCTGCTCTGACAATTCATCGAAATAACATGTGAAAATAGAATTACCACACGATATTGCTCCGTCGTCGTTCGATGACTCCCAGGCCTCCTCCTCCTCCTCCTTTCAGATTTCTTCATTGCACTCACACAATATCCACTCATGAACATGATTAATTAGCTTGGCATATATACTAATTACGACGATCGCCCGTTACCTTGCCCTCTCATACGCGATAATCGTTAATTTTTTGTAGAAAATAATCACGTAACGGAAGATAATAGAATTACGAATCGTTTCTCATTATAAATTGTAGAAATTAATCGGAATTGATTAATACTCGCGTTACATACAACATTATTTCTTCATAAAAAATCGCGTTACTCGTAATACTTGTCGTAATTGTGTCTTTAAAGGATAATAACGCGTTAATTGAGATCACGCGTATTACCCTCATGGAGGATTATATTTTAAATTAATCTCGATAAATGAGCTATTGTTGTATATCTTGCGCTTCATTTTGTAGACTCGGCGCGGCGTCAGCGAATATAATTCCGCTCTAGTGAAAAAAACACTTTTAGAATGGAGATATTGTTATTTGAATTCTAACTGATAAAAGAACTTACTTCTTGAATCTTATCCCTTTAGCTTTACTTTCTCCACGTATCTTCAGTGCATTCACATACGATAGGAATGTGTGAGGCGCACGGTCACTATAAAACCGCGATCGTTATTACGCTGCAGTTACCGGAAGAATCTCGTCGTTCTCTCTATATTATTGTCAGTGGCGTAAATGAGACGCCGATTCCGCCGTAAAGTCCCGCAATCGAAAGATATTACTGCGAAATAATAGCGCACCAATGAAACTCGGTGGGAATAACTAGATTTTACGGATTTATCTCTCCGTCTAACGGTGCGATCGCGAACGGGCGATGTACACACTTTGATGATCTCCCGCGCGGAGATGCAGCGAGCTTATCCGCCTGTGATATCGCTCATGATATTAAAGTGTTCCACGATGTTATGTAATATTGCAGTATCTTGCTATAAATCACGAAATAATTTAAAAACATTATGTTGCTTTATTTTTCAAAGGATCAAACAATATAATATTAATACTGTTTTAATATTGTTAAATTAAATTTTTATGCCGCAATATGCCGTGATTGCTTCCTGCATTATAGAATATAATATTTATCTGTTTGTGTTTTTGTAAAACATTCATGTTTTAGTTCGATTACTGGATACAGTCAACCGTGCAAAGCATATCTCAAAAATAATGTAAAATAATAGAAAATATAATTTGAAATACATTTATAATAAATTAGACTATACAGTTTACTGAGTGACTCTGCGATTATATATTTGCGTATCGCAAATGAAGAAAAAGTATTTTCATAATTAAGGACGCTGCCAGGCAAAAGGGTTAATGTAACCCGTGCGACTACCGCTTAATCTGATTCCGAGTTGCAGTTGTATAGCAGCAATCGCGCGCACCACGTTTTACACATTTTGAAGTCAGATACGGTCTGGCTGATAAGCGTTATTCATTGGGTCATACTCTAACGTGTGCGTTTGTACTAACTCCCGCGGTATTTGCGTCTACCGTGCGCCTACCTCATCGAACGCTCGCCCAGATCCACGACATCATATAGTGTTTCGCATTTAATGCACCGTAAAGCGGGGGGTTACTTTGTGGCCGCGCTGTTAATACGGGACGATTTTGCTCGAAAGAGTAGTGAATGGGTTTCCAGTGTCAATGTTAAATATACAATGGTGAGTTCATAATTAATGTCAGATATATTAATAGCTAACGCCAAACATGCTTAATGTTAAACTTAGTTGATTAATAAATTTAATAGAGCTATTATGTTATATTTAACTAATATGAAATACATCTACTAACATTGCTAACATTTAACTGCGGCTCTATTCGACCTATTGAAAGGGTGATGTTTATAATGCAAATACATTGAATACATATTTGTTTGCTATGAAAAATTGTGCTAAATTTAAAACATCTTAATTTAGTTTACTAATTAATTTCAAATAAAATCTTTAAAAATATATGCATGCGTTTTTTATCAATTGTTTGTATGTATAAAATATTATATATATGTAAACGCTGAGAAAAATATTCGAAAAATAATCCCAACTACCGATTTGAATATAAAATAATAAAAATTGCAAAGACATGCGAGAATCAACATAATTAAAATCGCGAAATTAAATGTTATGATGATCAATGAATAAAAATCTCTGTCCATCCATTGTTAGAAGGAGCGTCATAAATACAACTAGAAAGACGAAAGTTTAGTGGCGCTCGTTGCATATTCAATGATGGTTTTACCGCTAAGAATAACATTGGCGAATACTTTCCACCGCTTTAGTGGTTTCCCGAACATTTTTCTCTCGCTTGACGAGCGATGTAACCTTCGCTTTGTCCGCCACGAAGTTCAAGCCTTCGGCGAAATCAGGATGTTCCGATACATCGAGGTGAGGGGCAGTATCGTGTAATACGCCGCGATACTTTAGCGAGGCGCTTTACACTCGCTCGAACAAGCAGTACCGTCGAGTTTACAAAGCGGTTTAAAGTTCCGCAACGGTGAAGAAACTCCGGTTTAATTTGGCGCGCATTAATGCGCCCGCGAGAACTTCACCGGAAACTTCCGTCGTAGCGATAGGCCACGCTTTTTCTTCGCGCATCTTTTCTATTGATCAGATGGTAGAGAAGAGAAAGAGAAGTTTTCCAAGCAAATCGTCGATGTAGAAATGTTGCACAATAGAATCTATTCCTTGACCGCGCGAAAATTCTATCGAAGATTTATTTTCAAATGTCGTGATGTTTGAAATTGAAATTGACTTGTTTGGCTCCTTAAAAGAATATTGTATAAATTTTGAAAATATGACATCTTAAACTGCTTATCCTGTTAAGAAACTGTAAAAATTTCCACAAAAAAATTGCAAAATGGAAAAGTCAAAGACTAAGTTAACTAATACTTTTTATTTAAGCACTTGTATATTAAGTAAGATATAGGCATGGCTTCTTTTTTTAACATATTAGAAGTAAAATTTATCGAATATTCGTTTACTTCGTATATTTCGTTCACTTCACTGTTAAAGGTTAGAGGATGAAATTTAAACCAATACCATAAGTTACATTTATTTTGTTAGTTTTAACTACCATGTGCGTCATTTATTAATTTGAAACAAAATAGGATTATTTTAACTCCATTGGTTTAGTCAAATTAACATTGTTTTAGTTAAATTAACTACATATTGAGTAGGAGCAGTAGCGACCTGTATGGAATAGTTAAAAATCACTCAAAATTGAGTTCATCAATTTTACCCTATGAATTTAACAGTGTTTGACGGGTATTCATAATCTGCAGATCTTATGCACATCGTCTTAAGTTCATCATTAGATACTCCGCAGCAAATTAAACTAGTCGTACAGAATCTAAAGATAATTTAGACAATCTTAAATATAAAATCTGACTATGAATACCAGCCTTATTCGTCTACTTCTTTCGTCTCTCGTTGAACATAAATTCAAAACAACGCATTTCAATATTTGTAGTGTTTTGTTCTGCGATATATACTTCAATGGGTTAATATCTGTCGCAGTATTGAGTCGCGCTGGGGAATCGATTCCACCAGAGACAATTCGAATTCACCGACGACGACAACGACGACGATGCTATCATGGGGCAGCTCTCGGATTTCAATCGGAGTCCGCATCGTGGACGAACGCGCATGCAGCCGAACGTCGAGGGAACGTCAGAGAGAGCACGTACACGGCGCGGTGCTTACACGCGGATTTAGCTCCCGAAAAGCTTCCAAGCGAACCGTACACGAATATGAACAAACCGACGCGCCTCGCCGGGGAAAGCCCGGGGGTTGGCGGTTACCCCCAGAGACCAGAGAGAAGGATAAGCGAGGAGGGATGGTTTTAGCTTCTCTTTCTCCCGACGCCTCGAGGGGTGAGTTGACTTAACAAAAAGGTCTCGGCAGTGCTCGTATGAATGTTAACGAGGACGCAGATCGAAAAGAAAGGAGCGACGAGGATATGAGGGAAGGGGGGAGGGAGGTGAAACGGACGGGAGGTGGATTTCAAACGTGGATACGCAAATAAATCGGGTTAAGAGCGCGAACGTAAGGCGAAGCGAGGAGAGCGCTAAACGTGCAGACGAAACGGCGAGAAATTGGTGAGGAATGGTTTTTCAGGGAGCTGAAGGAAAACCCGTGGAAAGAGGGTAGAGAGCATTACGAGAAACAATGGCACGATCGGCCGAAGTTGCACGGGAGATCGTTTTATTATCGCGACTCACCCCCGTTTGCGTCTTAATAAAGCCGGCCCGCATTTTTCTCGTTTTTTAGCGAAAAGCTGCCCGGCCACCCGCGCCTCCTCTCTCTCTGCCTCTTTAAACCCTCCATTATCCTCCTTTTATTGCTCGCGTCTCGAACCGTAGAAGCAGTTAACGCAGGCCCAATAGAGCCGAACGTAATCTATTAAATAGATAACGCCACCTCCGTTTCTCGGACTTGGCTCTCTTATTCTACGTTCTCGACAATTTCCACACAGTGCACACGAAAGAATGCAATAAATGCAGCTTAAAAAAAGAAGAAAAAGATAGAGTCTACGTTGTTCGGAATATAGCTTTAAATCTTGTACGAAAATACTTGAATAACGAAATATTCAACAATATGCACGATATATTTATATAAATCTTGCCGTTTTTTTTTAATTATATAAATGGAAAATATTTTAAGTTACATTTTAATCATCAGATATAAACAGAGGACTACTCCGATTATATTTGAATGCAGAATCTCTCTCTAGTATCGCTCGAATATATTTATGCCATGATACTTATCATACTGGAAGAAATGGAAGTCTCACCAGAGAATGGAAGGGAGTGAAAGCCGGCGTCGGTGGCTTATTCCGGAGTTATTTTTCACGAAACGTTGAAAAATTGCCGTCACTCCGAAATCGGAAATCGATTACACCGGCTGATTCGAGACGCGCGGGGGCGAAACTGATGGCGCTTCTAGTTCGCTCGCCGGCGAAACGCCATCGGCTTCTTCGAGGCGGGTGAGGGATGGATCTCTTCGCTTCTTGACAAGGGATTGACGATAGATAGAGTCGTACATAAATCGTAGTCACGAGTCGACGAGACGGCAGACGGCGAAGCGAATTAATCGGCGCGAATAAAGATTTTTCGCGAGCCAAAAAGAAATTGCGCTTGTTCACGATTTGTGATTCGAGAACGGCGTATTACCACTTGATTTCGGTGCTGTTTGGTGAGTGATTTAATATATGCGCCGCTAACTCGTTCGGGTACGCAAAGTGCATGTGGAATAAGCGCAGGATACCATTCGCTAAGAGAGATATGAAAAGAAAACCGTGCACTTTGTACGTTCTCTTCGTGTTCTATGCGTGCGTTTAATCTCTGCGCCGCGCCGCGCCGGCAGAAAAGAATAATACACGATTTTATTTGAAAAAAGAAGCTTATAAGAGATATAAATAATGAGAAACAGCTATAAATTGCACAAAAAATATTACTGCTGGAATCATGCGCGTTGAATTCACATGCCTCACATAAATATATGGATCTCGTTGAAATGGATGCTATACAACGTAATAAAAATTTATGGATTTAACTGCTATTTCTAAATATAGAAGTTATATTCTTATTGTTAGCAGAGGTTTGTGATTTTCCAACTATAAGTTAGTAATATGCTAAAATCTTTAGTATACATCGTAAAAAAAGATACTTAATCTTGTTTTTAGTATATTTATATAACTTTAATTCGGACATACATTTATTTATACATATAAAACACTAGAGTCCCTCTAATAAGAGTCGCAACAACAGGCTGTAACTTTTGATTGGTCCGCCATTTTTCAGCAAAACACGAAACAGAAAGAGATATAAGAGAGAAAGAGAAAGCAATATACAAGTAATATACATTCATATCGCTTTCTCTTTCTCTCTTATTTTGCTGAAACTCAAGATGTCACGACTCTTATATTAAAGGGACTCTAATAAAACACTACAACACAATTGAAAATAAAATATATCAATTTTTATATCAGTTAATAAAAATTACTATTATTTTAATGTTAAAAACTGAAATATGTAACGTTATGTAAAAATAATAGAAACTTTAACTGTTGATGATTACGCCAGCAACTACATGCAAGGAAGTTTCACACGCAATTTAATTATACATATATGTTAGAGTGTATATTTAGTCTATAGAACTGTGCTATTAAATATTCGGAAGTAACCTACACACTCTCTCTTCACGTTGAAAATATCTACGTTTTCTAGCGTTCTAACACAGTATTATTATCTTATATCCGGCATTGTTTCAATCAGATAAGTTTGCGAAAACTGACAGGCCGGCGGCGCCAGAAAATAATTGAAGTATAATATGTGAGAAAATTCGGTACGTATCTTTTTATGTTCTTATTCAGTTATATGATAACAGCGCAATATATTTATTTGATCAACGCGAAATTAGAATTACAAATATTAATTCTCTGTTTAAAGGTCATATAAATAAATTTCACCGGAAAAAAATCGTGTCTATATCAAATTCTATAAATCGTATCTATGCTGCGTAGTTGAGATAATATGTAGGTACTCTCTATATCTGAATCAGTGAATAGTACTGCTGAATCAGTGAATAATCAACTATTCAGATTCACTGATTCAGATTTAGAGAGTAAGACGAAAAAACAAGGAAAATAGCAATATACATATATACAAAAAAACTGAATATTCAATTACATTCAAAAGCATCATAAGCCTTGCAATGCGAATAGAAAACAAGCAAAAATTTGCGTGTCTCGGTTTAGACGACCATTTTCGAGGGGCCTCCTAGAACTAGGTCACGTATGCCGGAAGTAAACGTCATGTGTGTGAAATCTAAGCGCCACTTGTCACCAATGAAATTTACACAAAGAGAACATTCCGTTCTATTGACATCCTTTTGTAGGCTCTGGAAGCAGTTAATAGCCTGTAATATTTTTACAAGCATTATTTGTGTTATAAACGTATTAATGTATTTATATTCATATGTACGTATCATTTGATATATGCAAAAAATAAATATTTACGTGTATCGAATACATATATAATAAAAAGTTATAAATTTATATAGCAACATTTTTAAATGTATAATCTTTCTATATGAATAAAAAATGCTTACTCTTTCGATTGTGAACTGTAAATATAGAATTTTTATTTTATTCTCTATTTTTCGATTAAAAAAACAAAAATATACAAAATCGAGTATTATTAACTATTAATATAATTTTAATATAGAAAAATAAAAATAGTTTAATTTTAGTAGAACGTGAATAATCGATTAATATTTCTGGATGTGTAAAGTTGTATAGCGATACACCCGCACTTGGATTGGTTTGCTTGAAAATTGAAATCAAGATCGATTCAAGAGCCATCACTACTAGCGAGGTAGTCTTACGGCGCGGAGATCACGACAATCTCTTATTTTCCGCGCGACCGATCTATTCGGCGCGAATTGGAAAACGCGAGCGGCAAGCGAACGAGATTCCCGCTCGAACAAGGACACGGAAGTTTCGTTTGGCCACGTTCCACCGGCCTGAAAGATACTTTTCATATACGGAGAAACTGGTGTGCATCTTGTCCAATTATCGAGAATATCTGACGACTTTAATTTCAAGATTCTCGCTTCTAAAATAACATTTGTGAATTACGTACGCATAATAGATCTGAAAGTTGGTATAAAACCCGATATATTACTTTACTCGCTTTTTTTTATTATCTATAAATAGAAGAATAAACAAAAAGCTATTTAATTATTCTCTCTTTTGATCTCTTTTGATCATTCTATCTTAAAGTGGTTCATTCTAAACGTGGAATGGTGCAGGTATATAAAAAATACATCAAAGTTCCTTGCTTGAGCCAAAATAGATCGATCTAATTGCTCACCATGATTTGTTAAAGAAGCTTTACCATTGAGAGGGAAACTCAACCGTTATTCCTATAGTAATGTAATGAAGATGCATCGATTACTCCTTACTGAAAAACATAACTGAAAAAACAGCGATCTGTAATTAATTAACTCATCATCGAGAAATACTACGAAAAGTCGTGAAAGCACACAACTGCATAGAAGCATAAAATTCAACTTATCCATCAGTAATATATTTCATCTTTTTTTTTTGTAATTCAGGATATTTAAAATTAAACTTATTATTGTGCCAAACACATATTACCTATAATAAGTGTTTTATTAAAGATAAAAATACTACAATCTACAAAATAAAGAGATGTATAGTATATTGACAAGCAGCTAAAAATACGTGAATAATTATTCCGTGCTAAAATCAGAAGTTTCTAGTTATTGGTGAAGCTATTAGAGATTAAATGACAAACAGTCGTAGTTGTGTATATGACGAGTCGGATTTCTAAAAATACAAGGTAAAGATAGCCCCGTTGCGATCTGTTTCCGTTTCGCGGGTTACCGGGGCGTGAGGTCTAGGCACTTTATCGATTGCTCTCATGCACGATGTTATTTAACACCGCACTCGCTATATCGACGATCGAATCATCGCGTCACTGGCGCGTCGCTCGTTTAAATTTAGACGGGTGGCGTCGCGCCCGCGCGCCCGCTCGCGTGAAACTCATTGAACTCGGCGGGAACAGTGCGAGAGGGTTAAAGCACAGAGGACGAGGACGAGGACAAGAGGAGAAAGAGAGGATGAAACACGGTCCCGCGTTTGCACGTGGGTGGGAATCAGATTAGTCACGTAGCGGCGGTTACGAACAAGGAATAACGCGGAAGGGTGATCGCCGCCGTTTGTACACGTTGGTTTCAGGAACGTGCATAGCAAGCCTGTAAAACGAGGGATAATAGACAAATTTTGGTTGGAGAAAACAAAGGGAGATCTACGTGTGTTGTAAACGTGGTATCAGAAAAAAAAACGCAATAAGAATAAAACGAAGATAAATATGCAATGGCAATGGAAATGAGAGTGAGAAAAGAAAGAAGGAAATAATGAGACAAAATTTTAAAGGAAATAAATATAAAAATAATAATGAGTATAGAAAAAACCAACTAAAATATTAAAATGCTAAAAAAAGAACGAATAAAAAAGAGAGAAAGGAAGAAACGGAAAATATAAGAATAAAAATAAAGAAGAATAAAAGAGATGGCAAAATTGGAGTTCGAAAAAGCAACGAAAAAAACAAAGGAATAGAGGTAGAGAAATCGCGCAACTGTCGATATATACGAGCCGGAAAAAAGAAAGAGTAAACGGCTCAAGACGTAAGAAAAAGACGACGGTGGATATAACGTTGGCGGAGGGAAATGCGAGGTGAAGAGATAGGCGAGGTAATGCGCAGTAAATTGGGACCGCCGCGTGTTGCCAATGTGCCACAAATCTTCGGCACCGAAGTCCGTCACGAGCCACGCACGGGTCCTCTCCGGGTTAGGTAGACGAAGAGAGGTCGTCGATTCAGAGACGGGGGTGGACGCGCAGGGGGTTGCGAGAGTTGCCGCGGCCGGTCGTTTGCTGGCACAACGCCGTTCCGCAGCCGGAGACTGTGTTCGCCAGCGGAACGACCGTCGAAACAACAATGGACGTCGGAATTATTTTGCTTATCTCACCGACGCCATATATTCGTCGCATTGACACAGCTTTACAGTGGAAGGAAACGCGCATAGTGAATGACGCTAGCTCGCACCGTGAATTTCGCCCTCGTGAATTCTTCGAAGCGACCGGAGTTAAAATGGCTTGTCAAGAAAAGATAAAAATAACATTGTACTCGATTTTTTATTATTCATGCATGTTCCAATTCGAATCCAGGACAGATATCCCAATTTGGTGAAAAAAGATGTATCTTGGTGTCTAAACGCGTTACACCGTTTCTGTCATTTCTCTCAATTTATTTATATATATGAAAATTTTATTAATATATGACGTGGATTAATATGGTTTGCGGCTATTGACTTAATTATTTGTTAGCCAAATTGACGTGTCACGTGATCTATTCGACTACTTTCAGTTTATTTGCGTTTTCTCCAATTTCGATTTTGCTATGTCACATTAGTATTTAATGATAGTATTTATTAAGCTATGATGAATTCAGATATTTTGATAACAGAATATGCATTTAATTCTCCTGAACGTGTTTTAAATATTATCGATATCCCATTAGTATTTAATTGCGGTATTAATTTGCAGCTTGTATCAAATTTATTTCAATTCAAAATACGCATTTCTCTCATTAGCTCATCTTTTTATAAAATTAAAAAAAAATAATGAATACGTATTATTATTAAATTCTTATATTAATACAGGAACGTACTTCGGCAGTTAAATTAATCGCTGTTTCCCATACCTTTACGTCAAAATATTATTTACTAATGACAAAAACGATTATCGTTCTTGTCTTAACATATTATATTATATTCAAGATTTTATACATTTACATGTACATAAATATAATATTTGAACAAAATACGTTTATTCCTGCAATCAAATACGTTTAAAATGGACTTTATGCTATTTACTGCACCCGATATCAAATATCTCGGCACATCTCCTAGACTTCTTTCGTTCTTTAGCATATCGAAAGATATAGTTGCAAACTTGAAGGTTGCTGGAGAAGCGTGAGAATTTTTCCTCGAGGAATGTTATCTCGTGGAGAGAAACTCGGCCCGCCTCGGGGACGCGACGCACTCTGTAATCACGCGTTGCTCACAATTTTTATTATCTCGATGTTGTGCCGAGTGTATAATAGGATTACCGATCTATCCGGCGTAAATATTAATTACCCAGAATGCGCCACGCCATGTAAGTGGCGGCCGTAAATTGCCCGGCAGCGCCTCCCCCTTACCGCGCATATAAATCCTCATCGTCGCAGAGCAAGGGAAAAGGAGAAGAGATGAAATCTCTTCACGGCGTATGTCTCAGGTGATGATCCACAACATCAGTGGAAATATAAAGCAAACCGGCAACTGTTTACAATATATAGTGAATTATCAAATTACACAAGCAATAACTGAACGTTTAGCATTTCTCGAAGTGAAATGATTGATATTGAAAATTCGTGAATAGTTCTATCAATAAATTATAATCGACGTATCGTCAATGAATAAACAATACCGCCTATGTAACAAGTAAAGTTTCCAGGAGAGACAAAAAACTGGGCCAAAAGTGAAATATACAATTTCTATGTAATGAATATTCTTGAATGAATATTGAAACTCATCTATAAATAATACATATATGAGATCTTTTAAGATCTTATATCCTATAGAATGATGATATGAAACAATCGAAGCCAAAAAGTGCATTTGGAGAAAAATATCATATAGGCGGCATTGTTTATTTATAAACGATATAAAAGTGACAATATATTATAATCTTGAAAGATCTTAGAATTAACGGTCATCAAATTTTAATCGATTCTATTATTAAAAAAATAAACAAGCAATTTTAAATGGCCAATAAATTTCAACATTTTAAACGGGGAAATATTTATTCTTGCGGATCAAATTGTTTATCTTTCTATTGTATCAATACACAGAATACTCCATATATATAATACAGATGATATCGCGGGCGATATTTACGAGCGATTACTTACAATTTGATGAACGATTTGATCGATAAAGCCAATCTAAATATAACGATTAGTGTTCAGCTGCAAATATTACGGGATCATATTGTTTTTATTTTCGATCAGTAAAGACCGGAAATTCCGTTCTTCGTAAAAATTCTAGCAGAGCGAGTAGTCGCGAACGAGTAGCCAGGAGTGAACGACGTCTTTCGGCGTCGCTTCGATGCCGATAGCGGCCACTGCAAATTTTATCGCGCGTTATTCGCGAGGTCAGCCTGATCGAGATCATCCTTCCTACCGTTAACTAACGTTTTACGACGGTCATCAAGATAGATTACAAAGTGGCGGCTATCGAGGTTTTATGTAATTTTTCGAAGAGCCGGCATATTTATACGCTCGCTAAGAAGAATCATTTTCGGTTTTATGACGGGCGGAGCAGTAGTAAAAAGCTAATTGCTGAATAACTGAAATGATGCGCGTATATACTTGCTTAAAATGTAAAGGAAAGGTGTGGCGAATAAAGACGCGGAAGAATAAAAGCAGGACTTTTACACGCCACCTAACTTCTCATGAAATCGCGTGAAATTTAAAACATCAGGTATGCACTTCTTTTAAGCAATTTTAAACTATACAAAAAAATACGACAGCCTTTATTTCCTGAAATAGATGGTAAAATATAAGAGAACTTTTCAATAATTAATCATCCTGAGAAATGTTTAATTAATTTTTTGTAATTAAGAGTGAGTTCTACCCCGACGGTTTTTATTTCTCTCAAGCTTCCAATATTAAAGGCTTCTGCAATATTCTCTCGTGATAAAATTAATATGATCTTGTCAATGCGATATCATGTCATTTAATTTACTTTGATTTTATTAATTTATCTCCTTATCTCTTTACATTTCATGCTCATTTTACATTTATTTGTCATCCGTCAAATATCTATCAATCGTTAGTCAATAATTCGGCGCAACATTCTGATAAAAATAAATATTATTTTAAAATTATTAAATGTGTCTTAATATATTTTACAGTTATATATATAATTAGAAACTAACCCGATGATGAATAGTGTATTATTGTAATGTACTCATCTCGTCTCATATCGCAATTATTTCCAAAGATGCGCACTCAAGTGTGGAAGCCTGATTCAACATAAGCGCTGCCAATTCTCTGCCACTCGACTCATCGTATACCGCGTCTCCGCGATTTCGAATGAAAATGCAGTCGAGTACGGTATCGAATCCACGACATCCTAACTATCTATCTACTTTTGAGAGCACACAAAAGCCTCTTCTGAGTCTCGGCGGCACAACGCGAGCGATTCTGACTTATCTATCACCCGTTATTGCGATTCTCTCACGTGCCCGCGTGCGTGCCTGCACGCGTATGCGTGCATGTATTCACATGTATGCGTGCACATATGTCTATATCTGCAAAGGGAATAGATAGAAAGGAAGGATTGAAGGCAGAACACTGAAAACGCAACTGCGATGATAGCTGCATGAATTGGGTGCACCGAAGTGTATGATAATCGCACAGGAATAGAGAGGACATGTCGTCTTTCTCCCGCCAGATCTTCATCGATCTTTCCCCTTCTGATCCCTATATGTCTCAACTGCGACCCATCTTTGAACACGTCGGTCTGAAATTGCTTCTCGAAATTTCGCCACTCGTTAATGTTCGCGTTCAATCGCTACATTCTAACCCTATCGAGCGCTAGCCATCAGCCCTTTCTTCTTCTCTTTCTTTCATTTCCTCACCTTCTTTCATTTGCGCGACGCACCGACCAAGATACCATGCTTATTATTATACCTTAATTAAGAGTATAACGAAGGGTCTTTAATTAATTATGGTGAATCGACAAGTATTCATAAAAATTACCGAAACGACTGCGATATTTTAATTGTATCGACTTCGTTTGTCATTTTATTTGGCTGAAAAAAAAAGTTTAATCTTTCTTCGATAAAATATTCGTAAAAAGAATTACGTTTACGCTCAACGTGATTCCAAAGACTCATTTGGTTCCACGGTTCAAATTAAACCTAACAATAAGTTTCCTAACCGCATCGTGAACAACGTCGCGGATATTTTTTTTTCTCGTCGGAAAGTCTTGGATTTATGAACAGAAAATAAACACCCCTCGCGCATTCGGCCGCGCCGCGCGCCGGCTGAAGTAGCTCGGCAATGCGGGTTTTTCTTCAACTTCCGCGATCAGTTACACGTCGTCGGAGATTGCAGCTGGGCTCGCAGTCGGGCTAATATGCGAGCGCGGAAATGGTCCCGAGAGAAATTTGTAGACGCCCCGTCGGCGTCTGAGCGGAATTCTTTTCGACGGAAATACTCAAACCCCGAAAAGCCATTCAAGCAACTTTTACTTTCACGCGTGTGCACCACGTAAGCGGTGACAGAATCACAAAAAAATGCAAACGTGATTGAAAGTATAAGAATAATATGCGTGCCGAAGAAATTCATATACAAATCGGGCAATTTAGAAATGCTATCATCCATTTGACATTGTCACCAAAATAGCAAAACTCATGCTACTTTTGTAAAAATTATTCGTTACTGCTCACTCAAAGTAAATACGTTTTACGCAGTCTATACGTCAAAAGTACATTTCAAACTAAGATTGATTTGTATATCTATATGGATATTAACTAGGCTAAAAACGTTTATCAATCAACCTGTATTCAAACACATGCACATTAAAGTATTCATCATCGTTTACGAGTATGTAAAAAATAGAAAATATAACTTTCCAAAGAATACGACATGACATTTTCTTACAATTTATGAGAAAGATATCGACTAATTGTAAGTATCTTATTAAAAAAATAAAAGATTCTTGTTACCGAGGGATTACCAAGAAGCTGTGCCGCATTGCAAAACACACACACATACATACACTTACACACATATGCCGACGGGATCTCCTAAATCAATTAGCACGAGAACGGTTTAATTCTACGAGCGTGCTATGGTATGTTCCCGGACTTAACATGCCGGCCCAAACCTCCCATCCATCTCGCGGGGTTTTCCGGGGTTTACGGCAACAACGATCTTCCGTTCCTGCGCGTACACGTCACAGCCACTTCCACCCTCGTTACTAACCTCTTCGAGGGCGATTTTTGTACCCCGTTTAAAATTTATAGGAGAATATACACGCTCGAGTCCGGCGCAAGTTACGTCACATAATTAAGTTTTTTAAAAATGCGACTGAAATACACGACTCGGATCAAATAAAGATTTTTTAAATCAGATTTTGAATAATTCACCTGATGAATGATGCAAAATGATCCAACGCTTGTGCACAATCTCTATATTTTTTCTTTTGTGGTGAAAAAAAGAATTTATAACCGTACTCCCGATTTTTATTAATTGATAATTATTAATTTCTTATTTATCAATTAATGTCTTATTCAAATTATATATGCATATGTGTATACATATATAATGAATGTTTACTTTTAAACAAAGAATTTTTTGAAAAACATTTTATTCGCCATTACAATTTTCCGAAGTAAAACCAGCCAGGCAGGACAATCTTGCACAACGGTTGTGCTCACCGGTGTGACAATTTAAAATGTGCTCACTGCGAAGTTAAAGAAAACACGTAGAAGGCGGGGTACAAAACTGGCTTCTGCCTGCGGCGAGTCGCGACTTCGCGAAAGGTTCTACGGGATGTGCCGCGCGTAAATATCCGCGCGCGTTGTAGCTGGCCCCTTAATTGGCGCAAAGATCGAGAGGGGGGACTGTCGGGGTGGAGGGCTACCCGCGGCAAGGAACCGCGGGACCGAAATCGTAAATACTTTCTCGCACTCACCTATATTTCGCGCGACGACGGCGCAGCCGTTGGTTAAAAGCCACGCAAGTAGCAGACTGCCGAGGATCGGAGCTCCTCCTTTCCGTCGACCCTTGCGGCACTCCATCGTGAGGTTCCGAGCTCCGACTACGCCTGAAAGCAGAGAAAGAAACGATCACGCTCTGTGCGCACTGGGGCGTGCTGCTCCCCGATGGGTCCTCTTGCATTTCGCGCCAACTGTACGCTCACCCCGGAGTGCATCGCGATTTCCGAGAACACATACGTTCGGTATGCCAAGATCGGACGCCGCCGCGTTATTATTGAGTTTACGTAAATCGCACACTTTACTGGACGACCATTCTTGCGCCCTTTTTCTTTTCTGTTCTTCTTTTTTTAATTTTTTTGTTTTGCGCGGATACGCGCGTCGACTTACGATCGCGATTACGTGGAAATCGCGACGTTCGCGACCAACGAGAGCAGATTCAAGCCAAGATACATGCAGTGCATCACATCATAAATTAGATTAAAGTATAGATATATATATGTTGAATAGATAAGTATTTGGTAGATTGTAGTCGATAAAACTTGCATGTCGTATGTATATAAAACGGATATTATTTCCTGACAATGATGCAAATAATCACTTATTTTTTTATAAAAATTAAAAGTTGAATTTCTTTAGACTTAGATTATCATACTAATATAAAGAAAGAGGCAGAGAAATCCAAACAACCCCTTTAATTATGTCATATTTTGTTATTTTTTAAACGTTACGCGTATGCCTTGTAGTTCTTGGGATCTGCACCCACACTCTAATTCGTCTTGTTTTACCCGTTGCAATAACGCACGTTGTTTTTATTCGATAGGATCGCGTCGTGTTCACGCGGTTTGCAAATTTCGAAACGCTGACACCAAAATTGTTTTCCTTTTTCGCCTTCGTTAACCTACATTCACGCGGACGCACACACATCCCAACCCCTTCGCTTCGCTCCACGCGCGGATTAAGCTGATTTATAGTGTTTACCGGCGATGTTCGCTCGATTTTTCCTGCGGCGTCGCGCGTGCGCCCCGTCGACCTATCAGCTTGTCGACAAAAAAAAGACCATGCGGAATTGCGAGGAAAAAGAACAAGAGTCGCGTCATGTCGCCGCCGAAGGGGTGTAGCAGGTGACTCGTGTGGATTGCGCGTGAAATTGTGCATTTTCGCGGGCGTCGCAAATGTGTTAAATCTTGGGTAAAATACATTTTTTATTGTAATATCACCACATGCCTCTTGTAATTCAACACATTGAAAAAAGAATTCAGTAGTACCTCTTTGATACAAATTTTAAATCTCATGTTACATGAGATTAAAAAATTCTGTCAAAATCTCTTGAAATAAAATTTGTAGGAGTAAGTACATCGCGAGCCAACGAGTAATCGTCTCGATTATGACCGAGAAGGAAGTTCATCGAGCCGCAACTGCCACGTGCATCACGGCGGACCACTCCGCAGATTGCATCGGCCGGATTGCAGCGGTGCATTTCCGCGGTCGCGGAAGAACAACAGCGACACGGGGATATCTGGAGTGCTGCCAGTTCGTTTCGAGCGGACCGCGTTAATTTTTCCAACGAGTCTAATTAAATCCCGCTCCCTCTCTCCCCGTGTTTCCTTTTCACCCTCTCGCTTCGTCTTCCTCGTTCCTTCTTGATGCCGCCGGCATTCAACACTTAATACGATGAACGTGGAAGCCGCATAGCAACGCGATTATCGTCGAAACATCTGTAAACTCCCGGCGTAACGACGATAATTGAATGCGCTGACTGTCCCCTCCATACCCCTCTCTCGTTGGTGCAACGTACAAACGCATCCTCGCGTACGTCCCATGCATTACGCATAATTAATCCGACGATGCTATCTTCTCTAACCTCGTATCCGCGCGTTCATCGCGCGAATAGAATCTGCGATGCGCTATTCTCCTTTCATCAATGTTACCCTCCCTTTCCTTCCTTGCAACGTACCGGCGACACTGCATACGACGATGTGCATGCGTGTGCCGATATATGCCGTACACTGATAATCGCGATAAGCTCGATGACAACGCGATTCCCATCTCTGAGGTCGGCGCGGTCGAGGAGAGAAAGATCATTTATTAAAAAGGAAAGGGAGAGAAAAGGGAGAGTTAGAAGCAGAAGAGGATGTACGCGCTCGACACAATCGAGCGAGTAGTAATCTCCTGGCGACTATATCTTGTTTTTTTGCCTTTAGTACTATTCCGCCGCGGATTTTTCAGATCGGTAATCGAGCGCTTGGAAGGAATTCCCAACGACGTATTTCGCGGTGTACCTTCGGAAGTTCTTGGAAACCGCTTTTATCGAGCCAAACTATCGCCACATTTAGTTCTCAAGTCGTTCTCTGGAAAAGAATACCTTCGAGTGCAGCGAAGTGCATGTCGTTGCATAGTTGGCACCAAAATAGTACACCAAAAAGATATGATAAAGAAAAAAAAAAGCAAACTATTTTCTGGAATAAAATACCTATTGAAGCGACTTGCTTGTGAAATACTTTTGGAGAGTATTGAAAAATAGCTAATTTTTAAAATATAATATTTTCGTAACGTCATTTTTCAATTAGAATTTTTGTTTCAAAATTTTTACATTTTTGTCGTGATATTTTTTATTAAAAATCTCAAAATACGCGAAATATGGAAATGCAAGATGTATTTAAAAAAATATATATTTTTTTTTCTTTTTCATCATGAAAGAGATAATTTTGAAAAACATCAAATTTCCATGACCGAGAATTATATTCGATATTATACAAATTCAATATGTTTTTCCCGAATAAATGCTGCGAAAAAATTTTCCCTAATTTTCAGTAAGTAAATTCTAAACATTTTGCTCCTGAGTTGAAAGAAATTTCACTTGAAATAGAACCACTACAAGCGGACCCAAAATATAATTTCCGCATCTTTTATAATCCTTTTAACGACTTTCCAAATTTCCTTAAATTTCTTTAATGAAGATGCTGCTTATGGCACTTCACAGTACTTTCAGCATTACTTTAGGATCCTTAAAATATAGTGATATAAGATGACGGAAGTAATTTTCTACCATTTAATCGCATTACTAACACCCTGACGAACGTAATTATAGCGATGAAATTTATTTTACATTTAACACTGTTCTTCACGTAAAGTTTCAGTAAACGAAGGACGCGTTCTGCCGCTACTTAGAATGTAATAAATAATTCAATAATAATTTCCACATCCCGTCGGACTGTGTCAGAACGGGAGAAGTGACGCGCCGCCGCGCGCCGCCGCCGCCGCCGCCGCCACCGCCGTTGCCATTGCCGTTGCCGCCGTTACGGCCGTCCGGATGAAAACATAAATCTACATATTATTAAAGCAGCGGCGATCAAAGCGATCGAAATAATGCAGATTATCAGAAAACGCCGGTGCCGCGGCAATTTCTGCAGGCACTTAAAATCATTTCGACGCCTCTCGCCGATGAATATTGAACAGCCACGCACCTGCCGGCCGCCTCTCCCCTTTCCAATCACTCGTCTCCCCTTCATCCCTCCGGCCATCCCCTGCAATCTCTCGTTTTGCAATGATTTCAAGCACGAACTCGTCCATCATTGATGACCCCCCGCGCAAAATAATGCTCGCAACGAATTGGGCGGTTGTGAGAGCGCTATACGTACAATGAGCAGGGGAGAATCAAAATTATTTGTTGAAAATCACATTATCGCGTCGACGGAGATACAGTGTACCGCGACCGCGACCTCGCGAGTTTCAATTTTACACCCAAGCGCATTTTAATGCACGCCGCGCAAAGCCTGGAGCCCCGATCGGCGAGCAATTAAAAATAATTGACGACGACAACGAGCCGATGTTATGAGCTGGAGGCGACCGCACGGGAAATTAACTCGCAATTCTCTCCGCGGAAAATCCACCGCGAATCTGGTTCGAGGACGCGAACGGCGCGGGCGTTCCAAGAGTCTCTAAGGCGTTTTAATCCTTGAAACAGTATTGTGAATAACTGAATATTTTGTCTAGTACTCATCAGAAATTTAAACTGAAAATTATATAATATTATCTGAAACGTGCCAATATTTAAAAATTCTGCGTAATCCACGATTATATATTATACACTGTAAATCCAAGTGTGTTATTTCTACACGCATAAACGTTCAAAAACGACACATTTGACTGAAGCTCGTTTTACATATGTTTTGTTAGTGTTATAAATTAATACGTTTAATCGTATTAATGCGTTCAATCGTGTTAAATGACGTCATTTAAAACGGCAAAAAATGTGTAAGAGCCTCAGTTAAAATAACACACTTGGATTTGCAGTAAGGTTTACGCGTTCAGTCTTACGCTAACTCACTCAAACTCGAAATCGCTATCGCAACATCGAGATGTCTTCAACGGAATCGCCGATTTCCGAATATCTCGCCGGTACATCCCTCTGTTTCAATCGCGAAAGTTTAGAAGGAGGAAGGAGTATACAAGAAATGGATAAGGATGAAGATGAAGAGAAGAAGATCGTAGAGGATAAGCAGAAGGAAACTGTCGCTCGGTTGGCTATATATACACATATACTGCATGCGAAAATGTCGGGCGCAATTTCTGAAATTCCGTCGTGTCGCTTCCCCATGCCACTCGAATATCGCTGCACTTCTCTCTCTCTCTCTCTCTCTCTCTCTCTCTCTCTCTCTCTCTCCCTTTCTCTTTCTTTCTCCCTCCCTCTCTTTCTCTTCGACCTTTCTTGCGCTTTATCCTCGTCTCTGTCTTGCTTCTGCCGGAGTTCATCGCGAGCAGACATCCTCGACGCGACGCGACGCGATGTGAAACTGACACAGAGTGCTTTGAAAATTTCAGCAGCCGATATCAGACTCTGGTAACCTAAATAGGAGCCGAATAATATCCGAGCAGCTTTCAATTTGATCTTGGTGTTTTATTTTTGCTAGGTTAAAGATTCGTAGTCTCTGTGAAGTTGGCACCTCACTTTCAAAAATCGAAAGATTTATCAACAGTTCTATTTGCACCCGCAATAGTTCTACAGTTCCTGCTAATTTTTAGAAATAGTTCTGTTGATTTAATTAAAAAAAATGAATTTTGAAAATATGAGGTGCTAACTTCCCGTAGCACCTCATGTTTCAAAAAAAATAATTTTAACCATGACATTTTATAGTTCTCGAAAAGTTCTACAGTTCCTGATAGGTTTTAGCAATAATTCCGGTCAATAAGTATTTTTAAACAAATTTTTAATCTGACCACGAGCACCTCAAGTTCCAAAAAAATTGATTTTTACCATGAAATTCTATAGTTCTCAAAGAGTTCTACAGTTCCTGATAGATTTTAGCAACAGTTCCGGCCTCTAAATATTTTTTTAACAATTTTTTACTTTTACCGCTGGCACCGCACACAAGAGTAAAGTCATGAATCGCAGGCAGTTCCGATCGACTTCTTGACAGTTCTCGATAGTTCTCGCATAGTTCCAACAGTTTTTATAGGTTTTGGCAACAGTTCCGGCCTCCAAATATTTTTTTAACAATTTTTTACCGCTGGTACCGCACACAAGAGTAAAGTCATGAATCGCAGGCAGTTCCGATCGATTTCTTGACAGTTCTCGATAGTTCTCGCATAGTTCCAACAGTTTTTATAGGTTTTAGCAACAGTTCCGGCCTCCAAATATTTTTTAAACAATTTTTTACTTTTATCGCTGGCACCGCACACAAGAGTAAAGTCATGAATCGCAGGCAGTTCCGATCGACTTCTTGACAGTTCTCGATAGTTCTCGCATAGTTCCAACAGTTTTTATAGGTTTTGGCAACAGTTCCGGCCTCCAAATATTTTTTAAACAATTTTTTACTGTTACCGCTGGCACCGCACACAAGAGTAAAGTCATGAATCGCAGGCAGTTCCGATCGACTTCTTGACAGTTCTCGATAGTTCTCGCATAGTTCCAACAGTTTTTATAGGTTTTAGCAACAGTTCCGGCCTCCAAATATTTTTTAAACAATTTTTTACTTTTACCGCTGGCACCGCACACAAGAGTAAAGTCATGAATCGCAGGCAGTTCCGATCGACTTCTTGACAGTTCTCGATAGTTCTCGCATAGTTCCAACAGTTTTTATAGGTTTTAGCAACAGTTCTAGCCTCCAAATATTTTTTTTAACAATTTTTTACTGTTACCGCTGGCACCGCACACAAGAGTAAAGTCATGAATCGCAGGCAGTTCCGATCGACTTCTTGACAGTTCTCGATAGTTCTCGCATAGTTCCAACAGTTTTTATAGGTTTTGGCAACAGTTCCGGCCTCCAAATATTTTTTAAACAATTTTTTACTGTTACCGCTGGCACCGCACACAAGAGTAAAGTCATGAATCGCAGGCAGTTCCGATCAACTTCTTGACAGTTCTCGATAGTTCTCGCATAGTTCCAACAGTTTTTATAGGTTTTAGCAACAGTTCCGGCCTCTAAATATTTTTTTAACAATTTTTTAATTTGACCGCTGGCACCTCATCTACGGGAAATACGGGGTGCTGGCAATTCTGATCGTTTTTTTCAGAGTTCTTTGGAACTCTTGTCAAAACGTATTTAAATGCTCGGAACTATGTGAGAACTGCCGAGAACTCTGAAGAAAACGATCGGAGTTGCCAGCACCCCGTATTTCTCGTAGATGAGGTGCCAGCGGTCAAATTAAAAAATTGTTTAAAAATAGTAAATAGCTGGAACTCTTGTCAAAACGTAATTAAATGTTCGGAACTATGTGGGAACTGCCGAGAACTCTGAAGAAAACAATCGGAGTTGCCAGCACCCCGTATTTCTCGTAGATGAGGTGCCAGCAGTCAAATTAAAAAATTGTTTAAAAATAGTAAATAGCTGGAACTCTTGTCATAACGTATTTAAATGCTCGGAACTATGTGGGAACTGCCGAGAACTCTGAAGAAAACAATCGGAATTGCCAGCACCCCGTATTTCCCGTAGATGAGGTGCCAGCGGTCAAATTAAAAAATTGTTAAAAAAATATTTAGAGGCCGGAACTGTTGCTAAAACCTATAAAAACTGTTGGAACTATGCGAGAACTATCGAGAACTGTTAAGAAGTCGATCGGAACTGCCTGCGATTCATGACTTTACTCTTGTGTGCGGTGCCAGCGGTAACAGTAAAAAATTGTTTAAAAAATATTTGGAGGCTGGAACTGTTGCTAAAACCTATAAAAACTGTTAGAACTATGCGAGAACTATCGAGAACTGTCAAGAAGTCGATCGGAACTGCTTGCGATTCATGACTTTACTCTTGTGTGCGGTGCCAGCGGTAACAGTAAAAAATTGTTAAAAAAATATTTAGAGGCCGGAACTGTTGCTAAAATCTATCAGGAACTGTAGAACTCTTTGAGAACTATAGAATTTCATGGTAAAAATCAATTTTTTTTGAACTTGAGGTGCTCGTGGTCAGATTAAAAATTTGTTTAAAAATACTTATTGACCGGAACTATTGCTAAAACCTATCAGGAACTGTAGAACTTTTCGAAAACTATAAAATGTCATGGTTAAAATTATTTTTTTCGAAACATGAGGTGCTACGGGAAGTTAGCACCTCATATTTTCAAAATTCATTTTTTTTAACTAAATCAACGGAACTATTTCTAAAAATTAGCAGGAACTGTAGAACTATTGCGGGTGCAAATAGAACTGTTGATAAATCTTTCAATTTTTGAAAGTGAGGTGCCAACTTCACAGAGACAGATTCGTATACCTATGAATAAGTGCATTAATAGTTATGGAATATTAACCAATCTGAATTAATAATATAATTTAAAAGACATTCAATAATTGTCACTACTAATGTGAATAGCTTCAATCTAGTTTCATACAAAGCGTTCTCGATATAAATGTATAATAACGAGGAAACACTGTCTTTATCGTGAAGTATTATAGTAACGACTATAATTAGTGCTGATTGTGAAAGTGATCATACATCGATGTTCAAGAAAATATTTTTCAAATAAATGAACAGAATTGGTTATTGATAGAATAACGAATCAGTATATAAAAACCGTTCCACATTAATTTGGATAAATATATATTCCTACTTTGGAAAAATTTTATTATTAGAAAAACCGGGTTATAACTGATCTGCATCGATAAGATTTTCATGCATGTGTAATATCAGAACCGGAGACGAAATATAGTCATCGCTGCGAGAATCGCGCAATTTCCACGATTCGTCTGGAAAATGCAAATTCGTTACCTACAGAGAAAAGAAAATGCAAATGCAAAAAATGCAAATTCGATATCTTCGACTTTGAGAACGGAGACACTTGCTAGAATCCTGTAATACCTATTTGAAATTGGACGTTATTTCAAGCGTGACATAGATGAATTTATCAAACGTGATGTGGTAAAAACTTTCATTGCTTTCTTGCGTCCTATAGAACACATATTCGCGTTACGCGTATGACATGAGCTTTCAATCGACTTAAGAGCCATCACCACAACATATGTCATAAAATTTAAGACGATTACTTGTCAAAGCAAACTCATGTAGAATTATTATGTATAACGGATAATTACCATGCATTATTGTATCATTATAAAATTAATAATTATTATAATAATTATAATATATTATATATATAATAAATTAAATAATCATTATTGCGTACCCGCAATAAAATTTGCTTCATTATAATACGACCGAATAATTCCAAATGAATCATTTGAAATTTGATATCTCAATATATCATACAAATACAACGTCGTTTATTGAAAGTCATGAAACAAAAAATCAGTGAAATAAAATTTAATTCATATATAGAAATTTACCTATAACGTGAATTGACGATAACGGGACAAGGACAGTATTTCATTTTCCATTAAACTTCGGACACAAGGAGTTCAAATTAAAATTGCGCAAAAAGGCAGGCATCTCTTCCAAGACGTGCGGAGCAAAATTAGAAAACTGTCAAATTAGTCTTGATTCATTCGCGAGGCGCGTATTTACCGTGTAAATAACCTCCACGGTATTTCGTGCAGAGCGAAGATCGAGCTTCGTTCTGGAGTCGGCGGTGCTTCGGCGAAGCATAAAATGATTATGAGCAAGTACCGTAAAGCGCCTATAATTTCAAAGGAACCGGGAGGCCGGGCAGCCATCGGCCTGGCCTTAAGGAAGAAGGTGGACGAAGGAACGCGGCTGCCAAAAGATAGTGGACGACACGGATGCCTGCGGGCAGGCTCTGCAACTCTTTTGCGTTACAGCTTCCATTATCGAAGCGATTAACGTTAATTTATGTAATGCAAAAGGGCATATAAAAATTGCTTCGATATTCTGTAATATATTTTTTAGGAAAGACATGTACAAATTATCATGAAACAATGTACAAGTAAGTAGTGCTTCATAAACATGTACGTACACTGTATGTATTACAGTATATCTTTAACAAAAACTGTGTGTCTTTATACTATTAAAAATATGAAACGTTATTGCATAACATCATAAAGAAAATTAAAGAGGATTGAGAGATAGACAAAAAAATGATACATAATTTTCAAATATAATTTCATCTCGCGAGGAAACAAAATTAGAGCTGTCAATGTTGTGTGCCCGACTAATAATAAATGTGATCTTACCATGAATGTGACGCGCAATGCACTTAAGTGTAATGAAGTGCATAGGTTATCGAATGAGTGATATTATACGACCACAAATATAGCTTTTTTCTCTCTGCTCTTAGCTCTTTATTGATCTCGCAAGAGTACCGAGTGTAATAAGTAATGGAGTTATAAGCAAGTTAGCTTATATCTCATGATAGAAACGTCAGCCAGTAATAAGTAACATACTTTCGCTTGAAATGTCGAGACATAAACCGTCTTCCTGCTAACATCGATTTTATCATCAGCGACATGATATATGGATCGCAAGCGATGCAGCATTACGTCGTGTGTGGCAATATAAAAAATATAAGGAAATTATTTTAAAAAGACTTCATAATAAAAAATAAATAGTTTTCAATCAGTGTAGAATTAATTATACATAATGACTTTAAAAGTATGTAATATACATATATATATATATATATATATATATATACATGTATATGATTATTTATTATTTCAAATTTTAGCATTATCACTTTCGGCAAAATCGAAAACAATGAAAATTTAAAAGTGTAATCTTCTTGTAACAATATTTTCAAAAATTTAAAAGGTCAATAATATGCATATTATGCACAAATTTGCAATGCTTATCCTGGAAATACAATATATGGACTCTCTATATATTTACGACAGCCAAAAATCATCTCACAGTGAAAATATATAATATTTTATGAAAGTAACAATTTTCAATTCGCGACAAAAGGGACTAAATCGCTATCAAATAGCGGATGTCATCGACGCCGAGGGAAGACGCATCGCGATCCATGCTATAAAAGGAAAAATTACGCGAACGCCGCGGGTAACGATTATATTATTCGCCCTCTTCGGAAGACTTGATCCCCACTGCGTGTCCCGCGTGCACGATCCCGGCTTAGGGGTGCTTCACGAAACGAGGGCTCACTTTTCACTTAAGGACTAGCGGGGTCGGGGCCCGTCTAACTGCCCCGCATTATTCGTTATTACGGCGTACATGATGCGCGAGGGTGGTGGGCGGTATCACTGATAAATCTGGAAGAGTATAGAAGGAAAAAAGAACGAGATAAAATGCGATTTATTCATTCACCTTTTCGAATTATTATTTCAGAATCGAACATTTTTAAATTCCTCCGCTGAAATATATATAAAACTTTTAAATAGCTCAGAAAAATAAAACATAGAAATTAAATAGCACATATTAATTAATATTATTTAATTATCAATTAATCTTTAATCACATCTGTTCTATAATTGAATTTTATCACAAACCGTGTTTCGCATTTAGAGATTAAATAAAAAATTAAATTAATTTTATAGTTACTTCTCTTATTATTATTGATTTTAGTTATTTAAATCCTTATCATGTTGATTTTTGAATAGACAATTATAAGAAAAAAAAAGAAAGAGTGAAATATAGAAATCAATGTAAACTCTAGTAGTTGGTAGTTCACCCGTTTATGCCGGTATCCCAATCCGGTCCTATAAGATTTCCGCAGTCACCGGAAATCGACCGCAGTGCATAGAAATCAGAAAAAGAAAAAAATAGGAAAAGAAAAAGAAGGGAGGTGTCTCCAATGACGCAAGTAGTCGTTTGCTTCAACTGCAACGAGAATAACGCGAGTTAAGCCACCTCCAAGTCACTTCCGCATTTGTCCCTCTCACGCTTTCTGTAGAAACGTCAACCTAGGAGGGCGTCGTCTTCGAATTATTTTCTCCTTATTTACCTTCTGCTCGCTTTTCTCTTTTCTTATTTCTGCTCTTATTTTGTCACACTCCCTCCCGTTTGACTCAGAGATGATAATAACGTGCGAGAGAGAGAAAAAAAAGGGATGATAGCTACATAGAACGAGAAAGAGAGAACAAGAGGAAAGCTTTAAAGCAAAGACCGATTTCTTTCGAGAGTTTAACTAAGGCGATTGCGTGGGAGAATGGTCTTAATCGATAGCCGTGATTGAATCCAACCAACCATCGCTATTTTTCCTCGCATTTCCAACTTAAAGTTTCGGTTGCTCAAAGAGAATTCTTTCCATTGAGCATTTAAAACTTTATACTAATTCAATAACGCCTTTGGATTTTATACATAATAGTGTCCTTCTAATCTTTGTGATATGCTTTAAACTCTTACTTGACTCAAGTTTATCCTGGCTTTTACTTTTTAAACAAAGCTACATAGAGATAAGGAATTAAAAGATTGGAAATATAAGCTTTAGTAGACCTCTTTGTTGAATCTGGAGCGGCTGAAATTACTTTACTATAGTATCGTTCTGATAATATAATAAATATTTGTTATATCGGGGCGGAATAACTGGCGTTATTAACTTGTACGAGCGGATGCGCGCGCATAAATCCACCCGCTAATCGCACGACGATAACAATAATCGAGCGAGATAATCGTTTGATATTAATATCAGCAGACCAGCGTTTCAACTCCAAATTAAATCGTCCGGTGTGTAATGAGCTCTCTCGCATCGCGAGCGAATTCTATGATGAAAGGCTCACCGCTGCCTCTCTCTCTCTCTCTCTCTCTCTCTCTCTCTCTCTCTCTCTCTTTCCACCACAACGCGCCGAAATTATTTATCAGAAATAAACGCAAAATCATTAAACCGCAAATAATCGTTTATTTCTCAGGTTTATGTAACAGTTACTGAACCCATTTTCGTTATCAACTGAACGTTTCTAATGAACGATCGTCCTCAACCTTATTTCGCTTGCGATGAGTAATTAAAAAATATGTGCTCTAAAAAGATATAGTTCCTTTAATCCGTTGTACAAAATTTGTATTTTTGCATTTAAGTTCCAAAGTATTTAGAATAATTCAAATGGTTTTACTTTGCAACTATATATTCGAGATTATGATACATAGCTACACAAATAGCGCTAGACTCATCACAGGCACCGCGACATTTCTTATCAATTCTCTTCTCTCTGTTTGTATCCATCATAACGAACTTGAGCCGTTATCGGAGCTTCTTCGGCAAAGCCTCCTCGGTAATCAATGTTTAAACGCGTGTCGATTTCGAACGCAATCAAGACGGGACCAAACGTAAGCCGCTATCTCGCTAACATAATACATGAAAAAACTTAGTCACAACAGTTCCGCGAAGCCTATTGATCTGTTGTTTCCGCTCGCTGTTGCCAAGAGCCCGTCTTTGACATATTCTTTATTCTTCGCGCGTTATAAAAAATTCAGGAACTTTCTTACGGAAAAGTTGTTGGTCATTAAAAAAATGTAACTTTCATGAATTCGAGCCTGGACACTTTTGCCATTTCTTTATCCATTGTTATATTTCGGCTGTTAAATAAAGTGTTGCGTTACGCCTGTTTCTGTGTGTCAGTACGCACCCACATCTATTCCTATCTTCTTTCCGCTTGCGTCGCGTGAACTATATATAATTAATTAGCTGCATTTCGTGAACAATGAAACAAGAAGAATAAGTTGAAATTTTTCAATTTCGTACTTGAGAAGCACGATATACCGCTTGCATCTCGAAGGTTTAATCCTGTCAAAATACACATGTAAATCAAGCTCAAATCGCGTCGGGTTCGTCACGAAACAAAGTCTTGCGGATCAGGCCGTTTTGGCGAGAATAAATAGGCAAGTGCAGCTGCGGAATTCCCACTTCCAGGCCAATAAATCTCGGCCCGAGAAAGACGCCGTCTATATATTTCCTGTTACATCTAATGATTCCGGTTCGCCGCTTCGATTTTCGTCCCTCATTCTGCGCGCGACATTAACCCCGGCAACAACGTCGTACGGCGTGTCCGAATGGCGCGGTAACGATTCCCTTAAAACAATTTATGCGCATTGATTAATAGGATAAAGCTCCAGATCGCGCCTCCCTCGTGAACGGGGAGGGTAGGCTTCGTTCGTGCGGGAGAGGGGAAGACATGAAGTACCTAAGCGCGAAATGCAAGGGACCGTGAAGCCATCAATTTAAACGTGCATTGGCGCCGGATCGCCGGAGCCCTTAAATTTGGCAGAACCGACAGCCATTCGCTCGAGGCGAATCGACGGTATCGCGCGAATAAGAAAACCTCTTGATCCAGCAGGCCCCGTACCTCGGACTCGATTAATTCCGCCAACCGAGCGGGAATTTATTATCAGCAAAGGGCGCGTTTCTGTAATGTCTTCCGATAATATTCAAAGGGGGGGACCAAGATGAAACCTGGTATTATTTCATTGTAGACGTTTGCCCCGCACAGTCTTTGAATCCAAGTTTCAATTGTTAAGAGGATTTTTTACAACACTTAGTTTAAGTGCCTAATTTTCGCTATATTTTTGCATTATATGCGATTTATTCTGGATTAAATAAATTTTGAATTATTTGACAAATCTTTTGATAGACGGAAAACACGTGAACTCTCCTAACTTTCTATAACATAAAAATTTGAAAGGATTAAAGTGCCAACGTTGCGTGATGCCCGAATTATTTACCGATCGGAAGCGATTATTTACGGGTCCGCGGGTCTTATTCTCTTCTCCCTCCGAGCGACAAACTACAGGCTCGTATTTCGGGTAACAATAATCTGCAAACCTCGTGCTCCTATTAGCTGCGGGTCAATACACCGTTGAAGGCCGGGAAGAAACACCGATGCATGTGCGCGCATGTACAAAAGGGACTTGTAAGAAAGTAACGGAAAAATAAAACTATACGTTATTACTGCGCTGGCAGTGGCCGCGCAGTTGTACTTATAGTATTCGGATAACGTTCTTTCCGCGGCGAACTATTATCGTTCTACGCGAAGTCCATCGCGCGATTACGCTTCCATATTAATCTCTTGATTGCGTACTGCCGATATCTCGCGAGCGACGCTCGAAACAGGGAAGGCGGCAAATCCCCCTTTCAACAGAGTCTTGAAAAATGGGGGTTGCCGGTGGCCGCGAGTGCCTTTAATGGATAGCTCCACCCGCGAGACTCCCCACGTTCGCGTTCGTCTTTCACCCTCCTCTCTACCGTCGTTTTTTATTATCCTGCCAGACCGGAGATCGAGCAGCCGATTCCGAGTTTCTCGCCTCCCCTGTTTTGATCTCTTCATTTCAATTCGCTCCGCAATCCTTTCCACGAGAAATATATAGACAGATGTCTTTTTCAACCCTTCCGCATTTCTCTTTCAAGTTGTTTTATCATTGAGCGTGTGCGCAGAATATAAAATTAGTCAATGTTTTAACGAAATGGATCATTATTACTCAAGATCATATCAATCATATGACAAATGTTATAAAAATTGTTAATGTATGATGAAATAGAGGAAGAACGAAACACATCCAACGTTGCGAACAAGCAAACAAACTGAACTCAACCTTCTTGATATTTGTAAAAGTAGAAATACTAATAATCTGTATTGTCCTGACAAGTTAGATACTTTAATTTCGCTCACATATTCGTATTAGCACATGGGATTAAAATAAGTTACATTCTTTGACGACTAAAAAAGCTAAAAAAGGGAGGACCGATTGCCTCGAGGCATCCGCGTCGGCGGCATACTGTATTGCGCCTTCAAGCTGCTTTTTTTCCTTTCTCATTCGTCCCTGCATCTCGCGCGCGCGTCGAGGGTGCGACGTTAGATCGGAGATAAGATACGACAGAAACGCGCGTATCGAATCGTGTCGAACAAATAATTCGGCCGAAGTGTTTCGAGTGGCGGCACGCGGGGCGGGAGGTGTATGTACACGTCGTGAGTGTAGCGAGGTTATTAATTCTCCGACAGAGTATGCCACCGGCGTGACAAAGCCATCCGATGTAATGGGCTTTCGCCTGGGCCGATTAAACGCGCCGCGAGGAACGGGAAACGAGGAGAGACAGAAAAAAAGGTAGGCGCGTAGAAACAAAACTGTTTCTACGCGTATCTGAATAAATACTTATAAATAACAAAAATTGGTAAACCCAACACACTCATAATAGAGAATCCCCCGAATGATAGGCAGATATTGAAGATTGTATTGTTAGTAATATTATTGTTACTAACGAGAAAATCAATCGACGTGAAAAAGTCTCCGATTATTATCGATTTATTATGTATTATTTATTATCTATATGTGTTATGCATGATTAATATCGATTTATTATGGTTTATTATGTATGAAGTAAAAAGTATATCTTAAGTATTAGAATTACGATTTCATAGACACTTTTTTTTTTAACTGATAAATTACAACCTAAGTTGACATTATATTTAACTATAAAAAATTACCGTATTATTAAAAAAAATAACGTAGACATAAAAGAAAAACAAATATTAAATGCAACATTAAACTCGGTGTATAATAGACATTCTCGCAGTAAAATTAAAAATATTAATTTTTGGGTAGCGAATTATTGTATCAGATATTATTGTAAAAATAAATACATATAAATTACATCGTAAAAATAAATACGCCAAATCATAAATAAATTTGCAATTTATAACGCTTATACATTTCAACTTTGGCAAATTAATTTTTTTAACATCCATGGCGAAATATATATGGACGTTGCGATGATATCAATCCAAAACGCAGTGCCCAGAGATGCGCTATCTTCGGACTTCTTTCCGCTCGGTTTTATGCCTCGCTACGAGATATAAATTTCCGTATTTTACGGTTTTCAGTACATCACCATCTCGTTTAATTACGAGCGGGCTGTCGTCGTATCGATGATTATTTATACCGTGTGCTCAAGACGTTTATTGCTCGTTGTCCGGCTGCCTCTACGTGCCCGCCGCCCCCGGGGGTGCAGGAACTTAATGATGTCCGACGATGGCCGGCAAAAAGGCTCAGCATGATTTACATGTCAATCCCTCGACAGTGCGCGCGACAAGAAACAGGCACGAGAAGAATCGCGTTGCATATTTATTAGGTCACACGATACGCTCAAGTCTGATTAGACTTTCTTCTATTGTGCAAAAAACGAAACATTTTGACGTACTTTAGAGTCTCGTAGTTCAATAAACTTTCCCTCACAAATAAATTGTGACAGCCAGTATAATAATTACACACATTTAGCATTTTTCCTATATAATTAAAATAAAAATAGCATTTTTAATAGTTTTATAATTTTCTTATTAATACTTGTATTATAACTCAAATCACTTTTATAAGTAATTGAGAATTTAAAAAACTGGCAGTGTGTACGAATTTATTGAAATACATAATATTTCAATCTGCAAGATCTGAAAGCGTCTAACCACTGATGCCGATCGATGTTTCAACAAGTCGTAAAAAGTACAGCGAAGTAGTGAAATATAGAGAAAATCGCCGATAAACCGCCGCAGTTCGATGGAATCCGACGCGATTAAAATGGTCGTTCTCGCTCCTCTATTTGTGTGTTTTGCGCTCGTACCTCAGGCAAGAAGCAAGAGGAGCGCTCCCGCGTTTCCCTTGCTCGCGCAAATTCGCGAGCGAAATAACATTGTTAAATGCGAGGGACTGCGGGGAAGCAGACAAGAAGCAGGCAAATTCACGTTGAAATTGATTTGATTACTTCGGCTTCCTGCCGCGACGTAGTTTTTACGTCGGTCCCGACTCCCGAGTCGGCGTCGCGCAAGACCCGTCCGAGCAAGCGAAAGACGAGAGACTTCGTATTCACGCGAGTGCGAATCGGTCGCTCGATTATAATGTACGAGACTCGACGCCGTGCCGCGGAGGGGAGAACGCGTGATTCCATTTGCCGATCGCAAATCGAAACCGCAAACCCGCGCAAAACCGCAAAGATAGATATATATATTACATCGATCGAGGCGGATCGAACCGGCCGCGTATTCGTCCCCTGCGCGCTTTAAAATCGTCCCGATGCACACATCCAATCCTATTCCGTCCACTCGGCGTTACGCGATCCGCGTTTCCCACCGCGAATTCCGCTCGCTAAATATTTCGCGAATATTGCCCTCACCACTATTCTATTATGCCTGTCCGGGTTTCGATTTTATCTAGATTTTATTATATGTATACCTCGGATATGTGGTGCGAATAGAGCACAGCCGATTCTTCATCAGAAAATATTCTCAATCATGTTTTCTTATGATTGTTGTTATAATAAAGAGAATCGAAAAATATTAAAGCAATTGTAATTCAAAATTTTACATTATTGATTTATCATAATTTTCGATTTAAGTATTTTTTTCTCTTAAAGTATTCTCGATAGCATTCTAGCATTTATTAATATTTTAACTAGTTAAAAAACCTACTTGCTAAGACAATAATACGTACATTTATATAATTTAACGTGATTCTCTATTTTTTCAAACTATAAAATTACACGAATCTGCTGCTATTTGTTGCTATTGTTAACGTACATTTTTCAATTTATTGAAACTCACATGTTCTAAATTTGATTAAAACAAACACTGGCACTGTGTAGAATACCGCAGCAATAAATATTTTATTAACAACATTTTTTCAATGGTAAAAAAATCGATGTGCTCCGATATTACATTGCAGACATTTCTTTACTTTCCGAGTGAAAAGCACGGATTGATATGGATCGTTGACAGCAGTATGGCAAAACCGAGGGATAATGGGTGCAGGATGGTTGAAATTTCGTTTTTCCTCGTCGAGAAATCACGAGGGTCGGCAGGAGCGGCAACGACGACGGCGGAAGTGGAGTTCGCCGGAAAACGCGAAGTAACTAGAGACCGCCGACCACTTTGCGTAATTACCAACCGCCCAGCCAGGACCGTACTATTTAATCGGGCTAAAGTGCAAGAGAGGTCCATACTCGCCCCCTTATTCCACATGCCTCTCCTTTTTTCTCGCCGATCCCCCGTGTGGGATGCGCGCCGAAAAAAGAAGTGACGAGGTCGAAAACGCGGCCGAGCGAAAAGACGAGATCCAGCAAGGATGTCCAAATATTTGAGAGAGCAAATGATATCTCTCGGTTAGGTGAGCTGCGGCGAAGTAATCTGCGAATTTCACTCCGCTTACGTTCTAACCCTTCGCTTCATGCGATCTTTACGTAAAAGACCGTATTTTTATTCCGTTATACCTTATCTAACCGGAAAAAAATTAATTTAGGAAATCTAGTTGATTTTAAAAAAATTTTATTCGTAAAAATCTTGAAATATAACATGGAATAGTTATCATGGAAAAATAAATGAAAAAGTAGGTATAAATAGATGTGCAATGCGCACGTTCACATAAAAGATATTTTAAAATTTAATATATTAATTTCTGATGAATAATTATTTATATACTTTTCTTGGAAGCATGCATGCATTTATTATAAAATAAATATCTATCTGACTATCTTTGAGATAAAAATATAAATCTTTAAAAATAAAAAAAATATACGTTATGTCATAAAATAACGTTTACGTCAAAATAAAATTAAGCATATGACTTTTTGTTGAAATGGAATACGTCTTTCTGCGTCAAATTTGTACAATATGCAAATTTACGACTATATGAGATGAATGATTAACAACTCCAGGATCTCCAACTGATATTTTTTTCGAGCCGCCGTACGAGTGTCTTCAAAGGACGCGAGGGTGGAGGAGGGCGGGTGGGATGAAAACGGGTTTCTCTCCGTCCGGAACTCGTCCCGGAGCTCCCCTTTCGTTTTAACGATGCCGCAGCGTCGCTGTATTTTCGTGCACGCGCTGATAATTTAAGAAGTTACTGTTATTGAAACGTAAGTTCATGATACTCATAAACTCATTTCGGTATAATGCCGAACTCATAATGGAAAATGCCATTCGCTCTTTTAACCGGTTGAATACGAGTGGGGAACTTCCGCTATTGATCTTCGAAATGGCTCGCGCTAAAAGCAATGTCCGACTCCCCTGACACTTTATGTAAAGTCGAAATCTTTTTAAAAGTATCTGTATATAAAATAGATATGAAAAATTTAATCACCTATTTTTTTATAAAAGATTTTTTTCACATACAGATGCAATTCATTTGATAACCATGCATTGATATTTAAAAAGTTCAAAAAGCACAACTTAAAATATTAAAATTTTTAATTTTAAAATACAGAAAAAACTTCAAAAACTTTTGTTTTTTAGTCAATTCAAGTGCATAAAAAGCAATAATATTATAAAATAAAAATATTATAAAATTTTATAAAAAATATATATTTATATAACCGGTATATACTTTCTATCGTCTTTGGTGATGTATAAATCTTGCTTTCCTATTCACTTCGATTTTTCCTACAGCTGTCATATCGGATATTTATGAGTAGGAGACGTACATTACGTTTAATTTTGTATTTCTCGGTCGCCGAGAGAAGCGGAGGCGACATTACATATTGATAGCGACCGCTGCATATTTACGGAAACGTTCTCATTATGTGACCGAGATTTTATATACGGTACAATTTCTTAAACTGTCAGACACACAACTCCATTTTGCGGTTTTCGTATCGCATTTTTCTCGTTCCGTCGTTTCCAACCGAACCCGCTAGATTACTATCATCAAAAGCTCGAATTCACAATTTAAAATGCTATATGCACAATGGAATGTTGAATCTAGCAGGTTAATATAGTCGAATACTGAAGTTATTTATTCAAATGTATTAATTAATAAGTACATTTAATTAATAAATACATTTTGTACTTATTAATAAGTACAAAATGTATCATTAAATGCGTCATAATTCAGTAACATTCGTTATTAAGCAACATTAAATATTCTAAAAGTTAGAAATATATACATATTAAGCCGTTTTTTTAATAACAGATATATATTATTTAAGATTACACACACCTGTTACTATAGATTTGCTAATAAGAGAAACAATTCTTTCAATACAAAGTTATAAAATATACCTACTAATTTTTAAATAGCTATCGAGAGAAACAGCGACCAATATACTTATATACTTCTTCATTACTCATTAGAATTAAAAGGAATATTTAAACATTACCTTCGCTCGTAACAGAAGCAGAAGGGTTAAAATGTGACACTCAGAACTACGTCTAAATTTCAAAAGCTGACTTTTAACATCATTCTGGCCGTTTAGCTCAATTCTCGCCGCGGCGGAAATTCGCATACCCTTCGCGGATGAGAAATTCGAGCTCGTTTCCCGACGCCACATCTCACCGTCACCCTCGCAACCCCGTTTTCACCGCCCCTGTCTTGTCATCGGCGGGTCCTTCATCGCATTTTCATGTCGCCGCGTGCTCCGTACCTCCCTCATATTTATGCAACGGCTGCACAACCGGACACGGATCTCGCCAGGGAAACGTTTTCCACGCTAGCTTTTTCCGCTGAAAACCCGCCCGATGCTGGCTTGTCCTTATTCGAAGACGACAGTTCTGTTAAAATCCAGTTTGAATTTCAGTAGTGAAAAAATGGCAGAGTATCACTCAAGATAATAACTATATATAGGTATATTACTAATCACATGCTATATTTATCATATACTACTTGTAAATTTGTAATGTGTTTTCTTCTTAACTGACGCTCCTAATTGTGATGTCTTTTTCAAATCGAAAAGGTAACACGATTTTGTAATATAATTTATTAATGTAATGATATCAAAAATTTACAAATGTGTAAAATCGAATTCACACACAATTTTATAAAAGGTTTTAAAGAAAAGTTTAATTTTAGTAATATAAATCCATATAAAATCCAAAAACAGATAAACGTTAAAATTGCTTAACATTATAAAAAGAAGACAAAAAAAAAGCAATGCATTTAAGAATTTTAACGGTTCTATACATTCCATAAAATGTAATTACTCTTCAAGAAAATCCAAATAACCCGTTATTATTTTTACATGGATACTTGAACAAACTCTTTAAAATAAAATGCAGAAACTTATTTTGTTCGCCAAATTTATAACTTGTAATTTATTATTTATTAATGCTAGAGTAATATAATAGCCATTTTAATTATTAAAGGAATTTATATATTGCTTTATTGTATAATATAATTTTTCAATTTTCTTGACTTATATCCACCTTTTTTTGTGTTTGAATTCTTCAATCTCTTTGTAACAATTAGAGCTGCTCTGCATATATATTCAAATGTACTATTATATACTATTATATTTGAGATATATGAATGCTATTCACTTGGACTTTTCTGATCATTATCTATGCAATTTATATCAACTAGAATTAATTCAATCCATTTTTAATTCTATCACGTTTTAAATCGTTTTGTAATCACCCTAGATCTCGAGATGAATTTTGTTCACGTTGCAAATCATCTACAGTCGACACGTTCGATGAAATTACAGCTCGGGATTGAGATTTCGTAATTGCATAAAGAAATTGCTAAACTTCGCCCGAAGTTCGTCGTCGCGCGTTTTTAACCGACACTAGAGTAATATTTCGCAGAAACTCGCGTTCGGAGTGAAATCGCCAAAGGACGGTTGTACGATTTCCCGGCTATCAAATATCACTCGAAAATTGCCCAAAGGAACGCGATATTCCAAACTGGATTGTATTTAAGGAAGCCACAGCGAGCAAGAGAAAATGAGAGAGGAAGAGGGGTAGAGAGGATCAGAATGAAAGATCAATTTCGTGTCCTGGAATTACATTCTTTATAGATATTCGCAAACATTAACAATAATGGCCATGCAAATTTCATAATAAATACAATTTTGCAATCGTATTTAAACAGCTAGATCGCAAAAGATAGGACAAAAATAGATGAGCAAATAAAGTGAAAAGGAGAGTATGTTTTGATATCCCTTCACCAAATGAAAATATATGATGGGAGAAACGAAAGCAGAAAAGATTAATGAACGAAATTAATTGAATTACGAGAGTTTTAAATTGTTAAGATTTTACGTGCAAATATTAAAATGTAATAACGAACAATACAAGTCCATTTAATGAAGAAATATTCGTCCAGTGACATAAGCATAAAATCGTAAACGATGATCATTTTTCAGAAATTAAGAGGAAAGAAGGAGGAAGAACGGCATTTATATTTGACAGTGACAGGTGTGGACAAACAGATGATGGAAGCCTTAGAAATGTATCCGTTCGGGAATTCATTAACGTTTAGCCGTCGTCCTGCTCGATCGTGGAATACGACTCTCTCTCTTCGGGCTTTTCTCCCCACCATTTTTTTCATTCCCGGCCATTTGCATCAACATCCACCGACCGTGGAATAGATTAAACGGATACACGCCGGTAAGCCGGCGTAACGTCGCCCCGTGAATTCCGGCCGTGAATTTTAACCGTGAAAATATGCTCGCGTTCTTTGTACGTGGTCCCGACGCGCGCACAGGCAGGATAATCCGCCGAAACGAACAAACTCGTTTCGAAGCGCTTCTTCCAAGCGTAGAGAGACCACTTGACATAATGCTAGATTATGGTTAGAGGTCGGGTTCCTCTTCTCTCCTCTCCTCTCTTTCCCTCCCTTTTTCCTTTACTTCCAGTCCCTCTGCGTGCGTCGGCAGACTCGCATCGCTGCTCGCCTTCTTTTTATCTTATAACGCCGCACGAACTCGGAAACTCTACTTAAAATTTCGTATACATACTGTGTCAGAAATTATTTGACTCCGTCTACAGATTTCTTGAAAAATTTGAAAACAATTTTTTGCAGCTATCCAGACTTTAATTGGACCATGCTGATACTCTTCTTTTAATATCTGACGTTACGTTTTAGTAAACACACAAATATGACATTATATTATATCATCAGAAATTATTTAAATATATCTAACATTGATTAAGTTGATTGTCCAAAATATACGGCCGAAAAGCTGAACGTTTCTATCTATGATAGCCCAGTCAAATTAGATTATTTTTGGGCGTTTGAATGAAAAAATTGCCGGCAAGCTGGAAATTGGTATACAGGTTTATTTTAGTGTTCTTTTAAACATACTAAAAGTCCCCATACATAGAGCGCGAGCCGGCTGCGCCATCTTGAAAAAAAGAGTACAAAAATGGGTTTTTTGCAAATAACTCGGAAATTATTAGTTTTACGGGAAAGAACATTCAGAGCGAAAATGTAGCTGATAAAATTCCTCGCAATTTGGTTTTTTGTAGAACTTTGTACGACCATTAGTTCCCAAGGTAGATTTTTTTGAAGCATCGGGCAAATGAGGAAAGAGCTGTTTCTTCGAGTGTTTTTTCAAAATATCTCAGTTCTGGCTGTCCGAAAGTAAAAAATGCATACAATGAAAGTGAAAGATAATTAAATTACCTACAAAATGCATTATTTATGTTATACCGCACGACTAATATTTCTAGAAATATTACGGTTTAAATGAAATTTTGACTTTTGGAAATTGTGAGAATAAATATTTCCTCGCAATATAAGTCAGAAATGGGTAGTCCTACGTAAAAAATTGTTAAAATCAAGTAAAAAGGTTATTAAATTTTCATTATTTTGGTTTTTGACCGATTTGCATACGACTAATAGTATTTTTGATATCCGTAAAAGAAACCGTTTTTAGGTACACTTCTCAAAATGGCGGACTTTCGAGTTATCTTTTTTAAAAAAATACACATGTTTCTTGAAGTTTATTAAATTATCTTTAAAATGATGTTTTATTTGACTTTCTGTGATGAATACTTCCAGAGATATAGCCTTTTAAATATTTGTTTATGTTAAAAATTTCTTAATAATTTACAGTTTTTTTACAAAACATGACATAAAATTACTTTAGAAAAAATAATATCGACATTTTTTCAAAAGTTTATATGCATATGTATGTGATCCTGCAGTGGAACCGGTTTTGAAATGAAAGTTTTTAAAAAATTGTCATTTCAATTATGCCTTTCTTAAGAGTTTTCGTAAAAAAATGGAGTTTGCCACACTTTTTTGTAATTTTCTCAGTTTCTATGAGAGATACGTACAAAATGTTTCAGACCAAATTTGAAGCTTATAAAATTTCCTGAAAAACAGTATATTCGGCATTAATATGTGACCAACAATTATACCAACAACAGATGCTAGAATAATGTTACTCTTTTTTCCTCAGTTTACCGTAATTTTTAATGATTTTAAATATTGTCGAAAAAATGTATTTGGAAATTTTTGCGGTTGGCGTAAGTTTCAAATCTCATTATACATTATGTAAGCTTCCCGTTGGTCTTTGGGTTAAATTTTTAAGACGGGTAGTATTCGAGATATAGAGCGTCAAAAGTAGCCGCAACAAATTTCTGTTTTTTATGCAGAGGCGAGCACACAGTGCATATTTATTGTTGAAATACTAATAATTAAACCAATAAAAATATAAAAAACTGCATATGAAACAAAAATTTGTTGCGGCTACTTTTGACGCTCTATATCTCGAATACTACCCGTCTTAAAAATTTAACCCAAAGACCAACGGGAAGCTTACATAATGTATAATGAGATTTGAAACTTACGCCAACCGCAAAAATTTCCAAATACATTTTTTCGACAATATTTAAATCATTAAAAATTACGGTAAACTGAGGAAAAAAGAGTAACATTATTCTAGCATCTGTTGTTGGTATAATTGTTGGTCACATATTAATGCCGAATATACTGTTTTTCAGGAAATTTTATAAGCTTCAAATTTGGTCTAAAACATTTTGTACGTATCTCTCATAGAAACTGAGAAAATTACAAAAAAGTGTGGCAAACTCCATTTTTTTACGAAAACTCTTAAGAAAGGCATAATTGAAATGACAATTTTTTAAAAACTTTCATTTCAAAACCGGTTCCACTGCAGGATCACATACATATGCATATAAACTTTTGAAAAAATGTCGATATTATTTTTTCTAAAGTAATTTTATGTCATGTTTTGTAAAAAAACTGTAAATTATTAAGAAATTTTTAACATAAACAAATATTTAAAAGGCTATATCTCTGGAAGTATTCATCACAGAAAGTCAAATAAAACATCATTTTAAAGATAATTTAATAAACTTCAAGAAACATGTGTATTTGTTTAAAAAAGATAACTCGAAAGTCCGCCATTTTGAGAAGTGTACCTAAAAACGTTTCTTTTACGGATATCAAAAATACTATTAGTCGTATGCAAATCGGTCAAAAACCAAAATAATGAAAATTTAATAACCTTTTTACTTGATTTTAACAATTTTTTACGTAGGACTACCCATTTCCGACTTATATTGCGAGGAAATATTTATTCTCACAATTTCCAAAAGTCAAAATTTTATTTAAACCGTAATATTTCTAGAAATATTAGTTGCGCGGTATAACATAAATAATGCATTTTGTAGGTAATTTAATTATCTTTCACTTTCATTGTATGCATTTTTTACTTTCGGACAGCCAGAACTGAGATATTTTGAAAAAACACTCGAAGAAATAGCTCTTTCCTCATTTGCCCGATGCTTCAAAAAATTCTATCTTGGGAACTAATGGTCGTACGAAGTTCTACAAAAAACCAAATTACGAGGAATTTTATCAGCTACATTTTTGCTCTGAATGTTTTTTCTCGTGAAACTAATAATTTCCGAGTTATTCGCAAAAAACCCATTTTTGTACTCTTTTTTTCAAGATGGCGCAGCCGGCTCATGCTCTATGTATGGGGACTTTTAGTATGTTTAAAAGAACACTAAAATGGACCTGTATACCAATTTCCAGCTTGCCGGCAATTTTTTCATCCAAAAATCTTAATTTGACTGGGCTATGAAGCAACCATGCGATAAAATTGATTTTCGAGTGAATGCATCGCATTGACTTTTGGGTTCATTAAACACATCCATACTGTTGAAATTAATAACTGTAATATATGTATTCAAAAAAGTTATTATAAATTAAATTATAATACTCAATGCACTTTTGTGCTCGCATTATAAAATTAATAAAAAAACAGATAACAAGGGTAATAACAAAAATGTACGTATTTATCTCGCTCTAAATTTCTTTAAAGTGTCTATGCACTTTGAAAATAATTTAATATTTCTCTCTTCCTTTCTCACAACAAAAAGTACGGTTGGATGTTTTATTATAACTTTAATACTCAAAATTAAATTTTTCTGCAACACGTGAGATTTTAATTGAAAGTTTGTTAAAAACCTGTGTCGGCTTTTTATATTAATTAAATCGATACACATCAGATCGCGTTTCTTAAGTCTCTTCCCTTAAGACCTTTATACCCAGAGCGAGTTATTCCTACGTAATGAATAATTCTCGCTGCTAAATTGCATGAGATGGGCAGTGTCCGATTACTTTCGAAATAACATGCACAGGTGTGAGAGAAGCATTTTGCTGGGAAAGTGCGGTTTCTCGACGACCACGACGATGAATTACGCATCGTATACGCCTTCAGTCTTTGTTAAGGGATACGAGGATAATCGACAGAACCCGTGTACGTCATGTGGCGCATTGGTACAAAGTAAGTAGCGCGTAATGCGCCTCACGTTTCACGACCGTAAAAATGCGCGGTATATCCATTAATCCACGGGCTAACGTGTTATGATAGGCAGGTGCGCGTCAAGGTAAGGGCAATCGAGCCTTTCGCGCGATCGCGAGTTGATAGTTGCTCCTAAAAATAACCACGATTACTCCGCATTGAAACTGAAGAGACTGAGGCGAGGAAGCGAAAGTGAGAGAGAAAAAAAAGATCTGTTTCAACTCGATTGCGAGATCTAACGGACGGAATCGTCGGTTCGCGAACTCGTTCCGATTTGCGCGCGTGCAGATTGGTAGCAATGGAATTCGAGAGGAGGTACGATGAGGAGGAAAAAAGGAAAACGAGAAAAAGACTATACAGATAGATATGTGGTTAAAGAATAGATAAATATTAGATTGCGTACGCAGATGGCGATATCGAAATAATAAAAAAGGCATATATGTAGGTAAAAAGAAATAATCAATGCAAAATAGATGTGATATTAGAGAAAAGAAGTTGTTATATGTAAAACGAATCTCAGATAATATCAGCAAGAACGTAAAGAAAATAAAACAAATATATATCTAAATTAAAAAAATTTAGAAATATTTAAGTTTCAAAATAAATACGTGACTTTTTTTATTAATACGATTATTAACATTAATAAAAAGTTTAAAAAATCTACATTATAAGTCTCAGTTAGCGTGCTGAAGTGTATTTGCCAAGTACTTGAGTAATTTATCTTGCAATGTAGAATCGAGGCTGCAGGTTAAATAGACAAGGATACATTATTTCTCATCTCCATCCAAGCGTATATACATGTAAAGAAACATTTATAAAAGAGAAAAAAATGTAAAAAAATAAAATTAAGAGCGACAGGGAAAGAGGAGGAAAAGAGGAGAGAGAGCTAAAAAGGAAACTGCGAGGGTCACCGTGCTGGCGGACTCCAGATGAAATGATTAAGAGTGATTCACAGCCCACTCGGGACAGATGGCGGTTGCTCCTCTAATGAGTTGTAATTAATGGTTCGGGTATGCGTATGTACGCGAGCGCGTGCGACTTGCCGCATACGTTCTTGGAGAGAGCTCACGGCCGCGTCGCATCGGGCAAGAAGTCTAGGAGAGAAGTCAGGTCGGCCGATTAATAAATTGGCAGCAGGAAGCCGGTCGCCGCCGCGGAATGTCGCATAGCGTTATTGATCACCCGCAACGATCTCTATGTTCCGTTTAACGATAGACTTTAACTTAGACGAATGGAGACGCCACATCAGTACATCCGTATATCCAGGATGGAAATAGACACATCTTGCGTGCTCGAGCTTTTTTATCTTATGAGCTTCAACATCTTTTACTTTTATTACAAGTTTCTATACTTTTTATTCACGTGACTTTTCAGATAAATATTTTGATGGTTCTCATATGTTTTGAAAGTTAATCTAAAATGTGAAGACTTTAATTTGAGACGAGGATATATAAAATATTATTTGTATTTGTTATAATAATTTTTTTAATTTGATTAAACTATATTCGTACAAATACTTCTTGAACAATGAAAATGTACATTAATATTTTACAAAAGTTTTTAAGTATATTCTCTACTTTAAAGGTAAAATTAAAACTTGAAAATATATATATATATGCTCATAAATACAGAGCATATTTTTTTCTATTTACAAAATTTATAAATAAACACGATAAGAGAAATATAATACGTTTATGAAATAGAGTTCCTTTGTTCTAATCATAATATATTTTAAGGTTTGGATATATGAGTCATTTCGTAATAATGCGTTTCCAACATTTCTCCAACTTCCTGATTTTCCTTTTCAGGTGCATATCACGCGTTTGCTGGCGTGTGAAACTTAACGAGCGCCGTGAAAACGAGGAAAACATCACGTGGGAATTTTTTGTCGCGCGAGTTTACGAGGTTGCGACAAATCCGAGGAACGACACGTAGCGACCGACCTTCGCGACAAATTAGTCTCGTTCCTCTCTAAATAGTCGCGTACAAGATTTCTCTTCACAGGAATCATGATGTACAAGCCATTTTACTGTACAAATTTGTAAAATATACACGAAGCAATCCTAAACACATCCTTTTATTGACTTAAAAAAAGATGTAAAAGAAGAAAACGGTTTACTCAATCTAAAATTCAACTATATTATAGGTATTAATATACATCCTTTTGCTCAGTATTTAAAATATTTAGTTTTAAATCAAATAAATATATCTTCACGTATATAATAAAACGCTAAAATTCGCGATTGAAATAAAATTTTTGTAAAGTAAAATAAAGGTTTATTATATTTATTTATATTTCCGATCCCCTAAATTCGTGAAAAATCTTTTATTCTCTCTCAGTTTGGTATAATTTGAAATTATACTTTAAATTTAATTATTAGCTTACATTTTTTAAATATTTTCCTCGTTTTACTGTATGTTTACTGTCAATAAATTTTAAACATCATGATATTTATTGTAATTTTGGTCACAAAAGGCTGCCATTATTGCTTAGAACACTACTCTTTTCGATGCGCGAACGGATGTTAATAGTTGAAAATAAGTACCGATGTCCGTGTTTCATGATTCGCGCCTATTTGTCTCGTTCTTCACGCGATCGAACGCAAACTGAAGACGGTCGCTGGTTTTCTTCGGGGCGATGCCGTGAGAAGATGTCGTTGGACGTGAGACATTCATCGCGTCGTATAAGCGATCGGAGATCCAATGGGAAAGAATGGGAACTTTTACCCGTGGCACACGATAGTTGAAATAATCATTGAGAAAGATGGGCCGCGTTTTATTTTCTGCGCGCATGCACGAAGTCTATTCTTTGTACCTTCATGTATATCGAATAATACACGATGCAATTCTTCAACTATAAACGCCAAACTATAAACTTCAAAAAATTACGGTAGTTTTACAGTTGAAAAATGGACCTTTGAAATGTAAAGAATTGAAAATTAATTCCACGAATTACGCTTCAAAAATAAAAATATATTAGGGAATCTTGTTTTTCGGCTTTAAGCAAATTGGTTTAAAAAATCTGATTTAAAATTTAATTTTAAAATATTTAAATTTTTTCTTATAAAATGGGTTGATTTCAATTTGTTTTAATCGACAATTTATAACAAATATGTTAATTAATTGCACAACTGATAACAGAAAATATATTTATATATGTAGAAATTCTCTCTTTATAGAAGAAATTTTTGTATTTAAACAATAAATTTTTTTGATAAACGTCTTGTGGATTAAATTAAAAAGCCATTAGACCCCCGCAGACAATTCTTTAAGGTTTGCGATTGACTATCAGTTCTCATGTTCAGATTTTGTACGCCAGTCTCGTGTTGGACATAATTACACGTCGGGCGAAATGAAATTAACCGACGGATTATACCGCGGCGGCGCGAAGGTGACGTCGGGATATACGTCAGCACCACCCACTTCCAAGTAAATAGGGGGCCGTAGGGCGCGACGTTAAGCATCGAAATGGCGTAAATAATGGTCGGCTTTTTTCCAGCTCGTCATGCTCGCGGGATCTCGCTTGGACTGACATTTCGCTGCGAGCGAAGGATAGGAAGGGGCAGGTGGAGAGACTAAAAGACGGTACAGTGATGCGCATTAACGGCTTCGGTGTGTATGCACTTCTCCTTAACCTTTTGAACGTAAAGTAACATGATGACATTTTCAGAAATTTAATTTCAAATTTCAATTATTTGTTCGAAAATTTTCGATGTCCATACACGAGTCATATGTAAATACATATGTAAAATCCATGCAGTGAACGCACGTTGCATCGGTGGCACACTAATGCAGTATACTGTACGAGAAGGTGGATGCCGATGGCACGAGCGGGATCGTTATTTAAAGGCCATTAAAATCTTCCGTGCCGCGGGTAAGGGTGCTGAGGCCGGACTCGAAAAATGAATTTGTAGGAAGCCCGCGGGGACTCTAACCGTGAGTGGCAAAGCGTGTCTTTTTACCCGCGTCGATCGACCGATGATTTACGCGGGGAAGAGCGCGCGGCAGGTTCTCCTCAACGTCGCCGTATAATTAAGTTTCGCTAGGACTTTAAAACCAACAAATGAAAACTTAAGAGAGTCGTTAAAACCGCACCAGATTCGAGATCGTTGTCTACCGTGAATAATAACGAAGACTCGGCAAGAGGATCCCGATGCTCGGTTAGATCAATCCCTCCCGATCGATCGATTTCCCCTCCCTCTCGTCGTCGAACCGGAAAACAGTTTGCCTTCCCTTATTTCGTTCATTGCGATGGCTTGTTCAGTTCGTTAACCGCATCAACTCGACTCGATCTCGGGAGAAGCACTAACTTCTTCCGATGAGAACAAAGTTACGGTTTTGTTTCTCTTTGCCCCTCCGTTGCTCAATCGCAATGCAACTGAAGAAATTTTGCTCCAGGGTTCCAATTTCCATTTGCAATTCTTTAAAATACAATATCGATGAAATATGCTCGATTTATTCTATTTGCTTGAGTATGTTTTTTTTCCTTTTATTCTGTATATAAATCATTTGTTTCAGAAGTGACGTAAAAAATGGAATTTTAGAAACGCTCGATCATCTAAATATGATACCTATAATTTGACTTGTAATATTTGCAAAGTAAGCGATGACAAAACAGGCACAATCCACGAAAAACAATTAATCTAACCGCTTGTCCAAAATAAATGCTTGCTGGCGACATCAATCGATCGGCCATTAGGCGAAGGGCGAAAGAGAAATCAGGGCGTTTTCAGAGCGACGAATGAGACAAATGTGATTCGAGATACGTAAATCGCGGACCTTTCCGCGTCACTAGAAATGGCCCTTAATGAAGTACGGACGATATAGTAGATTAGATCCGGTCGAGTTACTTTCGGTATAGGAAATGCCTTTCCGTTCTCGGAGGGTCGGAGGAACGGGCGGAGACATTGACATGGCGCTAACCAGGGCACGTCCATTAAAGGGGCGTATGTGAGTGAGCAGCTTTTGGGGTGCAGTTTTTACACGTCACCCTCGAAGAGGGAAAAAACGAGGAAACGACATCTAACGGACGATTAGAACAAAGGGCCAACTATGTCGATGAATAGAAACGTTTCGTGGTTTCCAACGCGCGCGTACTTGTGATGCAATAGATCCCACACAGATCCCTATCCAAACGAAACGATACCACTGGCCAGATTCACCGCCTAGTTTACTTTGCTCTCCTCGGGTTTCATGTTCCAAAATTACGGTCGTCAATTTCTCGTATCTCACGATTCGGTGATTAGGGCGGACCTTTTAAGAAGGGAACTCTTTTTGTAATGAAAATATTTTCTCAACGTTTTGAGAAACACAACGACGGTACCACCGCTGTGATGTTTAAATCCCTCAACTTCAAGAGTGATAATCTATCTTTCTAATAAGTCTTATTTCTCGGAAAAAGAAAATATTTCGTTGAGCGATGTAAAAAACGGTTACTAAAATATCTTGTAATTTGTAAAAAAATTTAAATATATCAAAATTTAATAAAATGCTTCAATCAAAATTGTCTATCTTATCTATTTTGGAGTGTCTAATGTCGAGCGTCGTGAATCGAAAAGTGTCGACCCGACGTCAAACAAGAAGGAGCCCGAGGTAAAGAAGAAACAGGGACAGAGGATCGATTAGTGCCTTCAGGAAGAATTTAAATATAATCTTCCGGTCCACATAATCCCCACTCATACCTCTCGTTCTCACAATCTTCTTCCTTCAGCAAACGATCCGAGCTCCCTTAGTCAACGCCCTCCATTTTTATCGCGGTTACCGCGACGTGGCATTTTTTAATTAATCCCAGAGTATTTTTTATGAGAATTCCACATCGTGATCGTGTCAGGAATTCGTCCGTTTTACACACAGTCACAGCGCGTACTTTTGTGTGCGTGTGTGTGTGGGGGCAGACAAGAGAGAAGAGGAGAGGGGGGGGGAAGAAAGAGAGAGAGAGAGAGAGAGAGAGAGAGAGAGAGAGAGAACGTGCACGCGGACGCATGAGGTGGCAACCCTTAGAGTGCGGATACCTCACGATAGGTACGGTCTCATTGGACCCTCGGAGGTCGGCAGGGGGCTGAAAGGAGGTAAATAACGCGAACCGAAGGGGCGAGGGTACGTCAACCTAGTATGATTAATATCGTTGCGGCATGCAATCAGATCGGACATATATGTATGTATCACGAGCGGCCATTCGAATTATGAGAGAAACGCGTTGTTTTACCCCTCTCTCCCTTCCTTACTCTTCTTTCGTCGCACTCCGTTACTTCCTCTTTCTAAATAACGAACTCTTCCTGTTATTTAAAAAAATATAAATAGTCATATTTCGAATGTTGATACAAGAATTTAATTCTCTAAATTTTATTCACCTAACATCACAATTTCGTTAAAAAGAAATCATATTTAGTAAAATGTAACATGTATTAAACGTGGCACATATGAGTTAAATTGCTTCTGTATTTATTACTGCACATATTTTGTGATTATCTTTTTGTCAATTATATAAATAAGAAACAATTTATCTCATCACCATCAACTAAATTTTTAACAAGTTTTTAATTTTTACATCCGTTTTTCTACATTCTTAATTTTAAAATATATAAATAAATACATTTATTTCTTTAAATCAGATACTTTTACCTCTCTATATCTTCATTTGCCCTTACAAGTTAATATGCGAAAGGATATTCAGTTCTAGACTGTCCCAAATATTATATCTCAATACTATCTTGTCTCATATACCCAGGCTATCTCGAACTAAAATGACTGTTTTGTACAATCAGGAAATACGAGCCCCCTCATGATCCCCGAAACTCCGACGAGAAATTAATTTCGCGTTCGACGACTCCGGATCCCTAATTAATCCTAATTTAATTTTAATTAGCCGCTTTCATTAGCGACCGTCGAGCCGATCCTCCCTGCTTTCTCGGGGTTGTTTCGCGCGTCGAGGGTGACGACTCGTGTGGAAAATTCGTTTCTATGTGCAGAAAGCGAAAGAAAAATATTCGTTGCTAAGTTTCTAAGAGGATATGCTAATACAAAAAAAAATCTATTTTAGAATTCTTAAATAATTGTGTAATAAATGAATAAAAAGAAATAAAAAATCTTATTAAAAGATTTCTTTTATCATAATGATGATTCATCAATTATTGCTCAAATATAATTTCATATATTACATGATGATAAACTATTAAATATTATGTAAAACATCGACTCCATCATTGACACACTAGCTCGTTTTTATCGATTTTAAAGAAATGACACACTTTTACGTTTGCAAAGGTCTCACAGTTCCTCAAGCAGGGTTCATTATGCAATCTAATTATTACGTCAGTGACAATGACCGTTTCGCACGAGCGGAATCACAGCATATCGGCGAATCGGTCGTACAATTAACTCGTAAGTTAGTATATATCGATGATAAAGTCGATGAAATTCGCGTGGTTGGCCAAGCGTGAACGAGAAAGAAATGCGCTGTGCACCGTGTGAACGAACACGCTTCAAGAATGCAGCAGAAGGTCACTGTGAGAGAGAAATTATGTCAATCGTGCTGCCGTCTGCAAGAGTAAATAGAAAATATGCTGTAACACGTGGATAAAAATATTCACTCAATATTCTTCGAATACTTAATAATTAAATCTCGATATTTTATAGAAATTCGGACAACATAAATTTAATTAAATAGTATAGTTCTAATGCAAAATATTCGAGTCGTTTAACTTCAACAAATTTCCAAATACATATAATATTAATTCTCGGAATCTTTCATTCTTTGATAAATAAAATTCTAAATTTTTTCATTGTTACCCGTCTTTGTCGTGTCACTTTTTTTTCAAAATTGCGTAACATTCAATTACATCACGCCACTTCGCATCTTTCAGGTCGATTATCACGATTGCACAGATAATTTTCGCTAGACGCGTCTTTCTCTGATGTGTGACCGATTTCGTCGTCTAAATCCAGGGTGGTGGATGCAATAACTCCGACACACGCGCGCGTCGAATTACAAGCTCGACTGGCGTGAAAGGGTTACGACGAGGAGCGGCCCGATCAACGCTCGACTCCAAGCAGCGATCCGAATATTATTAATACGACGTGGGTCGCGGCGAATGTTTACGATATAAACATGACTACCGCGCACTGCCGGTACAAGAGCGGTTATGTATTGAAGCGGTGCAAATATATGCCGAGCAGCGTCACTCCGTGTGTACACACAGCGGCTCAGATGTTCATATGCCGAAAGTGTTCCGTCATCACACGGTGTAAACCGCCTTCCAATTGATTCAAGCATGACGAATATAATAAAATTATTAAAACAAGAAATACAATTAAATAAAGATAACTTTAGAGAAATGCGTGATGCAATATTTAACAACTCTAGTATCATAAAAATCTTTTCACGCTTGCGAAACATGACTTCGTCGCGACTTCACAGTAGGACATGTGTCGAGTATGCAAAACGTATTGAATTTCGCCGTGACACGATTATTCCTGCTCTCGCGACCAAGTCTCGTTTCCTAATCTAATTAATCACCAGCAGTTTCACGGCGTGCGTGGCTAAAAATGCTGAGTGTGAACAATATATATAGAGAAAAAGCAGGGAGCATGCAAAATGCGCATATTGGTATTTTAATGTCATTTACACGCTAATTACGTATACCAGTATAAATATAAAAGATTGATCCGAATAACATCGGGGTCATTTTATATGAATGCAAATTCGTATAATAGTACTCATAGCAGATATTTAAATTTTCCATTGTGTCTCCTGAGAGACGGGCTATTTTGTGCACTAAGCGGCAAAGCAATACGAGCTATACACTACCCGCTAGTCTAATCTTATAGGACTAAGATGGACAAAGGGGAGATGCGACTTCCATCGAAAGGCATTAATCGTCAGTGCGAACTCAAGCGGGCGCGCGAGATTTATGCGCGAGAGGCGTGCATACGCGAGCGTCTCTATTATTAAAAGCTGTGTAATAACTGGTGAGGTGACAGGGAGAGATGAGGGGTGCGTCCCTCGTCCACGAAACAGACGAAACGATCGTGAATCATTGGTGAATTGGACGACATGTTAATCTTGTTTCGAATACGAAATGCGCGCCCTGAGAGATCCACATTATCAATGCACGTTAACGTTTGAACGTAATACTCGCGGCTTCGAATTTCATTGAAACGTTTGATCACATATAAGTTCCATATAAAATAAATCACAATTAGATATTTAGCATTAAACGTACACTGTTGAAAACAGAGGTCCTGTGTGTTAAAAAAAGTCCTTGTTAAAATTTTTGTGTAAAATAATTAAAATAACTTAAAAAATATGTTAAAGTAACACAATTTGAACGTATTTATTAAATGTGTTAAAATTTACAGAAAAAGAATGTTGATTTTACTCTATAAAAGAAGTAAGAATAAAAATTTACAGAAATAGAGTGTTGATTTTATCTTACAATCTCAACTTCAACATAAAAGTTATGTTAATTGTACACATAATTAACTTCAAATTACGATCAGAATTACATTTCTTTTCTGTTGAAATATTTTAACATAATATCAGTGTTACCACTTAACACATCCATATTATGTTAAATTAACACAAAAATTTGAGTGGACCGTTTTGGACATGTGATTTATGTTATATTTAACACAAATTTTCCAACTGTGTAATTATGCAAATCTGAGATTTTATTATTTAGCGCTGAATATTGAGCATCTTTAAATTTATACTTATATATTTTTAGCAACGCGCTAAATGATTTTGATGATTTTATTAATTTGACACGAAGGTCGCGTGTTCTGCAAAAATATAACGTAGTGATCAGATTGACTATGTTTAGCGCTAAATATGCGGCATGAATACTAAAGGGCCTAAGGCGACACCGTTGGCTCGATCGTTCGCTATAATGTTACACGGTGATATGAAATTACACAGAGCAGCGAAATATCCGGCTTTGTGCGTGGGATTATCGTTTGACGGTGTAATTCGGCGTCGTCCAAAGTATGAAAAGCACTATTGCGGAATAACTGAATTATCCCCTGTGCAATGCGCGGAATGCGCGGCAGTGTGTTAATAAAGATTAATATACGCGTTTGTACATACGCGACTACGTGTGTAACGCACTGAACAGAAATAGTTTCTGCTTTTAGGAATAATTAATCATGGAGACACGAGCAGCCATTAAATTCCCTACATCATTAACGCACTGTTACATGATTTAATAACGTTGTAAATTCGGACAGGCGCGTTGTATCCTCGCGAAGACATAGCGTGAAAGCTTGACTCATTGACGGCTAGATTAGCCCGAAAGTTACGAGCCTCACCGTCAATTTTCAGGAATAATTCACCTGACTTCGTGAATATTTGTGACATATCTATCAAGTTTTTCTAGCGCATGCAAATATGCATAAATGTCTATTTAAAAATAAAAATAATTATTATATATATTGCTACATATAATATTTTAAGCAATCATTGTTTCACAACAAAAACATTCTTTAATTAAAAAAAATTTACTGCTTACTAAATACTGCTTAGAAAATTAAAGTTTATTACAGTATTATAAATAATCTTTTGTTTCTTACAATTTTAAAACTAAAGATAATGTAATATTTTTCTGCAATTTTCAAGAGCTGCAACTCTTATATCTCTCATATTTTATTTAAACTCTTCCAGTAAAAATATTAATAAAAATTATGAAATTATTGTAAATCCTAATTGATAATTTTCAATAAAAAAAAATAATGGTGAATTGATTTAATCTCTCCGAAGGTGTTAGATATACGAAGATAAAACAAACTTCAAAGCAACCTGTGCGCTCAACTTACATGTGTGCGCGCATTTATGTCGGTTCCCAAAAAAATTCAATTAAGGGTTCCTTTATCCCTGCGCGTGTAATAGCCCGGGGAAGACAAGAAAAAAAGAAAGGGACGAGAGAGAGAGAGAGCCGGCCGTTTTTCCTGACCCTGGTGGAGGTGCGCGAGGACACGTTTCGCATCGCGGGAATCGCACCCAGAGCGTGTACGCGTGCATTCGTCGGTCTGCATTCCGAAGGATCGAGGGTGCGCGCGTGCACGCGCGTACGCACGCGCGTAGCAACGCGTAAAACGCGCCGTGTACCCCCTTCGCGAGTATGCACGCGAACACGTACACCCGAGACGTATATCGATGTATCAGGATCGCGCCGAGGCTGAGCCGAGGCCGCGCGCGAGCCGGGCGTATACCTGTAATTTCGATGTCGCCATTGTTCGCCGGCCGCGACGATTAACGTCCCTTTAATACCCTCGCCGACGATCGACGCGCGGCCCCGATCAAGAACGCGGCGGCTGGCTCCGGCACAGCCTAGTACCGGTTCCTGCAAACATTGTTCGGAAGCGGTTTGCGGATTTTGATTGCGAATAGTTGGGATACATTCTGCGCGGGATACAGTTGCCCGGTCAATTCTCGTGTCTAAATTTTCCCGAATCAATTGGCTTCCGGCATTGCGACTGAAGATGCTGCAGATAAAACTCGTACTATTTATGGCTAGATTTTGTTGCTATAGAAAAAATAGTGACAAATGCTACAAATCCAGAGGTAATCGAATTAGAGGTTTGTTTTATTTCTGAAATGAGATATATCCATCAGCTTTGATAAAACAAACAATTTACTACTTTCAGTAAAAATCACACATTGACACGTAAATGAAAACAATTCAGAAAAATGCGGACAAATAAAACAATAATTTGTGATAAAATAAACTGAAATACACGAAAGTTACAGTAGCATAAATTGAACGTTATGTTGCACAGTATTCATAATTTTAGAAGCTTTTAATTTTTCTCAGATATGCATGCAATTACATCTATTTAATTCTAACTTAATTTAATTTCCATTCGTTATTAAAACAAGAACTCGACCGCGTAACTAGAATTTCTCATATTATAACGCGCAGTCATTGAAATTTAATCCTGCAAATTTTGTTTCGCGGTAATAACGAAAGCAACAAACAGAAATAATTATCCAGAATATTAGCCAGTGCTCACCAGCTAAAAGTAAATATCAAGCTCGTGAAGCTAACAGAGGGACACATACAACAAAACGCGTACCGCATTCCGAGATTTGTACGTCGCCAGTATTCGTATACGCGTGGTCGTGTCGCGCGTCGCACTGGCGGAATTAATTCCGCGATTTGTTCAGCTGTCGACGCGGTTAAGATCGGCTTTCAGGGACTAAAAGCGGGAATGACGCGGCTCGCTCGTATATTCCGCTAGTGTCTACATTTTCGAGGCCGGCTTATCCGTAATGGAAAGTATTAAAAGAGTCGAAACGATCAGTCGACGGCGGAGAGGGAACGAGTCGCTTAGCCGAGAAATCGTCATTTAGATACTTGCTAAAAGCGATTCGCCATAAAAGTGAGAGCCGTGCCTGCTCGGCCTTCCGCGATAGCGAATCTAATGGGCCTCGCGGCCTTCTACTTGCCGGCCGCAAAAATAACTTCTGCGACGTTTATGTAAAATGCATCGCAATCCGACGGCGACGAGACAGGATTTTCCTTCGTGTCAACCCTCAAGAATAAAAAAGTAACGGAAGAAATTCCGCGGGACGCTTCAGAAACAACGCAACGCGTTGTCATATTCGCGCGCGTAAAATGATTGCATGGCGTTCATTTTCAGCTACAAGTATTTCGATAACGCAAATATTTCAACAACGTGCAACAGCAGCATTCCTTATTCTCATCGCTTGCAACAATTTTCTATGCGCGTTCCGACGGATATTTGATAAACTGACATTAGTTGCACAAAGTATCTTGCATTCTTTGTAATTATTTTAGTTTATTTATGTAACTTACTTAGTTTATATTAGTTCATTTTCGTCGCTTGCAATATTCGGTATTACTTCGCATTATAGAGTTCCATCGTTAAAATGAAGTAAAATGAACGAATTACACACTATATAGCATAACATGTAGCAGTATCGCATGTATTGTGTTTCAATAGTTATAGCTTACTAAATAACGTTATATCCCCGGCAGCTTTAGCTCGAAGAGAGTTCTTTGAGAAAAGACGAGAGACTGTTTCTTTTCTTCGGCTCTCGATGTGACCCCGAGGGAAACCTTATTCCGCGCCTATGACCGTGCCATGCTCTGCAGCGGAGGAGTTGTTCCCGAAAGCCATGCGCCCGCGCGACGGCACCAGGATTACCTGAAATCTACCTGAGAATTCTCTCGTCGGCACGTCAGCATGTGAAGTCCCACGGGAAAGCCCGTAGCTTTGTTTGCCGGACGTCGGCGCTAGCTAGGATAAGCGGATTTATACTTGGTAGTTTCTGACCGTGCCCGCTACAGACGCCGGAGTAGTACCTACTTTTATACCGCTATCACCTGCGGGTTAATAACGTGGAAACGCATTCTGGTAATCGGCGCGCAGTGCGTTGAAAGCCGACACCGGAAAGTTCCTATTGAATCGAATCTGCCCAGCATTATTGATCCTATCTCTCTCTCTATCTCTCTCTCTCTCTCTCCTAATATCTCTCTCTCTCTCCTCTCTCTCTCGTCTCTCTCTCTCTCTCTCATCTCTCTCTCTCTCTCTCTCTCTCTCTCTCTCCTCTCTCCCTCTCTCCCTCTGTCTCTCTTCTTCCTTCTCTCTCTCTCTCTCTAGACTCTCTCTCCTGCGCTTTCGTCACGGCTAAATTGCGGATTATGTAATAGGCGAAAAAAGAAAGTTCAGTTAAGTTTTAATGCGGGTTTAAGAATTCTTGACACGAGATGGCTTCCTCATAAAACGGCAGACGTGTGAATCTGCTAAATTCACACATAAAAGTATAACTGAGGAAAGATCGCAGAAGAGAGAAATATTTTCCCGTTATTGATTCGCTGGTCTTAAAACACGGCACACACGAGGAAATTAATTTCCAAACGCAGAAATTAATTTTTTCGTGTGCCGTGCACGTCGATACCACACTTAGATCCATTATTACCAGATGCTTGCACGTAGCACGTCGAAAGGGAGAGACAATATTTCGTAGCGGCCATGCTCGTCTGCGAGCAAGCAGCTCGTGAGCAGCAACCCGGCTGTCTTTAATAAGACGCTTCCTTATTCTCCTGGCCATAAAGCAAACATAAATTACGAAGGGGCACGCCGAGGCCACGGTGGAAGAGAGAGAAAGAGAGAGAGAGAGAGAACGTACTGACCGGAACACACAACGTACCGGCCCCACCCTGCACTTTCTATCTTCCCACTCTGTCCCATTCTGTCTTTCACTCGCTCTCTCTCTTCCTTTCTTTCTATCTTCGTCGTCCTTTTTTGCTTCTTCCCGTCTCCCTTCCGTGTTCTTCTTGCGTCGTGGGGGACGGTAACGCGAGAATGGCGTGTCCTTCCCGTAACAACGAGGGTGGCCCGTTAAAGCCATGCACGTTAATATACCGGACGAAAGTGCGCCAGAAACGGATACACGCCACTCGATGACAGATATCGTGTTTGTATCGCGCGTCGTTTTCCGACAGTTTCCATTATGATCTGGGAATTATACCTCCGAAAATCACGTAAATAGACAAAGATAAATAAATAAAACGATATTACCTTTTAGAAGATTTTTTCACCATTTCAGACTACATCGTTTAATGCCTTTTATATTGTGGCTTATTGAAAGCTTTTGTATTTGTATTCAACGATTTAGTAAGTTTTTAAATACAAAATTTAAAATAATTATATTACCTTTTATATTAACGTGTGTGATATATATGTTATATCAATAAAAATTAAATTACGAGTTCATGTAACATTAATTAAAACGCATAATTTCGGCTGTAAAGAGCAATATTTAGGGAATGAGAATCCTATCAAAGTCAACTGTAGCAGAATTATATCTTCAGAATAAATTTCATTTCTTTTTCGTACCATCAAAAGTCAGCGTTTACGGGCAATCAAGGATGCAAGAGTGTGAGGCGCGTGTTGATGGTGACGTTCGTAAACGCATATACGTACGACAATTACGCACAAATAACGATCCATTCGGTAGGGCATGGTCGAGATTTAGAAGCCACTTCCGATTCGACAGTGACGACCGTCGGGGCCGTTGTGGAGCAACAAAACGCGGGGCCTATGAGGACGCGATGCGAGCCCATTCGGTACCATTTACGCGCGTCTTACGACGCGCAAAGTAATGGCATCGTTATTTGAAAGAGTGCTCGTTTCGCGAGAAGCCGACGATTTGACGGACAATGAGCCTCCCGGAATTTCGCGACTACCGAAAGCGACGAATGTGGCTCGACTAGAATGCCAATTCGTGTAGGCCTTAAACGCGTCAAATTCACGTATTTTAATATGTAAAATCAGTATTTTATTAAACAAGATACTAAAAATTAATAACATGTTGAATGATACGCATATGTTAATATATCTAATATGCAAGCTATAGGTTTTTTTATAAATGTATAAAACACAATTAAACATAATGATTAAAAAAAATTAACCATATTGATTATTATCTATACTATCCTTAATTATTATTAATTCCTTTAATAATTCGGGGTATAAAGAGTTGCCAATTTAAATATGACAAAACCGAATAAGTATCGTCTCGAAAATAATTAATCGGTTTCTTTATCCAGATAAGACTTTATTCAAGTAATACTTCTTTTATGACGGGGATCGGGGATGGACGGAACGCGTTGCGAGTGACACGATAAGGGAAGAGCTCACGACAACCCTGAGAAGAGAAAAGGGCGGATGATGTCGCGTCGGGGGTATCGTAAATGCGCTTTATTACCCGTGGAATACCGGGCGCCGAGCGACAGAGCGTTACTCGCGCGAAACCGGGAACCGGGATACGCGAAAGCTTTATTAACCCGCATCCTGATTTAGAAGGTATCATCTCTCGCCGAGGATTTCAGACATCATAACGCTAAGAACTGACTAAGAATCAAGCTAAGAATGTTCCCTCTTTGCGACGTGAAACACGTGTTCCATCACCGCTGCTGCCACGACAATGCTATATAATGGAGTGAGACCGTCATAAACGCAAAGCGTATCTTTACGTTATTGTCTTCGTTATCATTAGAACAACGATCGATGTTGCAATCAGGGTCACAAACATGTGGCGCAATTACTACGTTCAGTTCGATAAATTATCCGAATTCCGCGATATATTTGGTATCTTGACATTTTATCTCGAATATTGTGATCAATAAAAACAATGTACTTATTTCTACAGAAAGAGATAAAAAAAAACAGACATAGAACAAAGGAAAAAATATTAATAAAAATATGCCTAAAATGCATATCGTAATGTTCTTAACACTCCATAATTTAGTTTTTATATTATCAATTATTAGGAAATAAGAAGCAAATATAACTTTAACGAGTTCTCTCAACCTTGCAACTATACTTTTCATCTCATCACCATTTCAAAGTTTAAATCCGCACTGTAGGGGAGACCGGGGCTGGTTGTGACATTTTTTCTATAAAGTGTCTCAACTCTTTGATTATGTTGTTCTTATAAATGAATCTAGGCTTGCTAGATTCAGTAACTAATCGGGATTTAAATTTAATAATAATTTTATCTAACCGCCCATTAGAAATTATATAAATTAAAAAATTCTGAAAAAAGAGACATGTAACTTTTTATCTCACACCAGGGGCTGGTTGTTACACCACACGGGGTAAATGGTTTTAATTTTAAGATTAAATATTAAAACACAAATATTTGTAAAGTTTATAAAAGTAAGGTTTATTGTAAACAGAAGAAATTAGAGAGTATATACCACAACATACACATTTCTGCTTATTTAGATAACAAGTGCTAGACCAATAGACAAACCTGCGTTTTTGACGGCTGCTTGTCCGGGCTCCTCTCACAAGAACCGCCACTAGCTCGCGCGGTATGTCTTCCGACACTGGCGTGATCATTTTCTCTTTCTAACGTTACTATAGCGTTTTCAGTTTAGCTACCGTTGGCACTGTAACAACCTACCCGTGTAACAACCAGCCCCAGTCTCCCCTACCTAATTAATAACGTTAGTTCTTTTCTAACTTCAGTAAAATAATATTTCGCTACTATAAACAATTATAATTCATGAAACATCTATACACGAACTTATACATGAACAAACGCACCTAGAAATTTTGTAGCTACAAACCTAGGTCAAAGTACTAGTTCATGTAAAAAATTATTAAGATGCTCAAGGAATATACTTTTCATCGAGCGGAAGAAAATAATGAAGCGACATTCCAACGACCCATGTGATCCATTAAAGTAACGGTAACATCGCGAAAGCGATTTTTGCTTCTTTCCGTTCGTTTCTTCTTTATGGCAAACGTTTTCTTCGAAATATATAACTCGTGCGGCAATTGAATAATTTTACAGCGTCGTGCGAAACCAAAGTGCAACGATGCACGTTCTGCGATTTAATGGCGTTGCACAGAAAACGCGGATATACGGCATCACAGTAAAAACCAGATGCTCCGAACACCGGATCTACTTATCGTGACTTTCTGCATCGCAACAAAACGAAATATATTCTTGGTTTTCTTCATATATAATAACGAATTAGTTGTAATATATAAATTTTTTATATAATTATTTAATTAACTTGTATAAAGTTATTGTAGCGTTCTTGCAATGCATATTTTCAAAATTATTTGAATTATAAAGTAATAATAATAATTTATCGATAAAAAAATTAAATTAAATTTTTTATGTCTAGATTAAATTGCACATATTGTCGATTTGAGAAAATCCTATTCTACTCCTACATTTACATTACATACAAAAATACTGAGATAATAGCGCACGACTAAATCTTCGCGAATTAAAACGTATGGATATCATACGCGGCACCAATAATGGATAAATGAGGTGAAAGACCAAGACGAATCAACATAATATCTGACACGCACGTACGGACTGATTATAATCTACAATAGGAGCGACCTGCCTTCCTCAAAGACCCGTCATCCTTCGTGAACGCACTTTACGATATTACGTGAATGCCAATTCGAACGGAGACGCTTCGTTAGTCGATTCGTTGTAAAAGCTCGACATGCGACGGATTCCGCGATCGATTTTTATAATCTGCAAGTGTCGAGTAGGACCCCCAGTCGTGTAGGAAAGCATGATGTAGGAACAATAATAGGGTCTAAGGTGGATGACTTCGTCGCCACACGAGGGTGACACGCACGACGGGGTGATTATATCAATAATAGCTCTCCGAGGAGAGTGGAGAGGAAACGTCGATCTTCGCAACCCTGTCACTCCCTGTCTGATCCAACTACTAAAGATCCCTCGAAGTGATTTCGCGAGTTCCGCAGTTTATATCCCGGTGCTGGCGCGACACAGATATCAGACTATCTCGCGCTTTACGGCCGCTGTTTTATCGCGATCTTAATGAAATTGTTTTTATGCTCATGTATAGCGTGATGCATCAGCCTCCATCTCGACCTACTGTGCTCCTGCACCCTTTCATTTTCTCGGCTCTAACTGTTTTCACTTATAGCGCGTGCGAACGTACTTTTATCCGATGGAAAGAGTGTCTTTAACATGATGAATTGTCCGGTAGAGCAATTTATATTTTCAACGTACACAAACCTGTCCTAATTTATAATATCTATGATTTTTAAACGGTGCATCTCAGAGGAATTACATTAAGAAATAATAAATAGGAATAAAATATTTTTTTATATTATATTTCTGGTCATTATAAACCTTCGCAAAAATGTTTTCATATTCTAGAAAAATTATGGTATTAAAGATTAAATGGCTCGCAAAAATAAATCATGCATGATGCTTTTCCGGAAAGATATGTATAGCACTTCCTACGCTATGTCAAGACAGTTATGTTCAGCATGTCTCGAGGTAAAGGGTCGTAAAGGGTTGAAATTCCGCAACGGCCTGTCCGGTACGGAAAAGTGCAGCGCGTAGGCATATCCGAGAACGCTGACGTGGTACGTCGGCGATCGTTTGCATAAAAATCATCCTACCGCGACACCAGGAAAGGGGTAAAATATCCCGACGTCCTCTATTTTTATCGCGTTATTCATCGCGATATACCCTTGTTCCGCGAGGGACGTCCTATGAGTCTCAGATCTTTGTTCCGTAAAAAAAAAGTTGCGTGAGAGAATGCAGGATTATTCGTACCGAGATATCGCCATCTTGTACGGTTACCTAGCGCACTTTTTCCGCATCCTTTTCTAATACTAGTAAATTGTCCAATAGCGATAAAATGTCGGAAAGTTTTGTTCTATATTTTCAACTTATTTTTTTACGTAGAATCACCTTCCCTTCCTGCTCGTATCATTAGTTCTAAGAAATTAGTTCTAAGAAATATATATTCGATCTTGTTTTACAATATTTAAAAATATACGTATGTATATCTTGAGTTTTTCAACGAGAAAATTTCGGTGAAAAATTCCGCTGTGACTTGCGTTACGTATTCCGCCGAGAACCATCCAGTTTGTTTTGAGGACGAAAAGCGTCCGAGAGTTTGTTTGCCATCACCCTCGCTCAAGAAAGTTTTCTGCCAAGCGGGGACAGCAGTAGTAGCGTTTCTCGATTCGCTCTTCCGAAAAGCGTTCGTCTCGAAATGGACGATTGCGATTGTGATTGTACGCGAGACGAGCCGGTCGGCATCGGCTTTCGCGCCTCGTTTTCTCCAACTTTCGAGTTCTCGAAACTCCCCGCGATTCTTCGCGAACTCGAGCCCGCCCGCCCTCTTTGAGTTCGCGCGCAGTGCATCCGACCACATACCGTTTGGCTTACAGCCAGCGAAGTGTTTTTCCTCGCTCGAAAAAGGTTTCATCGACTCGCCAGGAAAATATTTTCTAAACGGCTAAATCGCCATCACGCGCGGGCGATGCAGAGACGATGACCGGTTTGCTGTGTACGATTGGCCATGTTCGGTGCCTAAATAAACTGCCTGTAGAATATTTGACGCAAGCAACTATATTGAGAGTGATCTATTTTATCTCTGAACTGCGATTGTACCTACTAAGTGGCCGAGCAAATGTGCGATATACCCTTCGCTGAAGAAGAATCGTAAATTAAATTTTGTTTTTAAACTGAAAATTGATGAAGTAAATGAAATTTCGGAAAAGAAACGTACGATCGATGAAAAAAATCTAGAATCATATACCGAGCGTGAATGTATGAAATCTGGATTCTTGAAAATGTATGGCTTGCAGAATGGCTTGGATATAATTAAATCTGGGATTTGTGGGAGCCGTTTGTCTTGAAGTCTATATCTTTAGGTTTGCGAAAACTAGATTCGATAAAAGATTTAAGTAAAACGGATGAGAGAGATGTCTAGTATTGATCTGTGGAAAGTAAAAGCTAAATCAAGCAATCTCGAAAAAATCAATTACTTTTTCATCTAAATTGAAAATGAATTTTAAATCTATGTCTATGTAATCTATGTTAAATCAGAATTAATAAGTCTTTTCCTGAATAAGTGAATCTTTCAACAGAATACGCACTCCGTAAAAATTCAACTATGTATGAAGTATTGAGCATTTGCAACTGGTTGAAGAAAGCGCAATGTCAAATTGGACATTATCAAAGTTCACGTAGACATATTTTAATAACGGAAATACAAATTAATATCCGCAAATGTAAGATGGACGAATGGAAATTGCGTCAAAACCAATCACTTTATCTATTTATGAAATGCCGCGCACTCAGATAGATTGGCACCGAATAAATCGCGATCGTAAAGGATCGCACAATGGCGGATCGGTATCGAAAACTCGGCGCGTCGTTGAAACTCAGGGATACCCTGTACAAACCCGTACTTATCCCCAGACGTGAAGGTAAAGGAGCCGCTCTCCGCTATTGCCGCGGCGGGGCACCGAAGGCCAATGAAAGCGGATAATAGCGGGGAGGTATGGGTAAGAACGAAGAGAGAAGGAAAAAAGAGTAGGGAGAGAGCCCCCCGACTAAATAGAGGAGGAAAGGAGTATTGCGATGAACAGGCGGGGCAGAGAGAGAGATTCCGTGCGTTAGTGAGAAGGATGGGCGGTCGTGTTGCGGAGGATGGAAAAAAGAATAAAGAAAAGAGAGGAGCACAGAGAGAGAGACAGAGAGAGAGAGAGAGAGAGAGAGAGAGAGAGAACATAAAGACCGAAAAATATATATATGTATATATACACATAATACAGACGGGAAAAGAATTAAGTAAAAGATGAAATAACAGCAAAAAGAAAGAATGTGACGATAGATACAGAGCAAGAAGTTCCAACGCTAACGGATTTACGTTGAAAATCCACACAAACGAAAGAGAAATAGAAATGAGAAAGAAAAAATTAATTCATTAGCACATAGATGTGAAATTCCAATTCAATTTACGATTCAAATTGATATTTCAGAAGAAAATTATGTGTAAAAACTTCGTAATTCGTGATTCTCTCTCTCTCTCTCTCTCTCTCTCTCTCTCTCTCTCCCCCTCTCCCTCTTTCTAGATATTTTAAATATTTACATAGAACCACTTTCTACGATGTTATTAAATGTCTCTCAAAATTGTGATAAGCAGATAATTCTAAAATTAGAGTTTATAAAGATAATAATCGTAGAAGAACGATGTTGATCTTGCAAACTCTATTGAAAACTAAATAAATTAAAAAAATATTTAAAAAAAAGATGCAGGAAATACACTTTGAACGAGAAAGAAAAAATTAGAAAGCGAGAAGAGAGGAAAGGAAACTGCTAGACCCTTATTCCTCTCACTTGTGAGATCAAAAGATGGAAGGACAGAAGCGAAGAGGAATGCGTGCCAGAGGGAGAAGAAACCCAGATGAGGAAAGGGAGAGAGAAAGGGATAGACGGGCAGGGCACTTGCGTGAGATGGACCTGGGTGCGCCCCGGGGGCACATCTTGTTCCCCTTCGAGGCTCCCGATAAATCAAACGCGGCCGAATGCATAATACGCTAATTACCGAACACGTCATTGCCCGCTTTCTCCGTCTCCGTCCTCTTTCTTCTCCCTTGCGCCTCTCCCCCTTATCACCGTTCCCCTTGATCGCCCTTCGTAGATCCACTCTTACGCCCCCGCTCGATATCGAGAAACAGCTAATTGTCCGTCGCCGTTATCAATCGGTGCGATCTCCGGTGTACGTTCGCTGAAGGAGAAATTCACTAGTCGAGAGAGATCGATTTTTGCGATGCGACCGAGATAGCAGCGCGGTGCCACGGCTTTGAGCGCGATCGGTATCCGCCGATTCATATTCCCCACTTGTTATTGTTGGCTCTCGCGCGGCGAGAGGCTAATCATTTACCATAATTTTATAAACATTGCAAGGACACTCGTATAAATCACGATTGCAAACCTCATATTGCGAATCACATGCACTGTAAATCTTGTCGTGCTATTAGAACAATTTGCATATTGCTGCTTTGATGAAAAATTATTATCTCTCTGCTAGCGTAGACAATAGAGAAATTTATTTCGTATAGCAAATCTTGATTTATTCCGTGTAATGGTATGTATTAATCGATATTAAAATATTAACTCGAGAATACTTAACGAAAAGGATATAAATCAAACATTCAATAAATATAAAGTAAGCATATTATTGCTTATTTCTCGATTACAGTAAAGTGTAGTATAGTAAAGGAAATATGTGCATTTTTCGAACGTACAACATTATAAGAATCTCTTGTAAGTTATTGATATCAAAGAATGATTTACGTGAATATAATCCTTAATACCTATACGTTCTTTTCGTTTTACAAATAAATTTCTATCGGTAAAATGGAGATCTAGGATTTCAAACAAAGCGTCTCGCATTTTTCAACTGCGTTAAGAAAAAAACCGTGAGACTGGACGTACAGGATTAACGACGGAATCCGGGAGAGAAATAAATCCCCAAGGAGGAAAGTAAGATGGAACCTCGATGAATGTACGTGACGCATTCTTGATTCATCGCGCTCCAAGTTAGCTTAAACTATCCTCTCGCTGCTTCCGGAACTTCTTCCCGAAGTCAAACTTCGCCAAACTTACGATACCCTCTATTACACGGCGACTGTCATTAGTCTCGTCTTCCAGTATCTCGCAGACACCGAGTTTATCGTAAAGATACCGTCGGTGATTAAAGTTGCGATTTCGAACGCACTGATTCTTCATAAGGATCAAATAAAATCTGCCGAAAAACATAGTGTGTGAATTCGAATCGAGATAGAAATCTATGTATTATATAAGATAATTAATTTATTTTGTGCAAATTCCAGTCATAACGATTATATACACTCTTAAGCATGTACCGCGTAGTATCTCCAAATTCGAGGTACTAATTTCTAAATGGAAATGACATTTGGAGTTACATGCTGCTAGGAGATACTTTTCCCGGTACAGTAGCACGAGGTACGGAATACACGAGGTACTGATAAAGAAGGAGGTACCGATTGGAGGTACCGCACTTATAAATTCACGGTACAATTTTTTAGGAGATACAGTTTTAGGAGGTACAGTTTTTTAGGGGGCTTCCCGTATGTACCCCGTACATACGTACCTCGTACGTACATATGTACCTCGTACAAATGTGTACCTCCTACATATGTACCTCGTACAAAAGACATTCGCGAAGCACTCGACGCGGACGCGTGCACGGACGTGTCAGAGGAGGTACAGTTTTAGGAGGTACAGTTTTTTAGGGGGCTTTCCGTATATACCTCCTACATACGTACCTCGTATACGTAGCCAACCATGGCATGATCGCGACATTTGTTGAACGAAAGACATTCGCGAATAGCAGCGGGCAATATTATATCATATATCCAATTCGAAACTTTATTACTCTTTTTAAACTGAATTTGTTTCTTAAGATAATTTTTGAAAAATTATATATTTGCGCTGGTATGACATATGTAGACTATATATAACGTTTATTTCAAATTAAGAAGTAGTCGACCACGTAAGGCAGTTGGCTCACGATGCAGAGGTCCCGAGTTCAAATCCCACCAAGGTAAGTGTGTTTTTCAAATACAAAAAAATATTTATAATCAATAGACTGCATCTTAAGAAACAAATTTAGTTAAAAAATAATAATAAAATTTCGAAATAAATAATTTTTTTTGTCGGGTGAATATTCGTTGCCCATAACGTACTTCCTAACTTCGAGGTACCATGTACCTCCAATTTTTGGCAACACATGCTTAAGAGTGACTTATGTCCCTCGTAATTACGTAGGGACAAAATTTTAACATGTACCTCCAATTTTGGCGACACATGCTTAAGAGTGTATAATCCAGAACTCGCAAAAATTAACCTAATTGTAAGTTTAGAAAACGCTAAATTCGAGAAACTTTTAATCACGAAGTATTTAAGTCTGAACATTTGTTGTTTCACGTTTCATTTTTGTTTCACGGCTGTTTTAATTACGAATACTAAACGGAGAGAGAACATATGAGAAATAGGAAGTAAAAGGAAAATGCATAGAATTCCAGTGTACAGACAAGGAACTTTGTAAACCACTCACGCGCTATCATCATAATTACGTTGGCGAGTCTCGCGAGTATGGAAATTATTAATGTCCACTAATAAATGACGGATATATGTATCCTTGCAACTTTGCCGACCGACCGACCGACCGGCGGAAAGTTAGTCTCGTTTTACACTTTGCGGGCAGGAGAAAATACGCTCGGCCGTGCGTACAACCCTGGGAGCTGTACGGTAACCCTGCAGGGACGAGCGTAAAACCTGTTTCAAGTAGAAGGCCGAAATTACACGTCCCGTAGCTCAAGTTTAGCTCGCGATCGCGCAGGCATCGCGAGCATAAAGCGGAAACTACCGTCCCTCGAAGGAGCTACCAAGAAGAATGGCGTATTCGCGCCTCCGATCCTGTCTTCTCTCGCGCATGCCATTCCCCAGCCGGCGGTGTTATTTCGCGCGTAAAAAATTAATAGATATTATCATTGGAAAAACCAGGCGATTTTATTTCGCCAAGAGCTTTTCACAGAAACGTTAATTGCTACTTCAGTTTCAATAATAAACCTTTCGCATAAAATTAATTTGCGCGAAAATAAAAGCGTTTGTTTAGCGCGCTAAAGAAAATTTACCGCCCTCATAAATTAGTCTCTTTTATATGTATAGCAAAGATTTTATAAAATTTGAATAAAAATAACAACTTCTAGTCATTAAATGGCAATGATCCCGCCATGAGAAATTATATAAGAGAAACAATAATAAAATTCTACGCGAGCAATCTTGGAACGTTCAACTTTTAGGCAATTAGTCGCGCTTGTAAAATTTTTAAATCTTGACCATCAAATCGCGATAATTAGTGAAACGCTTCGCTACGACCTTATTCTTGTCAGGGTATAAGAAAAAGGAAAAAAAATAACATACCTATCGAGTGCGATCGTTGCGCCGATCGACTCTCGCAGTCGATGTTACTGCGGAAGAACCCGTGAAATTCTCAGCGTTCGCTCGCTCGCTCGCTTACTAATAACGACGGTAATAACAACAACGATCACAATAGTAATGGGCCGTCTTTTTATTGCTAGCGCGCGCGAACAAAGGCGAAGGGTTTCCGAGCGCACCGGCTCTGCTTTACGGCCTAACCCAAAGGGGTACGAGAAGCAGAAGAGGGGGGAGGGGAGGGGGGTCCGCGGAGAAAGGAGCATAATAATAACGGCGGGCAGATCCCGTCGGTAAGATATGCGACGCGAGCGTAATTCGAAAAATGCGATGTGCGAGCGAATAGCTGCAACAGCAGCAGCAGGGAATTAAGAACTCCGCACGACGGAATTAAAAATGGCTGCAAGTTGCTGCGGCGAGAATGCACGAGTACGCGCCCCTTCGATCGAGTATATCTCACCGCGATCGTCCAGCTCAATTGGACAATAAATATCCGATCGTTATTATCGCCATTGTTCCGATAGAGATCTCGCGGCGTACTTTTTTTTTCTTCTGCTGCACGCCGGATAAATCGATTCGTGGTTAACACATTAGAAATCCGATAGAAATGATAGACGATTGTGCCAATACGCAATAATAAATAATGCTTCTCAGAAGAGGTTAAGCGAATAACTCAAACTAAACTCGTTGTAATCTTCAATGATTTCATGAATCGTCTATTTTTAGATTGAATATATGCTTAAAAAATAATAACGTTTAATTGTTCTTCTTTTTATCTATTTTTCAGCTTATATAATTTATAAATCTATATATATAAATAACGATATAAATTTAATATATACAAAACTAAAATTCTTAAAATTAATATTCTCGATAAATACATTATGCATATTCATTATACATTCAGAATTGTATAGATTGCACTTTTGAGAATATTACAAAATTGAAGTCAGAACATTTGTATTTTTATAACATAATGTAAGATTGTCGTATCCCTCTATACTAATTCGCAACATTAATCAGACCGCGGGACCATCTCGCGACAGAGGACGAAGATTAATATCGTTCCTTTGAGAAACGACGGGCAAGATATCTTCCGAAGAAACTACGATCCAATGCATTACATTCTGCCGTTACAAACACAACTTGTGACTGAATTAAATTTCCGCCTGACGACGCGAGAGCGTCTCGTCATCATCGTTTAAAGGGGAGGGGGAAGGGCTTCGTTCGTGCCCGCTTCGAAGTAAGATCGAGGCACGCACGAGCGAGGCCCTACATGGTGCACAGGGTCCGACATCGCGACAAAAAGCGTCCCGAGTTAATCGCTAGGAAGAACGACGATCATCCTGATATATCCTGATCGGATTTAAATCGGTACCGCAATTAAATCGGGACAACAACAAAAAAGTTATATTACATGCATTGAAAAAGACGTGAAATAAGACGATTATCGAGAAAGCTATCAATTTTCAATCGCTCTTATGAGAATAAAAAATGATTACGATTACAAGTGTATAAATTTCGAAAAAATGAAGTTGTAAGTTTTTCTTGTGCTGAGAGCTGAGAGTGTAGCATCAAATTTTTAGTCATCTCTTATACGATGCGGTATATATATATAATGTCATAAAGTTCAATTGTGCAAAAATACTCGCTATCAATATTACAAGGTAGTAAACAAATCTATCATTCGTTGATTTGTCGCTTATCATGCGGCCGTAAATTTTCTCGAAGAGCGTACCGCAACATGCACGCAGCATCATCGACGTATTTTCTTCGTAGGAAAGCCATTGCGTGCAATTTATGCAAATTATAGTTCCGAGAGTCACCCCGCGCCGCTCCAGGAGGCAGCAGGTATTAGAAGGAAGAAGAAAGAAGAAAGAAGAAAAACACGGACAGACTGATATTCCAGTATGGAAATAAAGTTAAACACAAATGATATTAAAAAATAACACTGACAATAAAATATTCGACGTCGAAATTTTAGAAAAGTCTTAAGTACAAAGTATGTCGAGGGAGAAAAACTAAAAATCTAGAAATAAAATATAGCGATAAATTTTTCGAACAAGAACAAGCGAGTTTTCCAAAGTAAAACTGCTCGGTCACGCGCGACTTTCATCGCAATCACAATGGCCGTCGCTTCGAGACAGCATCGTGCGGTTTGACGCTTGTAATATGGTACCATTACATCTCTACACCACACACCCCTCAGCAGATGTCACGTGATTCTCAAAGGACCCTCTTGCGTTTCAGGATCGTTATCTCTGATCGCGCTTGCAATCGCACGTTGGCATACGTGTCCTTTGTGTGTATGTATAAGCGCATATGTGTGGAATAGTAGCATACATTGCACGTATAGCATCGTGTTAATCGAAATATATGATATCTGATATCCTGAGCGTTTGTATGATTTTCGATGTAACGTGTCTCCGGAATTTTTAAAAATAAATCGGTCTTTTTAAACTCTCTCTTCTCTATTATTAAATTACTCTCGTTTTAACATTGCTCCGAAATTATCTTTGCATTTGTCATCGAATCTCTATTGCTCTCTTGAATAATCTTTCGATAAATTTAATTCGTTAATTTAGTCAATTTAATTTTACAGATAAATTAAAAAATACAACTCAGAAGAGATGTGATATAATATTGTTTCTATAAAAAGTCTGTATTCTCACGTCACATAATTCAATGAATTGTAACAATTTTGACGCATTCGTAAGATGCATATCATTTTGTATAATTCTTTTATATTAAAAATATGTATCTGAAATATACAACCAATTTTCATTCAAGAAACAAAGAGAGACAAAGAGAGAGAGAGAAAAAAAAGAAATAAGCTTCGTGTCAGTCATAATTTCTCTGTTACACAATAGACCTCCAATTAATTTCTAATTTACCACAGTAATAAATTCCTCTTTCAAGTAATTACAAGATCTCATAAATCGTCATTGCAAGGGTTTAAAGATACATCGAGTAAACACAGTGGCGTAAACCCGTCACGAGGGACGGAAAAGCAGGCTCGTGGGGAAATACAGAGCAGGAGTACACCGAAGGGGTGGCAAAGGGGATGCCAAGGGTCGCCGAATGCGAAACGCGGCGAATTGTGTGAATTGCGGCTATAATACGAAATTCAGGATTATCCCTTGGACGGCAAGGACGATCCCGAGGAAGCAGCAAGCACCACCGCGTGCCGCAGTGCGTCGTAACAGTAACATTAGGACAATAACGATTAAAAGCGGGGGTGCGGGCACGACGCTTTCGCGCAGATGGCGAAAGGGCGGGGGGAACGTCTCTTACAGACTGGGCGCCTCTCGGCCCCGAACAGAGAGAATGCAGGAAACAAGCTCTCGAGGAGTTTTCCTCAAGCCGTCACCGACTTATGGTTTATTGCCCGTCTACGCCGTAGGATCCTTGGGGAGGCAAAGAAACGAGCGCACAGATGTTCCTTCCGCGATATTTCCCAAGACAGGAACGAACAAAGTTCCCGCCGGCAGCGGCCACCCCGCCACCTCCTTTCCACTCCGCGAGATACGATCGTTAGGCGTGTAAACACCTTTGTTGATCGGAAAAATCGTCAGACCCTTCTCTCCACCGCTCCTGTTACTTGGAAAACCGCGATACGAAAACCATGATGATCAGCTATTCCGCTCAGACAATGTAGTATAGTAAGTGCTTTGTTAACCATTTTTTTTTAATCTCGTCACAATAGCGAGAACAATAACTTAAATATACGAAGCAATAATCATTTAAAAATGTCACGTTTTCTCGCTAATAACATCCGCTGTCTACTTCTTTACATTTAGTATTATGATCCAATAGAAAAGAGCTCCGCAGAGTTGGTAGCGAATTCGCGACACGCGCGATCCTTAAAGGGGTTGAACCCTCCTCGATACGCATTGCACAACCCGGCATGAACGGAGGGCGCTTGGTGAACACTAATTTTATTTAGAAACGACCGTGTGTAATACCGTGCTCGTTATGCCAGGCAATAAAACGGAGTCCGTTGAATCTCGTGAGCGTATAGTCTGTGCTGTTTTCGACTAATTAACGTAACTCGAGCATTTTAATATCGACAAGACGCCTTGTTAGCTAATTCAAGCGACGTTTCCTATCCTTTCGAATTCAGTTAACCTTTTTCATTACATGTAATCCTCAGTTTTATTATGCAGCTACGATCTTCATGTCAATTCTTAATGTTTCCATTGTAAACCAATTTATTTTCCGTAAATATTGTTATACTTTCGAAAATATGTGAATGTGTTGCTAATGTTTTATCTGCATATAACGAACAACAAAAGATCTATATTTTTATCATCTCTTTGTGTAATACTATAAAATCACTTATTTACGTGGTTTAAAAAAAAATAGAGATTATATAAATAAATAGAAAAAAATATGAAACATTTGCAAGTTAGTATCAACTTACATTCTTCGACTTGGGCTACATTCCGATAATTTTACGTCACGTGTACTATAGATTTTCAGTACTGACAGTTGCTGACAGTAAATATCGGAATACGGCCAGAACAACACTCTGAAACAGTACTCTCTAATATAATTTTATATTTTGATATTAATTCAGATTTTTTAAGATCGGCACAATTTAATAAAGATGTCGGGAATAGAAATAAAAATAAAATAGCAATTTGAGATATATCACTTTTCGTAATAAAAAGATCTCTTTATTAATAGATTTTTTTTCAAGAGTTTCTATGAGAACGTATAACAGAAATAATGTTAACTGTCACAGTTAACATTACAGTTAACAGTTAAACATTGCATCCATTATACAGTGATTTCTACCATAATTATCATTATGCATTCATGAATTCTTTTACCTACGAATTGTATTGATTCTCGACATTTCGAATAAAATTTGGAAAATTGTAAAGTTCAAGCAAAATTCAGTTTATTAACCGGATATCGAGCGAGGCCGTTGCCGGGCACAGCACGGCATTGAATCTTTCATTAGTTTATTCGGACGCGGAAATGAAATAACAATTATATCGTAATTGTCGACCGTGTTCGCAACACAATTACGCGAATTTATTAGTGATTCGTTAAATTGAAGGTTTCATCGTGGCAGCTTCGCGTATATATACGTACCGCCGGCTTAATGATACAAACAACAATAAACAGCGGTGGCAATAATATTCGGTCGCTTGTTTAAGAATATAATTAATTTGTTATAGATTATTAAATTTTCGTCATGCAGCAAATAAACCCGTCTACCAATATGGAAACATTTGTTATCATTTATTCTGCAATCGAATGCCGTCGATCTGTAGAAAATAATAATATAATAATTATTTTTTCAACATATATTGAATATTCTAAATACATTATATATACACGCACACACATTTACATATATATATACTTATACATATATATAGTACAAATATCTAGACATATCATTATTTTTAAATAATAAAATTAAAGTCAATTTTCCTATAAACAAATTAAATTTTCAAAATTAAATTTATAATAAAAATAAATATATCTCGAAATATATTCTTTAGCAAGTTTTTTAGAAACAATATATTGAATTAAAATTGAGTTTTATCAATTTAAAAACTCCAAAATCAATTTAGTGCTTAATAAAGTAATACGTAGTACAATTCAGGTAATTATTAATGAAAATCCATGAGTGCAGACAAAAAAATTTCCTTATACATATAATATAGGTATATCTCCTTTCGCAACCCCTTCTTTCATATCATATAGCTGTAACTGATGAAATGAACCTATTATATGCAACGGATCGACATAAACGAGAATTTATCGTCATAAACGAATGCATCGTGGCTATTTCTTCCCTCATTAAGCATCTATATGCGAGGCAATTTAAAATCGAAATAAATTCCGTTTTATCGTTCACGTGCGATTATCTTGTCAGAATACATCCGCGATATAAAATTCATTTTCTTTCACGTCATGATTTTTGCGGTATCTCGTTAAGACAGACACTCGTCGTCCTTGGACCGAGAAAAACCCATCTCCGGGTATTAACTATTTCCGTTGTTGATCATAGTCTTGCGAGTATTACGATGTTAATTAAAGACATACGCGACGCTTCTAATTAATAATAGAAATTTAATCTTTAATCGAATTAATGCGCGTTCTTATTTTATAGAAAGAGATCGTTGATCGAATAGAGAGATTTAGGCCTCTAAAGCACAATTTTTTTTGTTTAAGCGATCGTGCTTTCAGAGTTAACGTCCACTTATAACCAATTAATAATGATCCTTTCTTATTATTTATGGAAGTGGCATGACGCGTCGATACTTCGAGTGTACACTTAGACTTACGCAAATCGATAATCTTCTGATGACTTTCATGTCAAGAGCGGCAAGTGAAAGGACGAAAAAGAAGAAAAGTGGGAGAAAGGTGGAGGCCGGCTATTTATGGGGGTTGTGCGCACTTCTGTCGGACGCACGCTTAATGTAAAGCCGGCCTTATCTTTTACGCGATTTAAGGGGCTTGTAACTGCACGTAATCACGCAGCACGCGTACACGCTTTCCTTCCCTCCGGAATCCGTTGAAATGCCCGCTTCTTTCCATTCCGGACTTAACCTACGTCCCGCAATCACCCCAACTACCACGGATACGCAACGACCCTTTTATTACCTCTTTACACTTTCATGAGTCACGTTATGGAAATGAAACTCTAATAAGAATCGTCATATTTTTAGTTGCATTTTTATATAAAGTTCGATAAATCGATTATATAAAGACAATGAGAGAGAAAAACGGAGAGAGTTAATAAAGCATTGAAATATCACAATTTATCTATAATATGCTTCCCCCTTCTTGTTTAATCAACACATCATTGGACAGCTATACCATTTACTGTGGGTACTGTCATTCGCAAAGATTGGGCAAAGCACGATTTTGCATTACGTGAACCATGGAGAAAACACAATATCCACACTTCGCGCAACTCCTGGAATTGGAACGACTTCCTCGGAAGGCGTGTAAATGCGGACTTCGGTTACACTAAACAAGGAACGTTAGCGGTCTAGTTTACAGTATAGACGTCTACGCTTTAGTCCGTGCGGATTAGCGATCTCCGAGCTGATGTCGAGCAGGGAAATTTGCAATGTGCGGTGAAATTCGCGTGGTCCGCGCTTAACGGCGCCAAGCGCGCGTTGACAGTTTGGTAATGGAGCCAGCGAGTTCGGCGCAAGATTCAACGGCGACGACGTCTGGTATGGACGTATCTCGCCAGTCGATATTGCCTTTCGGCGACCTGAAAGAGCGTGTCGGCGTGTCGGTGCGCGCGGAAAACGCCGAAGGTTGTGTGTCGCTCGCTCGCTCGGTGCAACTGCATTCACGTCGAAAGCCACTTTGCCACGGGGCGCGGTGGCGTTCGCGACATAAAGTGTGGTGCTGGATGTGTTATCGCGCAGCACGCAATATCGCAACTTCTCTCAAACTAGAGTAAAATTAATCTTTTCTCTGCTTAATGATACGTGCGGTTGGTGTGAGTGCAAATTATGACGGCACAATGCAAAATTGAATTTATAAGGGTTGTATATGTTTCTACTATAATTTGTATTATTTACAAATATATTTAAAAAAGATTTTAGTTGCAAAAGAATTCGAATACATATAACGTCACAATTTTTGTAAATTCTAACCTTAATATAATAAATTACATTCTGTCAAATTTTATTTTACTAAAAGTATATTATTATTAAATTTTTCCCATGAAAGTATTTTCACAAAACATCATAAACCAAATTCTAATAAAAATTTCATTAATAACGTGTAAAATACTTCATACGCCTCGATGAACAATTCAAACGAGCAATCTGTATAAAGGGAATCACGAAATCCTCGCAACCAGAATTTTTTGACGCATGCTTTTAATTACACTCGTACCGTCTAGCAAAAACTAAATTTTTTCTACTGCGTTTAATTCGAACAGGATCTATCGTTCGATGCAGCTCGCTTTTGATGGGATTCATCGTGCACAAATGCACTTCTATATGTCGGAGAATCCCGACTTTGCTATGATGTTACTCATACTGGCAGGTGTAACAAATCGGTCAATCTCTTTCTCCCTCTTTCTCTCTTTCTCCGATGCTCGAGGATTAAAATCTTTGACGCGCAACTCGACACATCACCATGATTAGCGCGTGGCTTATCGCACGTGTGAGTTTGACAAAGTCCCCCCCCCCCTTCACTATATCCAATATTCCGCTGAATTCGCTCGTTTATCAATCGCGTTAATCTATCGATGGTCACAATCCATTTTTCTTCGATCCTATAAAACACCCCTAAAAAAAACGTAATATAGAGGAACGTTATTCTAGAGCAGTGATCAGATTTAGGTGCCATTTTTTACTCGATTTTCATGTCGATACTTTTCTTGTCGCTTGTGTCTTGACAACGAGTCGCGTAACTAAAGCGTAACGTTTTCAGGAGTAGCGATATTAGGTATCCATATATGATGAAATCTTCTGTCATTGAATTTTTTTCCTTTAATCTCTGATTCCATCGTTCATTCATAGCATATTGTCGCGCCTGAGTCAAGATACACACAGCAAGGATGAGTCGATACAAAGATCGTTGATACAAAAATTTTGCAAATCCGACAGCATGCGTGAGACGATCAGATCGTCCTCCCTTCGCAGGCATTCTCGGGGTTTGTTCACATTTCTCGCTTCCATGCAAAATAACATTTTTCGTCGATCGATCAGATGGAACAGAAAAAAAGACAGGAAGGTGACCGACAACATCGAGGGCCGAGAAATGTCGCCCGACCTCGTCCTCGTGAATTGCTCACCATTCATTTTCGAGACTTTCTGCTTCTCCCTGAGTCTTATCCTTTTTCTGTATATTCCCCCCTTGGGAATTTCGAAGTCACAGATTGTAGTTGGAAATGCAAAAAGAATTGCCGTTACGAAAAAGAGGGGAAAAGAGAGAGAAAGAGAGAGAGGGGAGGAGGGGAGAGAAAAGGGAAAAGAACAAGACAGAAAGCCGAAGCGAACGGGGTAACCTGGCCAAAGGATGCAAAACTTCCGAAAAGAAGCACCAGGAAAGCGTGAAGTGCGCCAATCACGAAGCCGTTATTGGTGGCAATTATGATAATAGCATACCTCGAGCGAGAGCGGTCCTGCGCGCGGGCGTGCCCGTCCAGCAACACGCGTGTGAGCGTAGCGTGCATGTATACACGCGTATATACGGGGTGTCTTGCGATCATTTGCTATTACTATCTTTTATCAATAGCTTGTTAAACAAGTCAAATATCGATTTTATTTTAATAAATGTTAGAGAGATTAATCATGTCAATAATTAAATTAGAAACAGGCAGTACAGCTGTCGAATCTGGTTTTGAAAATATGAATAATTTATACTTGTTCCATATTTATTTCTAGATATAGACTTTATATCAGTAAAAAAATTTTATTGTTCGTATATTTAATACTAAAAATTAAAAATTAATAAATAATCTGCCTTTAATCGTGTAAAACATGCAGTTAATTTTAAATTTATTTTTGAAAAATATTTCGATAACTCCATCTAATCCAGTTATTTTGAATATCTAATAACTGAATACATTTTATATGAGATTTCGTTGTCACAAATATAATTTTAATTATGTCAAATTAATCCCGCGCATAATGCAAATTATTTTGTCACATTAGTCTATAACGTGGAAATTTAATAAACATTCTAAGTCATATAAGATATATTTTATTAGAAAAATAAAAGTTAAGTAACGCATTACACATTTAAAAAGCAATACGATTTTCGCAGGCCACCCAGTATACGCGATGCGGCAGCGAGGCGCTCAGAGAAGAAGAGGAGAGTGCCGTAGGCTCGCGAAATACCGGTCTCTATTAATCATGTAAACGGTTTATCGCGGGTAGGAATATTACTGGCCGCGATAATTACGCGCAAATTATGCTTACGAAAAAGCGCGGAACACGTGAGTTGTGTCCCCTCGCGAGAGTGGTGAGGAGGACGCGTGCGTTTTCGTACGGAACATCTGGTTTTTTTTTCCAAGTGAGATTAGGCGAGCATTTTATTGTCACCCCTCCCGTGACGGACCGATAAGCGCACGAACGAACAGATTAAGGATACACGCGCGAGAGCTTGTACTCGCTGTAAAACAGCTCTAGATAAATGTAATCGTGAAGGGGATCGAATACTCGCGATACAACTTTTATCATACAGTGGAAAGAATATCCATAAATTGCGGCAAGAATATCTCTCGTCTCGTCGCTCGTCTATTGTTGATTTTGATTTCTATATGATTTCTGTGTCGCAAGAGATTATCTCATCGTTTATAGATGCTTGTATTCATTTAATGACATCATCTCTTTTAATGTCGCATATCTACCGTGAATTATACTTGTTTCGTGTCAAAATACAGTTACAAAAAAAAGTTATGGAATATAAATTTATCGTGACAATTTATCATCGATATAATGTTTCAGATATTTTAATATTACATTTGAGTTTATATATAAATTTAATTCTGACACTCGAATATGTTATATATTCTGTTTCTCGTTTTTTCGCGCGTATAATGTATTCATTGCAAACAAACTTCGTGTCACACAATGTATATGTAAGTGTAATTATTACATATACACGACGTAGCTCCCTGTAACACGCGAAGTTTATGAAAAAATGTTTTAATTTGAGTTTTGACCATGTCCTTCCTCCCCCAAAAAAACGACATCAATGTATCAACGGCGGAGGGTTCGCGCAACGGACTATTCGCGAATAATCGCGAACTTCACGAAATCTTGCGGGGCCCATCCAGCACCGAGTTAATTACACGTCACGCGGGGCACTATCGCGAATAGTTTCGTGCTTCTAATTGGACACGTGTAGTTATTTGCTCGGCGAACGCCAGGCGTACGTGCGGCCGCTACAAAGTGTACACGTACACGCACGCGAGTTACAACAGGCGAAACGACAAGCGGGGGCCTTCTATACGCGCCTATAGGCGCTCCATAAAAGCGCGCGGACACCATAACTTCGCGAACACGCCACCCACGTACGCGCGTACGCCGATAAGAGAGGAAGAAAGAGCGGGTGCACGCGTATGCAGGCGCTGCGTACGGCACTACGTGCGCCCGCACATATGTACGTACGACTTCACGCACATGCATGCACCGGGAATCGACCGAAGCTAACCCCTCAAAGTCGCAGCGAAAGGTTTTGCATTAGATATGCAGAAACGCGCGTACCGTCGCTTTACCGCGGTTTACCGGACGATTTAGCGACCCTGCGATCGCTCCGTCGAGGCTTCCGCATAAGAAGACTAATTAATTAAGCCATTTGCTTCTCGAAAGCGCCGATCTGTGGCAGAGAAACGGGCTATTTAAGTGAGAGGCAAAGGAGATTTGATCTAACTGCTGCAAAAGAATCCTTAAAATGTGATTCGCCATCATTTTAATTTATGCAGCTGCCCTGCCAAAGCCACTTTAATCTTACAGAGATTCGCTGCAACTCGATTATATTTTGTATAAAATGGATTCTCTATAAAAAATATAAAATTTAATGGAATGAAAAGATTGTAAAGTTATATTATCTGATGTAATGTAGATCGTTTCTTATATATGTATACATTGAGTTCACGTCCTCCGAGGAAAACTATAAAGTTGCAAATGCAAGAAATATCAAGCAAACATAAAAATAGCGTGTACGTTAAAAATGTAAATGCGCCCGATGTAAAAATATGCTGCAACCTAAGATTGATCTATTGCACGATATCTTGTATACCCTTCAGCGCGTTGCTGCAAGTTGCATGTCACGCAATTGAATTTCTATTATATCAAATGTATGTAAACTTTCTGACATCAAATCGGTCAAGGACATACGAATATTCTATACTTATTTTATGTGTAAACGATATTATATACAACCACGATGTAAAATGATATTATTTTCCTATAATAAATATAATGCACTTTTAGTTCTTTATCGAATTAATCTAATTCTCCCTTTACCACAAATATTTTCAAAAATGTCAATTGCATTAATAGAAAAAAATAGCTAAAAAGTTATTCTCGTGATTTAAGTAATTGGTTTTCTATTATATATTTTCACCAGAAAATAGCTTACATCTCATTGTTAAAGAATCCGTGATTGGAAAGTCAATAGATATGTGACAATAAAAATATTATTTTGTGTTATTAATCTTTAATGAGATTAAGTATTGCCTATTATGTTGACAATAAGTATTGACCATTCAATATATACTTTGACGGCATATGGCGCAAAAAGGCTTTTCATGAGAAGCCACGAGATAAGCTATCTCGGTAATAACTGTAAGCCTTACGACACCGAATAAAATTTCGATAACACTATGATATGTTGAAGCCCCATTAAACAACGTATATAATTCGACGTGATAAGGTCATTAAGATTTTCTCGTTGTAATCCATGCGATTGTGAAAATAAGCACACGCTGGAACAATCATTTATTATCGTCCGTTGATACGTTGATTATTTCATATAACGGGCATTTTGCGAGCATAAATCGATTTCTCGACGTGCGACCTATTTGACGTTCTAGTTATGTAATTTTGACATTTGAATAAAATTATTTAATTTTGATAACGTCGCTGTATACCACAACGAGAAATGTAATGTAATTTATTATATTTCATAATATGAATTGTTTTTGTGTTTTTAAAAATCGAAGAACTGGAAAAACAATATTGATACTTAATATTTAATTACATATACATCATAGAACTTGTATCCTGGATAAAACATTGATGAATACGATCGCATAACATTTTGCTTCATCGTAAAGATCCCTCCCGTCTTGATAAGACTACAATATAAAGCACCTAATAACGAAACGTAAAGATAAAAAATATCATTAATAAATGTTTTCTTCTTTATCTTCAGGAACGCTCTTTCTACTTCTTTCCTTTTTCTCTTTCTTCCTTTCTCGTTATAATCGCGATGTATTCTGTATCGTGTTCGCAACGATTTCCTCGCAAGGCGAATGCATTTTTCTAAAACATCATAAATCATCCAACCGTCCATCATCTCATAACGCCGGGCTACAAATTACGCGACCCGCAACGGGAGAAACTCGTACGATATTGCGAGTGCGGAGCAACGACGTACCGCGCGAAAAGTATTTCTCGATCCGCTATGATCATGGGAATTGATTCGCGTCTCGCGAACGGAGAAATTTTATCGTTGGGCCTGTAATTTCGCGGAAACTTCCGCGATTCGGTATACGCGGCTTTTCATACACGAGTGCCTTTATTTCCGATTCGACGTGACGATTAACGGTGCTCTAGCGACAAAGTGAATATAGAGCAAGACATATATAATCATTAATGGTTAAACCTTTTTTTATTCATTATTACACTGATTTTATAACAGAACTTTCTGAATAAATGTGTTGTAATATTCTAAGTTAATATGATGCAAAGACTATCAAAATATTAATTAACATCTGTTAATTAACATTATAACGGTTTATATATTACAGATTATTATTATATCTTGACCTCGTAATATATATCAGTTTGTTTAAAATGAGTTTGACTTTTTAAAGCAATTTCTTTAATATTATTGTAGCTTCGAGTAAAACCATATATAAATAAATAATTAGCTCATCCCAATTGATTTGTTTATTAAATAAAAAAGCTATTAGCGGCATAATTGTTAACACTGACAAACTAGATAAAGCAAACTTGCCGAATTGTTTTCACAAATTATGCGCCGTAATGAATTCTCTCGTTCATTATACTTTCCTATAAAAGCTTAGGGAAGTTTGTTTATCGTTGGAATGTCAATAACTATATCAACATCAACCTTCCTTTTGCTAATTACTTATCCAGCCCTAGACAATGAACTGTTTCGGTGTTCCCATGAACAGATAGCCAGATGAGGGGTGCGAGGAGAGGAAAGCAGCAAAGGAGGAGAGAGGAGGACGGCAATTACGCGTAATTCGCAGGTGTTGTGAGAAAATGGCGGTCGCGGATGTGTTTTCGACCTTAATCGCGGCAATTTTTCTGCCATTACTAAGTTTATCGGCACAGCTCTCGCTCGCCCGACACGACGGCGATCGGCGCGCGATTTTTTTTTATTACGATCGCGCTCAATCCAGTCCGGTCCGCGCAAGAATAGGAAAGACGCGCAAGAAACAGCCGTTGCGGCGTCGTTGCACTCATTAATCTCGAGAGCAGAAGAACCGTTGCACAGTAAATTTGCTCGTTATGGAAAACGACGAAATTCGTGATAATCCAATGGAAAAGTTAAATTTTTATAAGTAGCAGCACTATATACTGCAATAAATTTATCTATTTATCAGTTTACATTAATAATTCCTGGATGATATGATACAAATTTTGTATTATACATCATATTATTTATATTACTAATATGAAAAAAGATTTATAAAGCTCATCTAATATCAAACTTAAAATATGTCGGGATAAAACATATTTCGCACAAAGCACGGATCAATCTAAACTGTTTTAAATTATAATAAAAGAATGTTTAAATATTTGCAATTATCAAGCAGATTCGTAACCTAAGTGAGCAATTTTTTCATAATTTTAAATAAATTCTTCAATTTATGAAAAAACCGAGAAAAAACAAGTACTAAATTTTATTTTATTTTAGCAATGACTGGTCAAAAGTTTTTTAATTTGCAACCGCTGGGTCACAGATATTTCCAAGTTATTTAAATTGATCACTTCTTTACTGAAAAAGCGGATTAGGTTATTTTTTAATTAAGTCCCTATATATCTTTTTTATCCCTTCCTATCCTCGACCTATCGATCGAAGGTCTCTCGTGTGTCAAAGCGATATTAAAACGCTATCCGTTTCCCAGGCAATGAAGTAAATATGTCGGAGGCGATGTAGAAATACGATCAGTCGAGACCACGTTCAGGTATTTCCCGTTTCCCCGTATATCTTCGCCACTTGCACTCGTTTCTCAACTTTTTCATCACGATGTTCTCTGCATGTTTCATAAGAATCCAGTGCGAAAGTGTAAAAACCGGAGAGTCGGCAATGGGCAATGGATCCACGAATGAATGAAGCAGTAAAGTGAAATTCGCAACGTGACATTCTCGACAAGGTCGTTTGCAAAAATCTTGAAAAGCAATTGAAGTAGGAAACATAAAATGATTTAGATCTATCCTGAATGTAATAATAACGAACAATGGGGTTACAATGCAAATTAGTACACGTTATTTACTATATATAATATTGTAATTTTTTTATATTAATATTTTGTAGAATCATCAGTGCTTTACATCTCTGTTATTCTCAACGCTTCAATTAGAGCCATTGAAATATCGCAGTATTCTTTTTTCTTTTATTTGCACCTAGAAGATTATGGATGATGTATTGTTTCGAATAAAATATTAATTATAAATTGTTAAATTGTGTGCTAAATTAGCCTTTCTCTTATAATACAAAAATATTTATTATGATTCGTTAGCAGCGCATCATGTTTCCTAGCATATTACTTATTGTGCGCATTTTACCAACTAACATTAATTAACGACTAACATACTAACGTTCGAAAGAGCGAACACGTCGACAATATAGCACGCGTTTCACATGCCACATTTTCGTGGAGATATTCGAGGACTCCGTCAAAAAGTTGAGCTACGCGTGTCAGCTTTGTTCCCATGACTCTTTGTTCGCGAGTTATTGCAGTTTTTCGCATGATAAAATGGTCTTCTTTCGTAACCTACTATAAATTTCATTTGCAAAAATAGTTTATCAAGATCATCAGTCTTAGAGACTGTAAATATAAATCTTATGTCTATAAAAAGCTATTTACAAATTAGTAAAATAAAAATTTGCTTTTGGAATGAATTTTGATCCGATCACGATTGGAAGAATGTTTTTCAACTGAATGCAGATAGATGGAAAACATACGTTTTAATACATAACGCATCAATAACATTTTAATCGGCTTCAATACTCCATTGATTAAAAAAATCTTATCAATAACTATCTCAATATCTAATTATCAAATATATGTATATGTATTTAATACATATATATTGAAGAATATAAAAATAATCTATTGACGACATTTAATATTTCGCTGTTTTGAGTAATTTTATTTTTGTAAGTTTTTTAACCGTAATATACAACGTAACAAAATCATTTAATTCATAAAATTAAACTGTTAAAATATCGTAAACTATTTACAACTATATCTCACTATTACTAGACTAGATCAAGTGCACATTTCTCGAATTCGAAGCGCATTCGTTTTAGTTCACTCGTTCCTACTCGGTCAATTATCACCGACGAAACTCGCGGGAATGACCCTGCACTTTTTGTAGCACATCAAACGTATGCCATATGGCATATGCGTTCTGCCCACCCCTCTCTTTCCGAAGGATTAATGATATCAGAAAAGGGCGGTTGCAGTAAGGGACGATGAAAAACACGACGGACATTTATTCCAGCACTTATGCGTTTCTTTCGTAAACTGTTTCGTGAAACAGTTACCGCGAGTTCGCAAGCAAAATACGATTGAGATGACAGGTGGCTTTAACGGTTCCGGCGGAATAAATTATTCTAAGAAAATGCATACTACATCTTTGAAAATAATTAAGCTGTCTTGATACTGTCGTTATGCAAGTTACGTAACAGTATATATTTCGACATCCGCTACTTCGATTTCATACTCTTTTAACAAAAACATTTATTTCATGATTTCTATTAAAGAGAAGTCACAATGAAATTTTATAAACAAGTACGTTTCGTGCGAAGCACGGGCTACCTTTATTAAAATTGCTGTATTTATACGTACCTTGATTATTTTTTATTATATTGTTGCATGACAAATTGTATCAAATGCAATACAAAACCACATAAATGGCAAAATATCCATGTTAACTAATTAATCTTTTCAGTAAAAAGAATAGAATAAAAAAATGTGTGTGTGTGTGTGATACTAAAATTATTTATAATAACATTTAATATAATAGTAATAATTCTATAAACTGTTAGTTAATTTTAATTATTAACACCTTTACCCCTTACACTACTTTTACTTCGCCCAGTGTTTCATGGAAACCTTATTAAATGAAATACTACCAAAAAATGCAAATATGACACGACGAAATAAATGTCTATTCATCTACTGCATTATGTCCTCGACAATTAGTCAAGGATTAAGATGCGATCGGTGCCTGAATGACGCGACAAGCCGCAAAGTGTTACGCAAGCGTGGAGTGCGTGCATTGCGTGCACGACGGACGATACCGACGCAACGGGACGAGTCCTAATCGCTCCGCGCCCACCTAATATTGATATAAATGAATCATCCAGGCGCTCCCCTCGAACTGACTTCTCTATCACGCTTCTCGGACGCCAGCACCTAAATTTCAAAGGAACTTCATGCCGAAGTTCCGCTACGGCGGCAGTAACTTATTCCACGCGCTCGCGGTGCTCGCGATGTTCCCTTAAGTTTCGGCAGCGAAGTTCAACGTTGATCTACCGCGCACACGACCGAACTATATGTATATCGTACCGAATGTGGATTTCCGCAACACAAACCAGATTTCATCCGTCGCGTTTCCCATTGCGAAATGAAGCGAGGATATATACGCTTACAATTTCCCTAATCGCGCCTAGATTTGCGCAGGTACGTTTACATTGTTCCCGTTCTGCATTCGAGGAGAGAGGTCCTGAACTCCGAAATGGACGGGAAAATGGACATTTTCTGACGCCGGAATACGTTTAGAATCAAATAGACCTCGCGATAAATGGTCTCCGGTCTCCTCTTTCACTTTTATTTTTAAGCGGAAAGGATTGTATTTCAAGAAAAGAGGATGACAGTTTCAGCGGAATGAGAAAACGCTGTCTACTCAATTTCAAACACACACACACACACACACACACACAGTGTACGTTTCTTGTATTGTATAAAGATTCTATTGCAAGAGAAACACGGACTCTTCTCGCGGACCAGATGAAAAATAGACATTTTTAATGTCGCTCAAGTCACATCACACAATAAAATATAGGTACTGAAAGTTCCATGACAGATAAACATCCAAAAAAATCAAAATATCCTATACAAGAAAATATGATGCTTGTGGTTAGTGTTACAAACTTCATTACATCCCCGCGTTATATTCATCGGCTATTAAAATTTCTACACAACTTGCTTAAACTTTCTTTTCACCATCAACACTTTTTGTGACATCGCATTATCGAAACGGCGAGCCAACAAGCTGCAAACGAGAAATTACTTAGAAGCGGGCTAGCCGATGGCCGTGCGCGCGCGGACTTTCATGTAAACAGACTAGTTTGTATTCTCGAAGCAACGTGCACGCGCGCTTTGAGCATTGACTTGTAAAACGAGACCAAACAGGAGGTCTTCCCGCGGGACACGTCAAAGCGAGCCTTCCGTCGCTCCCGGTAATCTTTAGCTTAATGACACGACATCGCGACGGTTGTGTCGTGTCACAAATTATCCTTATAGAAATTCAGAGCAGTTCGGTAGTCGCAATTAAACCCCGAAATACGCAAGTTTCGTTTACCGTATCTACACTACTGCGCATCTTTTTCAACTTGAGATAAGTTTGTGCCGATGTGAAAAAGTCCTTCTAACCGAGATACGAAGTATACATTGGAGTATCCTTAAAACTCTGTAATTATCGGTAATTATATTTGTAGAAATGTAATTACGCTTTGATGCAGAAAAATACTCGATATACGCTAATTGTGAGACACAAGTGAGTCATAAGTATGAATAAAGTAACCTGTCATGTTTTGAACAAAGTCACGTAGTAATATGTACTTTGATAATCCTTGAAGAGAATGATGTGATACTTTCATGTGTTCTATACCATTGTTAACAAAGCGGTGACATGCACCGCATTATTAATTATACACTTGCGAATGATACGCACTTTTTTCTTAATTGCGCGTATCATAGCTAATAGCAAGTTGTAACATGAAACTGTCATCGCGCGATAATACACTCCGGTAAATCGCGATACCGTAAAATGAGATTCGAATAAGTAAAATCAATCGCCAAGAATCGAGAATAGCGTACTCGTGATTACTCGCTTTCCTCGAATTGACATTTCCCTTCTATTTTCATTGGACACAAATCAAATTTCGATGCGAGGAGTTACTGATTGAAAATCAAAGGCCGCATTTCCGCGCAGTTACCGAGATTTTCCCTCTGTCACAAACGTTGCGAAAACGGAGCGCGGATTTATTCACGCGTGAAAAGTAAACCTAGCAAGTTCTCGTAGTAGCACACTCGGATTAGAATTGATTTCGATTTTGCATTGTAAATTTGAGAAGAAATCACTGATGGAAAATCAAGGATTGCATTATCATTTTTAAATCGAGTTTTTTCATCTTCGTTAAGAATGAAAACGCAAATATATTAGAATTTAGATCGCCACTTTTAGCAAAAACATCGCGTACGCGTATCGCACACAATTTTCTGCCATACTTGATGGCACATCACAATGTTTCACGACATGTTAGCATGGCACTTATCACTCGCCAAGTTTTTCTAGCAACACAAAAAACAATCGATAACCTGCACACTTTCACAACAAACAAAATTAAACTTGCTTAATTAGCATTTTTCGAGTTTATTTTCGTACTCGTTTATTTCAGGTTATTCACAAATTTATCACCGAATTTGAATAATCGTTATTATATTCATCTTTAAAATCTTTGAACAAATAATTATTTATGATATTAACGGACTATTAAATCCACTTTTCTCATAACTTTTGAGTATTATATCGATCGTATTTAATTTTTCACACACAAATTGCTAATAAGACATTTAAAACGTTTGAAGATTGTATGGTTAAGAATTCTCTCCTTTCTATGTTTGTCACGGTTTGTCACTAATTATGTTATCTATAAATCTTTCATACGTATCCGAAAATATTTGTCCGAAATTTCGAAGTTCTTTTTGAAACGAGAATACTAAAACAGACTATCCCCTAGAATATATCCCCACGATATGTTACATTCAAAATGTACTTTTGAACGTTTATATCATTATTTATATTTCTCGCGAATAACCTTAAAATGCGCAAATTTAACGCGATTTCGTCGATGCATATTGTCCGTATATAGAAATCGACAATCACATTTATACGATCTGGCGAATTGAAAAATGCAAGCCCTTTACATTTTTACAGACAAGTCGAAGCAGGCATATGGCATATGTTCACAGAAAAAGAACGATATAGTCACCGATCACATTTTCGCGATCCCATGAATTTTAGAATTCGCCGTTCTCCACATTTTCCGTCCTTATTACAGTTATTACATTCACCGTTATCTAAACTATGCATGCACGTCGCACGTTAAAACAGACGAGCGTGTTTGTACTTTTCGCGGAAAAAAAAGGACAGCGATAGCATTCGACAGCATTCTCGCGATTTGATGAATTTTTAAAAAACTTTGTTATTCTGATAATTGCATCCGTCGTTATATAAACTTCTACGTGCGGCGCAGGTAAAATATATAAATGTAATGCGCGGAATCAGTGACGCATACATTTGTAGTCCACGCACAAAAATATGATAAAAATCGACGATGCGGCATTTCTACGATCCCGATTTAAAGCTTCGCACGTTTTTTAATATTTTCTGTTCGATTCCGACCGACCGTTGTTTAAAGTCATTCCACTTTGTATTTTCTATGCGTGTATTTGAAACGCGGCGCGCAGGTTTGTCGACGCATATTTATAACTCGCGCGTGTGCAAGATATGATAAAAAAAAACGACAGCCCTATCATTTACCGAGTTTCCGCCGGCCGCCGGACAACTAATAAGACATTTCAATTTTTCTACATTTTCGGATTGTCGCGTCTGTCGCGTTAGTCGGAATTTATTCACGCCGAGCAAATTAACGCACGTATTTAAAAGACACCATAAAATTGTCGGTCCTGGACACTTGTCACGGAACTTTTTGAAATGGATTCCGATCGGAATTATTCAGTTCTTTCCTAGATTTCTATTGTTTTTTAGAGGAAAACGGAATAATTCTGATGGGAATCCCCATTCCGAAAAGTTTCATAATACGTGCCCTCTTCGGACCGCCCGAAGAATCGAGAAGCACACGCGTATTTAAGGTTTTCCACACGCGGCTTGCACACCAACACCTGTCGTTATCCAAATCTTTCACGTATTTTGAAACGGACGAGCACACCCTTTTGTCGCACGCGCACAAAAAGACGCATAAAATCAAACACGATCGATTTTCGCGATTTCCGACGAATTTGCACGTTCGCCGCAAATTTACACACCGCACGCGACCGATCAGCAGCAGACGTCATTTGTTTTTCCGTTCTTCCCCGTTTTTATCCGCTTCGAATATATATACCGGTGAGCTCGTATCGACACACACGTAACTCGAAATATAATTCACCGTCATGCTCGTCCGACAGTTTGAGCTAACTGCGAATAAAAATTCGAAAACGAGATTTTCGACGTCGAAGGAGAACGAAGTAAAAAAGCATTAAAAGCGCGCAATCGCGTTTGTGGAGAAATTTGATTCCCCGACGGCATGGGGAATGCGCGCGAAATTTGTTTAAAGTCCTCCGCTATTTTCATCGCAGATATTAAACAATTAAATCGCGCACCACACGCGTCTGTTATCGCGAGTTTTCGCCGAGGCCCAATTTCTCCGCGCACACAATCGTCGCGCATCGATTCTCGCGGGGAAGCGTGAAATTCGTCGTCGCGTATGTACGTAAATACGTATAAATATAGATAATTCCTTCGCTCGTGTGTAAGTCGCGCGCTTATAGCGCATTTCACTAATGGAGACACAGGGCAAACACGTCAACAAGTAACGGCTGCAAAAACTAGGCGGTGCGTGAGAACTCGGCACGACACGATCGTAGCGAATACAAAATCCTTGATTTTCCATCGACGCGCGATTCTCCCGCGCCATTTCGTCGTTCGAATCGCTTGAAAAAAAATTTTCAAGAAAACACAGGCCGGCGTCACTGCGAAATTACACCGGCGCGGCGAGGATACGCCGTAACTTCCACACCGCGAGATCGAGGAGAGCGAGCACACTGGGGAAAAAAAATCGGACGGTTGTACTTCCGCGATCGAGAGCGACCGACGCGGACGTGACTGGCGCGGTGTTCGAGAATCGGAGAGTCGTCGCTCCGAAATGAACGCGCCGAACGAGTGCACGTCAACGGGCCAAATTTCCGACCGACGCACTCCGATTTCGGACAGCGCTTTCCACTTTCACGTTCATCACAAGTTCACAGAACCACGGGGGGGAAAAATATATATCTCGCGTGCGCGCGCGAGCACACGCGCCTCGTTCCGACGCTTCGAATCGCGTCGCATTCCGTTGCCGTCGCTCCAAGTCGGAGAAGCTCCGATTCGGATCCCCGATCGGTATCGATCGACGCGACGGCACGATGTCGAATTCACTAAGCGACGGTCGTTTTCGAGGGGGAAAGAACGAGCGCGGAGGTACGAACCGTCGATTTCGAGAAGCCGTTTTTCTTTACGGTACTTACGAGACAGAGGATGCGGCGACCGGTGGGACCGTGGCACATCGCACAGAAAGCGGGAAACCGAAGAACAAAAACCAGAACAGTTGTTCACCGTTCTCACTGTCACACGAAACACACTAGCGAGGTCCGAGGCCTCGTTACATCCCAATCTCGGAGTTTCCGGGAATTCCGGGAAACACGATCCTGGGCGGGCGGGATCGCTATGATCGAGCAGCCGATCTCGGCCGAGGCACGCGTCTTGCCGACGGCTGACGCGATCCTTCGGCTGCGCGGCGGCCTCCCTCGAGTTCTCCACCGTCGGTTATCCGTGTTCTCCGAGGGGATTTCCTCGAGTAGATCCTGGGGAACGGAGTCAGATCCCGGGGCGATCACAGTTACGCATACCGAATTTGCGAAGTCGCGCGATCGAGACCGAAAAGACGCTTTCGTATCACTCGCGCGGAACACACTGAAGTTGGCCGCGCGATATAGAGCGCCCCGTCGCGCTTCACCGTGTCGCACGGGAGTTACGAGTCTCCATGACGGGTATAGGATCGCGGCGAGGGTGGACGGCGGCGAGTGGCGACGCAACGACGACGACGACGGTGAGAGGGTAACGAGAGCAGCGCGAGAGTTGACACCCGTCGCGGCGCGGCTACGAGGGGAACGGCAACGCGCGGCGACACATTCCCTTCGGCGGCGACGGAGCGACTGAGCGAGCGCAGGGGACGAGAGAGCGTCTCTCCCCACCACACCCGCCGAGCCGAGCGACGAGCGACTGCGGAGTGCGGCGGCGGCGGCGGTGGCGACTCCCCCCCACCACCGCGAGGACGAGGTCGCTCGGGCGCGCTCGGCTTCCCTCGTCCCTCGCGTATACGCCGAACCGAACGGTTTTCGAGTCAGCCGCCGCCGCCGCCGCCGCGCCCCGCGCTCCGCGCCCACCTTCGAGTCGGTTAAAGATGCTCCTCTGCTCCTCTCTTCGCGTTCGCGCGATGCCGCCGCGGTGTCTTCTTTCTTCCTTCTAGCGGTCGTGTAAACGCGTTAGGTGGAATTTTTGTCGCGCCCGACTTCGAATGTCGTATCGCCGCTCGCGATCGCGTTATTCTCGCGCGGCTAACTTCGTATCGCAGGTAGCGAGAGTACCTCGCGACGATGCGCGGCGACGCGATCGAAGTTGTCTGACGATCCGGAGTCCGGAGTCGCCACGCGGACGGCCCATCTTGAATGAGAAGGAAACGCCGGTTATCGGACGTTAACGGTGATTTGTTGACGATATGCGCGAACGGTACATGGATTCTTCGGACGAGAATATTGAGAGATCTTGTAATACCTTTTCGCTCGCTCTTCTGAATGGCTTGAGCACAAAAGTTCCGCATTAGCCTGAGACAATATAGCGTCTATCGAACGTCGAGAGTCAAGTTAATAACTACGCGATATTAACCAGCGGCTCGAAATGGCTCGTAGCGTTAACGACTATTGAAACTTAAAAGATAGCTTATTCGGAAGTTGCGACACGAAGTTAGAAATTGCACAATACAGCCAAGTTCGGAATATCGTTCACGGCGGAACGGCTGAATTCATAGTTTATCGATATCTCACTATCCGGGCAGAGTAATAGTCGCGATTCGCGTTCGCATGCATCCGATATCACCGTGCGCGATTTACAACGTTTCGAATTCGTGACTTCGCGCGCAATTCGTGTCAAACGGACGCTTTCGCTCGGCGAATTCGCTTTCTCCGGCTCGCGATCTCGCGAGATGATGTAAAGTGTTCTTATCCATTAACCCCCGATATCGCTACGCACGAGGAAACTAACGTTGTTTGTGTTTTGCAGTGAGTTACAAGGCCACACCGTTACAAGGACAATAACTTCGAGTCGACCGCGACGTCAACTTCCGCCCCGTATATCGCTCTGCATTCTTCCAGCATTGTGTCAACATCTTCTAGGTAAGTACCTTTATTAATTATAAATTAAAATTGCCAGACGATATGAGATACTTAACTGATAATGATACAAGATAAGCGAAAATAGCGTTAAAATTATATCAATATAATAGGTATTCATTTATTTATTGAGAAAGAATATTTCGAAAAGTATGATATGAAAAATGCTCTTAGTATATTTATATCATTTTATATTTTCAAGATGTTTTTCGTATAATTTATTCTTTCGCCTGTTCTTTAGTGTTCTTTAAATACTTTATAATCTTTTTATGCTTTTAAATAGCTTTTCTCTTATCGTGTGTATATATATTTGCTACTTTTAACAAAATATATAAAATCAATAACACAACGAACTCAATGATATTGAAACTTATAAAGATATGAACGAAAAATGGAAGTTTATAACAAGAATAATAAAAGTATGAAATCTGAATGAATGAATTTATGCTAAAAATCTCTTTTATGAAATATTTTTTAACCGACGTGTACTTACTATAATGTGTACATGTTACTTGTTTATCTGGCTTATCTATTATTTATAACTATTGCTTTTCAATATTGTTTACAAGTATAAAACAACGGTATCGTATTTCATCAATCACGTATGAGTGAGAAATGAATAAGTATTGTTTTCATTGGAAAAATATTTGCCTCTCATATGGACACATTTTATTTGACAAAATAATAGTTATGCATTCACAAGTTTTTATTGTTCCCAACATTATTGCTGAAATTATTAATGCATACGCGTTTAAAAAATACCGAAATCCACACAACAAGCGGAATGAAAGGATAAGTTTATTCAGTGATGCTTAATTTTTATTGTCATGTTTTGCTAAATGGATGAATCCATTTAGACAGCTTGAAATAAATAACTGATACAATGGTACGAAGTTTTTGTCGTAAAATTAGCAGTTCTTTTCTATATTTTAAAAATCTTGTTTAAATTGGGGTTTATATATAAATTAAAATTGATTTGTTTTACGAAAATTTAATTATGTCACATTTTGGTCCTATTTTTCCGATATTTGACTTTTTTAGTTACAAAAAAAAACAGGAATTGGAAGTGTTTGGAAATTAATTAAGCGTTGTGACTGTTGAAAATAAAATCTTATTTGACAGTTCCTTATTTAGAATAATCACATTTTTTATCCTATTTTTCTGATATTTGACATTAAATATGCTTAATTTTTAAAAACTTCCAATTTCTGACTTTTTTGTAACTAAAAGTCAAATATCGGAAAAAATAGGATAAAATGTGACATAATTAAATTTGCGTAAAACAAATCGATTTTTATTGAAACGAAAATTTTAAAATAAAAAAAACTGCTAATTTTACGAAAAAAAACTTTGTGCCATGTACATTCGTATCAGTTATTTTGATCTATCTGAATGGATTCATCCATTTGGCACAACATGACAACAAAAGTCAGACATTACTGAATAAACTCGTACCTTTTCAACGTTTTTAATGAAAACCTGGTTTAAAAAATGTGTGAATCGCTCAAACAGTTTTAAGTGAATCGTCAAGTATATAGTATATCAATATTAAGAATTTAACGTTTCTTTAGCGATGATCGCATGTTTCCGGCGATGAGCAATAGCAACGAGCGAGATACGATTTCTGCTAATTTACACTTCCGTAATGAATCGTTAACGTGACGATGGAAGGCGTTTCCGTGTCTTTTCATCCGTCCGTTCGCTGCCATATCAGGAAAATCGTTTAAACCGGCGCGTCCGCCTTCGCGTTTACAATAAATTACTGCGCGAGGTGCAAGTGGCAGACGGGAAATTATCCACGACGAAGGAAAACAATCCAAGGGAGAGGTCGCAAACTCCCTCGCATTTAAACGCACGTCTGTCTCGAAAACTGCAGAAAACATCGGGAAGTTTCTGTTGACGTGGACTACACTTCACCTTCGCGCGCTTTTCTCATATTCACTTATCTAACCTTTTGAATGAATTAACGGAAGTTAATTCTATCTTTGCTCTTTTAACAAAATAGAAAACAATAGTTTAACCATTATTATGGTATCCATTAATGAATGGATTTAGAATTATAGAGAACCAAGATACATTAAAGATAATTTTAAATATAAGAATAAAATATATATATCGTATACAAAAGAAAAATATAAAGACACGATGTAAATAATTGTAAAATATATTGGTTTGCATATTAGGATCAGATATTTATTTATTTCTACCATTTATATTCAGTAAATCTTATCAATAAATTATACAAGTCTTTATTAAATAATTCTATTGTCATCTACTCAGAACTCGTAAAACCCGTTTTATTTCCGATTACTAATTACTCGAAACATATTAATATCTAAACATTTTCGTTAAAAAAACAACCTGTAGTATAATAAATAAGGATCTATCATTAAAATTAAAAGGGAAAGAATATCTTATATCAAAAAATCTTGTTTTTGTTACTATATATATTTTCTAGGAATCAGCACGATCTTTTATTAGATATATATAGTAATAGATAATTTATGTTGTCCTATTTGCTGTTTGAAAAGAAAACTGTATTGAACGGCGAATTCTCGTTCTATTGCAAACCTGATACGCTGCATGAATGCACGCATGTAATATGCACGTTAATAACTTTATGATCGTATTATACGCTTCGCATTGCGAGACAAACGTATCGCGGCGGACCAATGACGCCTCGTGATTATATTTCACGTTTCTATAGCTATTAAATTTTTAGACAATGCAAATCTCAACATTATAGTCAATTCTCTATTATTATTTCTCCCTAATATAATTTTGTATAAGCATACATGACAAAGAATAATATGAGATTTATTCAATACAGCGAGAAAAGTTAAAATTTAATTTAATGAAGATATTTTAATAAAGAATTTGTTTAATTAAATATAATTTAAAATTATGTATATACGTATACATAAGAAGATTTGTGAAACTCGATATATAGTGGTTAAATCTTATAGCATTTTTTGTACATTTGCTTACATTTTGTCTTTTTTGAAACGCTATCTTTGTATTCTCTTTTTGTTATGTCGAAATTAAATTTTCTACAATCGTTTCTCTACTATTTTTGTCTTTGAAACACTTCATTAGCCTAATTATGTTCAATATCGATAACTTTCATTCTTAAGTTATAGAATTACAATTTTCGAGATATACAAAAACACTGGCATAAAGTCGTTATATAGATACTGCATAACTAATTTTGTGTTTGTATACGTTGAATCGATCAAAGTTAAATCGCATTGAAGATTGTATCGAGTGGTTTTACGATTACCGCGATTCGCATTCGCAGTCTCTGGAATCGCGGGAAGCAAGAAGAACTCGTAAAGTTCAGAACCGCAGCCGGGCATGACATGTATATCGCTCCGCCACCCCTGAAATTCATTCGACGGTATCTCCCGGTGAGAATCAACCGCGGACAAAAGAGCATCCCCTATGCGACAGCATCGTATATAAACAACGCGAATCGCGATCTACATCGCGGAAGGAGGGCGGATTGCCTCTCCTTTCTCGTCGTCGAGGTGTTTCGAAAGCGAGTTTATAAAAGAGATGCACAGAGAGTTGCCTCCCTTCTTCGTCCTCGCTAATCCCAAAAGTCCATAAATACTGGATGGGAGTTTATTCTCCGAAGGGTCGTTCGCAGTTGTACCCCGTGACACGGCGCGGAACCGCGATGACGCTTTAATTCAACGGCGCGGCTCGAAACGCACCCTGAAACGTCGCGTAGAATTTGTGGTGTCGTTTCGCACGGCCGATAACGCCTCGATAACCACAGCCGCCAGGGCTTACGAACTGAATCACGGGAAACTTGAGTCCTTTAGGAATTCAGATTCTACACTGGGTTAACTTTAGACGGGAGGCGAACAGACAGAGACAAATTATTTGAAAGAAAAATCCGTGAATAGCGAGTAAAGACGTAGAAAAATGATTTTTGTAGCACCAAAAAAAAACATCTAAATTTAAATGAACCATATTCTGGATATTATGATCGATTATAGTTTAACATCTCTTCTATTAAGTATCGTATTCTAATAATATGTACAGAATAATTTGAAAAACAGACACGTTTATATATTTACCATAAATTAAAAAATTGAATAAATCTTAATAGTTTATAGGAAACAAAGATATATAATATAGGCAATGTAAGTTTTGCAAAAATATAATGTCTTATTAAAACATATATTTTGTATATCATATTGTCATTTTTCGAAATTATTTCGTAAAAACTGATATATTAAGTCTGTGCTATATATAGCATGCAAAATTATGAATCCTGTGGATTTGTCCTCCCATAATTTACCATTGTTGCCTAATTAACCGAACAACCAAATCCGTGTCACGGTCCTTCCCTCGGTGATCGTATGCCTATTTTATCCCATTTCTATCTCGGTGTAAACGATTCGTGCCGGAGATTTCGGACAACACCAGGCCCGGTGGCAAACGTCAACAGTCGAGGATGCAACGTAAACCAGGACAGAATCGCTCGTGGCGTGTTCCCCAACGCGCTTTACAGTTCACAAGACCATGACAATTGCCGGCGCGTTACAGTCAGTTCCGCAGCATTAGGGCAGCTGGTCCGGTCGAGATTCCGAGTATGCTCGAAAAGAGACGAAAGAAAGGGAGAGAAAGAGCTAGTGGGGGTGTAGGGGGACCGTAGGTGGCCCATTGTCGAATCGGAGTCCGCATTCTCCTTTAACCCTCCGTGCCGCCATTGACTGTCTTTCGGTTCATGCCGACGACGAGAAAACGAGCAGAAACTCACCCGTCTGACGGAGTAATGGAGCGATTGAGAATACTTTCCCTGGAATCGTTGGCTACTTCCACCCCAACCGCATTTATTAACCCACTGTATTCGATTGTCGTCTACGTGGCAACATAGGGCGAGGGAACTTATGTGATTGCATTGTTACGTGAAGAAACTGATGAGATCTATTAATCTTGAGTTGCAGGCGATTATCCGACAGATAGAAGATTTTACATTCACATTTTAAATCGATACTTTGTTTCAGTTCTCAAGTGACGTAAAAATTCATATCGGCAATCTTTTTCATTTTCTTAAATGTATTTATTATATAATTCGTGAATATATTCCTAACATAAAATCTTATTTATATAAATTAATATATAAAACCGTATTTTTTTTTATAAATTAATATATATTTATTTTCTTATATATAATATATAATAATGCTTATATATTGTATGTGTGTGACGCAAGATTAACTCTTTACGCACAAGCACTGCATGGGACATAGGTATAACTTCGCACGGAATATAATGTTTACTTTGCATACGACTCTTATCTACCTCGAACGTTTCTCTTCTGTACACTATTATCTGTTCCCAGCTTATATTTCCTAAATAAACAATGATAAGTCTATTGATTGAAACCAGGAGGTTTCCTATCTTCAAAGGCATAAAATTAATCAGGTTTAAAATACTAAAATTTGTGTTGTAACTTGTTAAGTTAAACTTTTTTTTAAGGGTTTTTATTTTTTATTTGCTCCTTTGTAGCGTAATTTTTTAAATGTAAAATAGAGTAATAACTTATAATATGATGATAAAAATATTTCGAGGATGAAGAGTTAACTCTCTTAAGAAAGTTATTTTTTGTTGTATGTTAAAAACAATTTTGGATTAAAATACAAAGAGGCTCATACGATTACTAATATAATTATAGTTGATTTAAGAATTTATTTAAGAATTAATTTATTTATGCGTGAGCCATTTATAAAGATTTATATGATCATGCGTTCAGGTTTTTCCAATAATTAATAATTAATAATAATAATCTCTTTTACTTTATATTGATCCTTAAAAATCGAGTTTGATTATTCGTTCATTCGTTTCAATGTTCAGTCTTATTACTCTCAGAACTGTATTTTAAAACGCAAGAATTCATCGTCCGATAAAGTTTTCCTTTTCACACGAGAGGCGCGTTCCATACCAGGCGATACACACCGGCGGGAGCGGGTTCAATAAAATCGTAAACACGGCAGTTACACGGACAACGTCATAAAGTTGGCCGACGCGTGTAACGAAGACGGTTAAATGCTGCGCGTGCGAGTGCATGTCTCTTCGAGAACCGGACTAATTGTGCGCGTACAGGCATTCGAAAAGAAGGAATCAAGACGAGAGCATGTGAAAAAGTTTTGTCATCAAGGTATTCCAGGAATGTGAGAGGATAATGCTAATATATAATCCGTTCCAAGTCGGAGTCTGGTCAATATATTCATTAATATTCGGGTCAAATTAATACAACATTTTTGAAATAGTAAATAGCGTATCTATAAATAAGTGGTTATAAATTATTCAATATGAATACAATTACAGCGGTCTTGAATAATCTATTGTAAGACAGTAACTTTTATGCAAATATTTCGAAACAAAATTATTATATTACTTTAAAACTGACAGTTCTAATTGCAAGTTTTGTTCCTTATATGAAATATTGATCCTGAAAAAAAATTCGATCGTGTAGTACGCATTTGATGGGCTGAGTTTTTCAATTTTCTTTAGCAATTAGATATTGAATTTATTATACCATTTTTTTATTTTTACTAAAAGTATCTATCTTACTAAAGATGAGAATAAATGTTGCGTAAAACGTTTTATTTTATATATGTTACTTATGTCAAATTATTTTATTTCTACGCGCATTCGTCAGTACGATTTCATGATATAAGCGTGGAAAGAATTTTCTTTGTCGAAGATTTTGTGCACGCGTGTGTATGTATGTATACATGTGTATATGTGTATATGTGTATACTGTATATATGTATAGAGACGTAGTCTTCCTCTTTCAAAGAAGCGAGAGAAGGTGAAAAGATGATCTATGCTACAAAGACCACCAGATCTATGATACAGATGAGTAACGTTATTCGACTATATCCGTTATCAGTTATTAGCTAATTGGCAGGCACATGCATATATGTTTTATGTATACACGCGTGTATATGTCTGTATACTTACGTAATTTTTCCACGTATCGTCCTTCCTCTGTGACGTTAACGCGTATCTGTAATACAAAACGAAAAAGGTCATTAACGCAATATATAGGATAAATCAGATGGTGTGCATTTGCGTGTTAGTCATACGTATGTGTATTTCGAAGATTAAATTTTCTGAGATCCTGCGAGATACAGATACACGAGTAATATATATATAATAGCGCTTAATTTAAATATGTTTTTTTAATCATCTGTATTTGCTTCGTTATAATCTGACTATGATAATATACCACGCCATTCGCATTAATTGTTCACATTATGTTTGTACTGTGGAGATATAACTCCTCAATTGGGTAGATATACCTGATGCGAATAGATAGCATTATCCAATAGATATATAGAGGAAAAAGGGTACAAGAAGAAAAAGGAAAACGATAATAATGGTTCCCTCGCGTATTATATCAGCATATATTTCCCGCTAGATAAAAGTTTGCGCTTATAATTGCCGTATTGGGATAATGAATCGGTACTTGACAATAGTAAAAAGAAATATCAATGTTATATTTAATTAAAAATATCAAATCAAAATTAATAAATTTAATAATTGTTTAAAAAGAATGAAAAAATAATTACAGAAATTGCGTTTAAAATTTTTAAGAAATAAAGGAAAATTATTTTTTTGTATGAAAACGAAGTTTTTAAAAAACATATTAGGTAGGATACCAATCGAGCGATTACATCGATGGTATCTTTATGTACGATATACTCGTTCTCTCGCTCGTGATTTGCGTCGAAGATACCGGTATGTTGTACAGATTATAGACTGAGCTTTTGCATTCGAGGGATTTCGCTAATCCTTTCCCTATATGTAATCCCATTATCGGGCATTTTCCTTATGCTACGAATATTGTGCGCACGTCGGCAACTACGTGCGCTCTTCGAAGCTACGAGTCTTTGAAAATAATTATACATTCGCAATCCTTAGAAAATTATTAACGTGATACTACAACTTTTCATAAAAAGAACTTATGTCATAAAAGTTGATTTTTTTTATTCTATTTAGTCTAAATTTGGATTAATATTATCAAGCAAGTAAAAAATTAAAGCTGCATTTTATCGAGATATTTAAAGAACTTATGGCGTTATTTTTCTCTTCCTAACATTGATCTGTAATAAATCATGTTCATTAATATTTACTCTGCGTTTCACAAAGTTTCTGGTTATACTTAAAGTATTTTTTGTCATGAGAGAATTTCGGTCATTCTCCTCGCATCCACAAATTATTGTGAACTCACGATTTGGAAAATCCGACTCGAATTTTCGAAAATTATCTCCTAGAGATTAACGTCGAAAATAACCTTCCAAAAGCGATTGATACGAACGGTTTTTTTCAAGGAAAGAAAAACAAAATATCTCTTTGCTTTCTCAGCCGGTCGCAGCAATGACGTCGGAAATGCTCGATATTCGGGCACGCGTGAAATATGAATGCGTGCGTGCAGCAGACCCAGCCGTGTATTCTACAGCTAGTATATGCATATCGATGTGGCGATACGGTGACACGTATCAAATGCATTGATTTCGCATAGCCAACATCTCACTCACGCTGCCGTACAGACTTGGATACACGTATACCTGCCTGCTGCCTGCGTGTGTGTAATGGAGCTCTGCGGGACCCAAGACCCTTCCGGGACCCTTTCTATGCGCGGCACCGGGATCGGCTCGAATTAAAGGGGAACGACTCGGGAGTGGTGCCAACTTAATGAGGGACCACCTAGCTTTAACTGTTTGTTTTTCGAGAGACCCCGAGCCCCGGAGAGAGAAAATGCCCGCTTCGAACCCGCCGGAGACCTATATATGTACGCGCGTTCACGGTCAGGCGGTCCCATTTATGGCTTGTATCGCCAACCCTATTGCCATAACTTCCGCGATTTGGGCGTGAAATTACACGCGCAAGAATCGGTATGAGAGGATCGTCGATAGTTCGATAAAGGTGTTCGATCGCTCGTTCTCTTCCGATCGTTGTCCTTTTTGTCCAGGTTTTCATTCTGCGCTTGATCAGGTTCTACCCGAGCAATTTGTTACTTTATCTGGTGTGTGTGTAATTTACAACAGTGTGATACGTTGTTTCTCGTGCCAAAGATAACCGTTCGACTGATTTATTTCGACGAGATGTTCTTAAATTTTGAATTTTTTTTCCTTTATTCGAAAAGAATAATTATCAGCATTAAGTTAATATAATAACTTCCAATATTACAACTCGATAAAAAAAAATCATGAATATTTATTCTCAAAATAATAATGTAAAATTGGTTTTTCATAACAGTTTATATAACAGTTGATCGGAATGAAATACTTACATTACTTTAAAATATATACAGTTGGATTAGCTATCACTGTCTTATTTAGCGCACAGTAATCTTTTCTTATTGATTTTACATTAAATATACGATATCCTTTAATAAAAAAATTGTCTGCTACAAACTCGATAGATACTTACACTTTAAAAACAAGGTGCTATATTTAGTGTTGCGTATAATAAATATATGGGCATTGATCCGTCTTTGAAAGAAATTTTTTAGCTGCAATTATCACAATGTGTCGCTGAAATAAAAAATGTAGAAATGTCCTTTCTGACGCAAAACGGGAGGAACAGCTCTGTTGACATTTCGATACGTAAAAAATTTAAACGGTGTGAGAGAATAAAGAACTTCCTTCGATAAAAACGCCGCAAAGATACTGACGTTTCGGCGACTGTGTGGAGGCTATCGGTCATTATTTATCGGAGGATGAGCTGTCGCCCTAAGGCGAAATTAAAATCCGAGAGTTGCCGATAAGGCGAAGACGATGGAAGATGAAGCGAAACGGAGAGACAGAGAGGCAGAGAGGCAGAGAGAGAGAGAGAGAGGGGGGAGAGAGAGAGAGAAAGAGAGAGACACAAGGGTCGCTCAAGCATATACGATAACGCGCTCTGTGAAAAATACGCGTACGTGGCACTCGACCACGATTTAATTTATCGTCGACAGGCGGTGCAGGAAAAGGCGTAATGCTACGACTCTTATGAACATTGTATTCACATTGCGTTATTCATATTCGTCGCAAGCATTCGGCGACATTTTTATGAGAGAATTTTCACCGGAAGCACACAAAGGAAAATTGGAAAATGATTGATGAGTATCCAAGATGAGAATAGCAATGCCTCTGCATTCATTATTGCAAGGACACTTTCTTTCTTTTCCTTTTTCATCTTTATCATTTTATTAATCATGTATATAACAGATATCCTTCACATTTTTTCACATTAATTTCTCGTGAGATAAAACTTGAATTTTTCCTTTCTATAGTCTCGGAGATTCCCTCCTGTCAAGAAAGAATATTTTTTCCCTCACAGGCAGAATATCCTACTTATTATATATCAATCCATACGTATACTCATCTATTTCTATTCCGCGCACGCATCCATCTACTTCTACAATTTCTCACAAGATTAAACTCGAATTTTCTCCTGATAGTCACGCACGATCGAGCGAAGCGCAGTGGGACTTTCGCAGCGGCAGGAATACTCCTTCAAACGAATATATTTCTATTAACGTACCCCGTGTGTCGTTCGAGTCTTCCGCGAGCCGAAACATGAAATGTCACTTACTCGAACACATCGCTCGACACACACACGTGTCTCGACCGATCGAAAATGGTCTAACTCGTGACAGAATGGAAAGTTTATTAATATCACGAAGATATTATTACGAGAAATCTATTATTATACATTTCTATTATTATACATTTCTTCTCTTTTATGAAATTAGAAGCATGCAGAAAAAAAACTCCTTTAAGAATCTAAATATTGCAAAATATTGATAATTCGACTTATTTTAAGCACCAAATTCTTATAGAATCGCAAAGTAAGTTTATTCATCAAATATTTAAATGCACGTTATAGTTGATATACGGTTAATGCTAATATCTCTCTCTCTCTCTCTCTCTCTCTCTCTCTTTCTCTCTCTCTCTTTCTCTCTCATCCACGGGCGAAAAAAATAGTATTATAAATTATCCGACGCGTCCGACCGGTGCGATTTAAAATCGCCCGAAGAGAAAGGGTTGCCCCGACAAAAGGAGACGGATGACGGAAACGTTAACAAGGGTGCTTCTCTTCAATGTCACCGATTCGTCTCCTTGACGTTGCATTTTACGAAAGGGGATTGCGGAGAGCGGACGAGACCCTCCTTTGTACGCCTGATGCCGTATCGTACATTTTTATTAAGCCCGAATAATTGACGCGAAATCTGAGATTCGCCGCCGGCGCTTCATTGCCTGAACCTTTTCAGATTCGTTGGCCTATTTGAAACCATATGCCGAACTTGAATAATTTCAATTGACGAGTCGTCATTGTGTAGCCTATTTTTGAAGCTTTCGTAATGAAGCATTAAATATTGATTGAATTCCCAAACTAGGCATGTCGCATATTTTGAGAATTTCTCGTAAAAGAGACAAATCTGTTTGTAGCATGCGCGTATTTAAAAATTTAAGACGAATGCATGTTAATATTTTATCAATACATTGCTATTCTTCATAATTATCTGTATAAATTATATATATACATATCAAGCCGTTGCCTATTTATGTTTGGAATTCGATACCAAACGCGTGGCGATCAAAATTTAATTTTCACAAATATGCAGCGACGTGCGTACAGTAAAATAGAGTATGGGGGGGGAGGACAGATGAAGCGGATAGAAACATTGTAACAGGCGTACATAGCTGGCGTTGGCGCGCAAGGGGGTGGGGGTGATTTTAATTAATATATACTTAATTAAGTCTCTCCCGTCGAAGGCATTGTCGTTGCGCCACGGGGTCGTTATCTATGCCATGCAGTGCGCAGGTGATCTACTAATAGAAACTGCGCGGGAATAGTTCGTCTAGTTAAGCCCCTTCGAATACACATCGGTTTATTGTACGCTTGGGCGATGCGGCGTTGCGAAACACATCCGACGCCCGCTATATATACATACGCAGCCTCCATTAAAGCACCGCCCGCGCCGGTGTATTTTGCCGGTGCACGCGTTTGAGCGAAATCGCGCTGATGTATCGATAATTAGTGCAAAGTCGCGACGAAAATGATTCCTCTCTCTCTTCATTAATTTAATATCTTGACATGGGAACAACCAAATGCAACTTGGATATACACAAAAATGAATATTGACATTATACATATGATATTTGTTTTTTTTTTCTTCAACTTGTAAAGCAATCCTGATTCGAAATACTCGTTCTAATAATAGGTCGAGCTGTCGTGAAACATGCTTTCGCAATGTCTCTTCGTTTTACTGAAACGTGGGTATTCTCGTTCGTAATTAGATTTCAAAATAATATTGAAATAGCTTCGTTTGAAGCAAAAATAGTTCTGAGTGACGGAGAAAAAAAATTTTGATTTTTAACGAGAACAAAGAGAGACATAGAAAATTAGAGTACTTTTTATTAGGACAATTTGTTAACAGGACTTTTCTTATTTATTGTTTACTGCTTAATATTCTCCCTTTACTCATTGTCATTATATTCATGACAATATTCATAAATATAAATTTATTTGGAATGCCAACTATTTTTGATTTTCTTCCTCTAATTATTGTTAATTATCACCGAAAATCATTTACCTGAGTTCTCATGCACAACCACCAAAGACAGATTCGCACGAATTTGTATCAGTGTCAAAATATCATTTGCGCGCATTTCGCGGCACTTAACTGCGTTCTTTTACACCTGCGATTCACGACGGTGGTCCCGAAAGTTTTGGTCGATACGCCGACTACCTCATGAATATATTCACAAGCCAGGCACAAGAATACGAGACAAAGATGTTAACTGGTGACTCGGGAAACGATTTCCTCCTTTAAAGATTGTCTTGTTAGCGCGACGATGCACAACGCCGCGATGCCCATCGAAATCCCGCTTCGACTTTCAAACATCTTCGGTAACCAGCCATAAAAGAAATGTGCACGTGCGTCCACGTACATATATCTTGCGGGACTACGCTTCAGTTTTTTTTTGTGCAGAAAAAGAAATTAATCCCTGGCACCAGCATTGTGGCGGTAAACCTCCTCAAATTCCTCATTTTAAACAGTTTCTAAATGATAAGTCACTTCACGTATTTGTTTTAAAGCATAAGTAGAAAAATTATATGATCATTTAAATAATTATGAATTGCATAATGTTCAAATTGTTTATTAAATTTAGCAAAATTTCAATTTGTGTGATTATACTATTATTTATAATTTATAAAGAAAAAAATAAGCAAAAACACAGTTATAGAATTTCTACAAAATTTAGGGGTAATAGGGGCTGTGAGAGCTTCCTTTAACTGCAAGAAATTTGAATATCCTCCATTTCCCTTTTTCCATTGGCGTCGCATAACTTGCATTAAAAAAGGGAAAAACAAAAAAAGATCGTCAGCCGAGTTACAACCGTGGACGACAGTCCGAGTGGAATTTTAACGCATTATTTTGCATCGCAAATGTGACCGCCGTTGGAATTTTCGCAAATTTGGCAGCGCGACGTCGCGCACAAACTGCATAGGCGAGAGCATGAATGCAATCGTCGACGCGACGTAAACAACCGACAAAAGCACTGATTTTTAATTGGGCCATTATCGTAAACGATCGATAGGTGTCAATTAACCATTAATTCTGTCAATCATATTATTATTCCGCGCTGCTCGTTCGCGTTTTATTAATGCGAGAGAGCGAAAGAGATAGAGTAGGAGAGAAACACTCCCGGCGCGGGCGGTCCAACCCGGGCTTGATTTATTTTCGCGAATGCCCAACTGCATCGTTCGCTTCCGGCACTATCTTGATTTGAAATCAACTCGTCTCTCCTTTCCCCTCTCATCATCCACGACATTTTTTCCGTTTCGGAAAGCCGTTTCCTGCGTCCGCGACGAGTTTCCACCGATAATCGAAATCGTTTTCAACCTCCGTGCATTAAGAAATGTTGAATATTAAACATAGGGAGACGAATAGAAACGAATATTAATCCAAGAGGGTCTTTTTTGTAAAATTATCTTAGCAATTCGAACACATTTGTTCCTAAAACTTTGATTTTAAGAACAATTATCAATGATAAAAATTATTAAACATAAAATACACCAAAAATCGTTCTTTTTAAATATTTTATGAAAAAAATTGTATGAGTAATTCTATACAATGCTTATACAAGTAAAAATTTTTTTATGGACAAAATATAGCAGATATGATAAATGTTTACTTCGATAGTAAAGCTGCCAATTTATCACTTTTTATAGAGACAACAAATTAGAGACATCTTCTTTCGACGGAAAATTTGTTTAGCTTCGAATAATGAGAGAGATTATGTGCTGCAGCTGCAAGCGCGATGCAATCTTATATCTTTGAGATCGAGATAACTAGAAGTGATACTATAGAAGTGAGTACCTCTAATTGAGTTTTTCCATCATTTTGGGGATATCACAATCAGTGACATTTTGATATTTTCGTTTGTTCTACGAAATAGTAATTGAGTTTTTAAAAACTTTTCGACAAGAATTAATGTGATAAGTGTGTGACAATTATGATGCCACTAGAAATTTGCTACAAGCAACATATATTATTTTTATTACTTGTTAATTTTTGATAATTTGTAACACATTGAAATTTTTTTTTTAATACTGCTATCAGCTATTAAAACAAATTAATGTCACAATATTTTTTTCGAAAACCAGAATATTAGTAAATTACACCTTTATATTATATATTATATTAAGATTCTTATAAATTGATGCATAATTGTATATGAAAATTGATTCTATAACATAAATACATAGTAAATCTAAGATCATATTATAGCAGATAAATCGCAAAATATCGAATTTATACTCACGAACTCGTGCATTTGAAAGCTCGTAAGTATCGAATAAATCTGAAAATCCTAAATTTATACCCGCGAATTTAGTTACTGAAATCTTTTCGGAAGTACTAAATCTCAAATGGGATCTATTAATCAGAGATATTAGTTAAAATCTAGCATAATAAATTTCGAAGGCCTGAGTTCGTGACCTTATCTACTTAAAAGCTTGTTAGTGTGATAAATCTCGACGCTAAATTCACGTTCGCGAACTCACAAAACTCTAATAACTAGCAATTTAGCGGAAAACTCTTCAATTTTGGGGTATTTTGAATGTAGAGTGGAATTTCGAGTCGTCGACGGTACGATTTAGCTTGTCTTCAGAGGAAGAAAGTACGTTTCGAGAAAGCATTCTTATCCGACTCTCTTTCACACTGATATTTCTTTCTCGAACGTCGCTCCCAGGAATGGACGATAAATTTTATCGGTCCCGTTGTCAGTCTCAAAACGGTGCACGACCACTTCACGCTCGCATACAACGTTTCCCCAGCGATTCAATATTGACGCATCGTCGGTCACCCACATTATCGGCCCGGACTCATTCCTTCTCACGTTCTTTAACGCTTCTGAAACAAGCGGTCGCTAATTTCTTTCTCTGAACACTTGACACGAACACTATCTTCTCTATCATCAATGTAATTAACGCGATTATTTGTATTTTTGCGTCTATTTGTCACTATGTATTAGATACATTTTATATTTTTAAAATCGGTAATATTTTTTATTATTAAATATTGTTAAATTGTTTAGAATGTATGATTTATGGCACAATTCGATATTAGTTTATGTGTATTTTTATCCTATTAACAGTTGCTATTTTTTGAACAAGAATAAATAATAAATATTTATCATGTAGTAAGTTGCATTTAAAGGTGAATCGATTAAATGCATATGATGGCTAGACATTGTACGAGACTGCTACGAGTTAACGTAAGAGTTAATTAACGTTAAGATTCAAATCAGTGAATCGTAAAACAGAATATTTCAAGAAAAAACAAGTAACTTTAAGAGAGTTCACGCAAGCGGTTTTAAGTTAGAAATATTACACAAATGTAACTTTAACTTACCTTGATTACTGACTTTACTTCAATTTAACGCAAAAAGTACATGGAAAGTAATATTAGTTGATTTGGTTTCACAATTCTATAAACTACTGAAAAAGTGAAAATATTATATCTTTTTAATCAAAGTTTTTTATTTTTTGCTCATGCAAAAATAATTTTAATCATATAATAATACGAAAATATAATTCACTTATTTGTTATAATTATAACAAGAACACGTTTTCTTTTAAATCTAATTACATATATTTTATATTTAATTTGTGTCAATAGGAACTTTAATAAGGTCTCATGAATAGAAAGAACTAAATTGCATTGCATAGATAAAAAAGAAATAGACAGATGAGAATGAAAGTAGAAAAAAAAGTATTAGACGACAATCACGATGTATCCTCGATCCCTGTAATAACGCAGGAATCTCATTAATAATTCCACTATGTCTTCATAAGTATAAAGTGTACATATATGTCTATGACTGGTACGCCTACCTCGTCCGTCCCTCTGTAACTCTTACCAGACCTACGCGTATCAGCATCTGTCGGTGCGCAGACCGGAAACGCGTCGTTTACGTGCCTGTCATCCTCGTCATCGGGCACAAAGACCGGCAAACCCGCACGAAATAGTTTCAACCCTCCGCGAGAGTATACGAGACGATTCTCGCTATCGCATTTTTCTTGAGCCGCTCTTCCCCGCGCCGGTAATGTGAGCCTCCCCGGGCTCGACAATGACGAAGGAAACCATAATTGGCTCCTCGTAGCTATTCCCCCGACACGAAAGATACGGAAACTCGATCATTGGTAAGTATATCGGGGTTCTCGATTTCTTCGCGTTCGACGGTGTAATTAGGCCTCCCAAGTTTGTTGGAGTTTCAGTTTTAATGAACGTCTTTTTTTTCTTAAACACAAGAATGATCATTTTACGTATTCTGATGTACGGATAATTATTTTGAATTATTTTATTAAATATTCGAATAAAACTATATTATCTAAAATTATTTATAAAGCTATACTGCTATATTACAATAAAATTATGTACATATTCTGAATTTGTGTAATCATAATTTATCTCTAAAGAACGGAAATGCAGATATGTAAATATATATTTATATATTAAAAATAATTATCTATTAATCTGCATATTGAAACAATAACTAGATTAAAGAAGCATTGCAAACGTTAATGTCTAATTTCAACTCAAGTTTACTTCAAGTTTACAAGTTTACAAGTAAACTTCAAGTTTACAATTGATAAAAATTCGTTCATGGCTGACGTTTGCGGGTTAGAAGAGAATTATGATGCGCGCCGGTTTATAATTCATGTAACATTTTGTTACGGATGTGCTTTCATCCACCGCATGCGCATTGTTAATCGTGGAGAAGCGCGTGGAGCGGGTTGGTCGGAAGAAAGATATATTTACAACCTAGATGAATCAAATTAACCCGTTGCCATATATCACGCTGCTTGGGAATACGTCGGCATTTGCAATTTAATTCGGAGAATTATCGCGACGTATAGCACGCTGCGTGTTCGCCGAATGTAACATCATCTTGCGAGCAAAATGCATTATGCAATAGAAACGAAGTAGCGGTAATAGGTTTCACTCGAAGCGAATGTTAGAGCGTTAATAATGAATCATCTTGCACCATGTGTAAAAATTTTTGTTTCCATATTTTCCAGAAATTATCGTTTGATCACTCTAATAAAATGAATACTTGGAGAACATTTGTTATAAAACTGATGGCGTTTTAATACAAAGATATATTATCTTGAATCTTTTTAGCATAAAATTTTAAACTTACATTATATAGCACAATGAGAAAATATCATTAATGACGAATAAATTTTCATACAAATCTTCGTTCATCCTGTATTTCTACTTATCGCATATCTTGTAAATAAATAAAAACATTAATTAGACAGTCGCCATGACGCGTCAGGTCTTTGTTCGACAAAACGATCGTTCCCCGAATTTTCTTCTATTTCATTAGCGAATTATAAACGTTGCCGCTTCCTAGTCGACGGGGGTGTCTGGTTACGGCTTAAAATATTTGTTAACAAACGTCGAAACCCCCGTCGCGACGCACCTGGGCCGCAACGGTGCGCGGAAAGCGCGTAACCAGCCAGCCGGGCCCCCGGTACGCTTTCCTCTTTCTCTCTTCCTCCCGGTCGTCGGTCTAATAATTCGCGCCGGAATTATTATAATTTAATACGATACCGGGGCGCACATACCGCTCGCTTCGCCGCTTACTCCGCCGCCGCACGGAGCCACGGCCATTATTCGGCGTGTTTGTAGCCCGCGGCGGCGCGTAATAAGCCGGCTTATGCCCGCGTATCTCTCTTTGTCGTGTATACGCACGCACGTAACGCGGCCGCGACACGCCTATCTTATTCTTCCCCTCGGCTGCACCGGCACGGCACGGCGTTGTATGCGGCATACGTGCGGACGTACGACGTGCATAGGTCCGGCTGCATCTGCCGGTGCAGCCGAGGTCGTGGAATCCGAAAGGCCCCGGCCCCTCCTACTCGCCCTTTTCGACACCTTCGTCTTCGTCCGTCCCCTTCGCCCGTTGTCGTCCTGTCGTCGTCGTCGTGTGTCGGAGGGTAAGCTAAATTGATTCAAGTAGATTCAAGTAGCTTGATATACTGTGATACACATTTTTTTTACATATCTAGATGTATAGGTTTTTCCCACGTGAAATTTTCCGGAACATAGAGATTTCTCGAGACGATAAAAACTTCTATGTCTTTTGCTTTAAACGAAAAATGTATTTTTTGCATTAAAAAAATGTTAATACAAACACGTTTTATTTTTAAGACCTGAAACGAATGATTTAATTTCTTACGTTCTTAAGTTCTTAAAAGGTCTTTGTCTTACGATTTTGTACTTGTCTTTGAATAGCTTTATTCTAAATAAGATTTTAACATTTTTTTTTTCAATACAGCTAAACATTAGCTTTAATTTAATAGTAAATTTTGAGCTCAACTTGTGGATTGTGCTTATATAATTTACGGTTATATGGTTTTTATATTTTAGTTTGTATACGACCTTAGCCGCAACAAATTTGCGAAATGTTTGCAAATCCGAATTTTTCACGCATGTGCAATTACGACACGTGTAAGTGTAAAAAGATGGAATAATTGCAAATTTTGTTCTCCAAGCATTATACTCCAATCCTTGCTATAATAGGGTGTAATCCATTAGACGCTTTAAACGCTTCAGAGCATCATTTTGTCCTTGTTTGACATTTGATAAACAACAAGGATGAAATGTTTTCAAGAGCGTTTGGAGCGCCAAGTGGATCGCACCCATAGTAATGAAATAAAATATATGTATGTAGAGGAGGTAGAGGAGAGAGAGAGAGGTAGAGGAGAGAGAGAGAGAGAGAGAGAGAGAGAGAGAGAGAGAGAGAGAGAGAGAGGAGAAATTCTTGCGTGTATGTGTGAGTCTGGGATTTTATTACCGATCACCGAGGAGCGCTCATCGATTTTCCCGTTATACCGTAATCATGTAATAACAATCATGGCGATTCTAGTCTGGCGGATGTGCACATCGAGGAAAAAATTGATAAATCCTTTAAGTAGGCGATGGGAGTGAATTACATTTTTATAGACGTTCGAACAGAACGTGAGGGATTTATTATCGATCGTTTCAATTCTCAACGATCTCTATCTGTTGAATTATAACGATCATCTCCGACCGAGGAATATGGAAGCGAACGTGTTAAGGGAAATAGAAGCAATATACGCGGAGCGTGTAATAAAGAAACCTGCTGCTTTAGTTCCACGGTAATTTATCGTTATTTCGTATTTTCTAGTTATTTCCGCCGTTAAATCAATGATAAATCTAATTGGAAAGTTGCTATGATTCATTCGTAAATGATATTTAGCACAAATTATATCAAAGTCTTATTTGATATTTGATGTTAAAACATTATCTGATATTCCGCATGCAGTTTTGATAACAAATTATAATTTGCTGTATGTAAGCAATAAGCAATCGCAAAATAATAAGCAGTAAACAAAAAAAGATCAAAATTATTGATTATTTTTTCTCTTTCATAAATTATTATAGCAATTAATCTTATTAGACGAATTATCTTTTTGTAATAGCCTTTCATGACTCATTACTCGAAACATTAATATCAATTAAATCGGACAATTAAGATACTATTAATAACATATATCGATTTATCATCTGCCGTTTGTGACTACGCCGCAAGAATAATTTTCGTCGTCTGGCAATTCTCCCTGTCTTTTCCTCCTTTCTCCACATTTCCGCCATAGCGTACGGGACGCATAATTATTACAATATGTCTCCACGACTATCGCGGCATTAATATTCATAAAGTCGATCCGTCAAAACGGCCCCTTCTTCTTCCCCCACTTTATGCTTCGCTTATACCTGACTTCGAAATTAGACATCGATGTTATTAAATATATTCTTCCTATTCCTATATAACAGTTATATAATGAATATTTTGTAAACTGGCAATTATAGAAAAGGAATATTAAAATATTATTTTATTTTATTTTGTAAAATAAAACCGCATTCGTATAGTGTGTCGCGTCACTCACTCGTGGAAATTCTTATTTATTTTTAAATATGAAATTTGAAACAAAAACACATGCACTATTATGTGATATCGCTGAAAATGGCTTGCGTGAAATCGGTCTTGAAGTTTTCATGAAATCGCGTGACAACTAGTCAACATAGCGTTTCAAGATCGAGGGTCGCTATATTCGCCCGAAACCGGCGAAGCGGCCTGTAAAATCTAAAATCGACACCCTTCGTTGCGAATCGGGCGAGAAATGCGGCGGTGGCATCTTCGATATTCCCATAGTAGCATGCCGAGAGAGGCAGCGGACTGGGAAACAGATTGTATGGCTCAAAATCAATAGGCACCTGATTTATTCCCATGTGCGTACCGCGGCATCCTGCGCGTCGAAGCGTCCTGAACGAATTTATTCGCATATAGGAATATGCATGCGACGTATGCCGCGTGTATATGAAGTTTCACTTTTCTTTCGTTGTGTATTTAGAAGTGCTGATAATAACAATCGTGATACTACCGAAATATCAATGATCCATATTATCACAGCATATTACAAAAAATGCTAACTTTTTTCTGGATATAGAAACCTTTTCTTTTACAAAAGAAATCATGTTTCTATCACTTATAGAACAATATTTGCATGAAAATATTTTGATATTTTATGAGCAATTGATTCTGTCGAATTAGTGCATCTAATTTATAAAAATGTTTTTTTTTACTTGAATTCGGCATTTTTCTTTAAATAAAAATTATATTTGATATATTGAATGGCACAAATGATAAAAGAATGTAATTAAAACATATTTATACATAATAATCGAAAACGTGGTTGTGATATGTATTTTTTTAAATTTATATTATTTTATTACAAAACTCCGTATAAACTGCAATACAAAATACAATTATATTTATAGTAAAAAATTTATATGACCTACGCAAATACGAACATAACGGAAAAAACTTTATTCGTATTATTAAATTTAATTAATTTTGAGATAATTTTATCACCGCGACTTCGCATTTCTTCGACCGCAAAGAAAGCCCGCCAGCGAGACGTCGCGGCTTCTTTTATCCGCAGGATTCCTTATTTTCAGTGGCTACTCCGGTGGATTGCATGCTTCGGCCGTTAATTGAAAGCTCCGTCGGAACAAAAGACCAGCAGCGCGTCGAGCTTTACCCGTCGCCGCCGGTGGAAGAAAGCTCGTTTCAGGTGAAACGAAACACTCATTGTCGAAGTCGGAACTTCGGGCGATTCAATTATTCGTTCCTCCTGTTAGGCGCCCGGCGTCCTTTAAACAGATGCCATCTCTCTTTCTCTCTCTTATCTCGTCCGAGATAATTAATCGCAATTATTTCTAATTGGTGGAAATTAAAACGCCGCGTTCTCTGATTCTTCTCTGTTCCTCTCTCCTCGTCGTGGCTTAAAGCGGCGGCCCGGAAAAAGGAAGTTATTTATCGGCCGAAGACTCAAGGGGGTGGACAATCGTCGTCGTTGGAACGGGGTTGCCGCGGTAAATATACCCCCGGCTGCTCATTATCGAGTGCCGCCGACAGAATGCAAATTATTAAGATTGCAGGCTGTCTCATCGCCGGAATTCCGCGGCACGTTCCCCTTATTTCGAGGCTGCAGATTTCAGTGATAAGCCGAATCAGTGCGATCACAAATATCGTTTTTGACGAAGCGTGGCTATCCTTAACGTCAGAAGTTATTAAAAGCTATTATGTGTCGACTTTAAAGGGACTCTAGAGATTGAAGTTCTTTATTTTCAGTTAACCTAAATTATAAAAAACTTTTTTTATGTTAGGTTTTTAATCATAAATAATATATGTATGCTAAATTTATATTTAGTTGATCATAACTTTGAAATGTTATTATAACTATAAAAATTCATGGACACAATAACATTACAAATTCACTCTTTATGATTAAAATTAGTCATAAATAATTTTAATTGCAGATATCGAGCTATCAAACAATTAATATCAATAATTTTATTCGTTTATTCTTAATAGAATTTAATTAAATATGGAATCTATATTTATGAATTAACAAACATTACCGTAGAATAAATCTTAAATGTAATTAAGTTGTTTTTTGAAATGTTCAAAAATGATTTATAGTGAACGAATCACTTTGTAATGTATCAATAAATGAAGTTAACATATAATCAAAACACGAGATATTATTTAGCCGCGTAATAAATCGTACTCAATATCTGGCTAAAACTAATCGATTCATGAATTCAAATAAACCACTCAGTATAATCATTTCACGAATTAATATTGGCTATCTATTTGTTACGACCGCAAAGGCTCTTCTATGCATTTGATATTCCAGAAATATGTAGATATTGTGTAGGGATAATTTGTAGATTGTTTTTGAGTTAATATAATTGACTGAAGAACCAAATTATATATTTACAATTTCATATAATTAGATTTGTATATGTCGATTCCATTTTTAATTCTATTTCTGATTTATTCTATGATATATGATAGGTATATAACATTATTCTGCAAAATTTATACCTAAATTTTTATCTATTTCTCAACAGTGCACTTCAATTGTTACAACATAGTATTTTGACTTTTTTTCTATCATTGCGATTGTTGAATTATCTTTTCAATCATTTTTTAAAAACAGTGAGATCTCGCGATGTCTGTTAGTGCAAAATTAAATGGATTTCCCGTAAATTAAAAAGATTGCCGTACGATTTTTTTTCAATAATGCATCTGTCAGCAGACATTTTTAACTATCACAAAGCGCAGCTTCTATTATCCGGGTCCGGGTGTACCGCCGAAGAATCTAAATTCGTCCCGAAAATTATGGCACGAGCATGCGTCCCTCCGCGGCGTCGCCCTTGCTATTCTCCTCACCGGCCACTCATTATCCTTATACCTAGTCATTTTTTCCCTCGCCTAATCGTTTCTCACGGCTGAGTCACGAGCGAGTCGCGCGCGCGTAAAGCCGGTGCAACGCTTGCAGGTTTCAGTATAGTATACACTAGGCACGAGACGCTATTAGGTCTCAAAACTCATGATTAAGTATCCATAAATCACAATTTTGATTTCGGCTTCTTAGAAAGAAAGAGGACAATGACTTCAAGTTGCTATAGAAATGTAAAATGTAAAATGCAAAGAATTCTTTCATTTGATAGACGTAAGAATGCAAAGAGCAATGCTGCATGATTTCACAATAGATAGAGAATATGAAATTCACGTACAATATCTTTCTAAACTTAATTTAAAATTTCTGAATTTTTGTATCTATTTTAAGAATAAACGAAGTAAAAATAATGCGCCTATCAAACTCGTCCGTTCTTATGCGACGTATCCTTCACGATTTCGGAGTTAATACGCAATCAAGCTCGGCAAGAAAGATATCATGCAAGAATCGAAATTCTTCGGACGATTACCTCCACAATCTTCCGACATCACTGTTGTGCCGTACGGCCCGGCGGGCAGAGCTCACGGTAAACTCTTCCCAGAAATTACGTTTACGATGCAATAGCAGGCGGGAAGGAGAGAATCAGCGCAGCCGGTCGTTGCGCGCCATTAGTCGGCTTATTTGATGGGTCCAAAAGAATATGGTCCTAGCTGCGATCGGGAGTCTCGGGGTACGAGAGATCTCATTGTTCGATCTCTCAGTTGCCTGAAAGATCAGATTGTTCCGACTTTCATCCAAGAATACTGCTGAAAAGATTCTAGAATTGATGATTTCTTTAAGAATAAGCTGTATATGTTATTCTAATCTGTTGTCTTTTGTTTTCACTAACCTCTTCAATTGTGTGAACTTTTGTTAAACAATATATTTAAATCAATTTCAACAGTATTAATCTTTCACGTACTCATTCATTTTGTGTATTATTATTTTATCTTAATTCTCTATCTCTTTAATTTATTATTGCACAAATATACTTCTAATTAATTTCTATATTTAAACAACTAGGGTAGTAATTAAAAGGACTTCTTAGCCAAAACGTTAATATTTTGAGATGTTATTTATCAAAAAAATAACAGAAAAATGGTAATGGTATATCCATTTTATGGGGCAATAGAAATAAATACCACATAGTGGATAAACGATACTGTTATGGTTTGTTTGACCTCAATATAGACGTCTGTAACATCCATCTTAGCAACAGATGGGTAAACTGACAGCGGGATCTGGAATCCTGTCCGAGAGATAGATGAGTAAGCCGAACGGTTGAGTAATATTAAAGATGTTCCGAGTAATAAAAAACTATGGTGAATGCCATCGTTTTATATTACTGTAATTTCGGATCCATAAAATAAATCATAGTTTCGTATCCATAGATCATTCACAGGATTACCTTGGACTTCTATACTTTATGTGTATAAATGCATCTAGATGCATTCTGAAGTCTAAAAACACTGTGAGACTAAAGATGCAAAATACTGTTTTTACCAATTATTGAATGATAAATATAATCAGGGTTCTTTTTTTTGGATCTATCTAATATTTCGATTAAGTAGCATCTCGGTGAGATCACTTTTTCTAACACGTTTGGCTATAATAGAATATTTTTATATGCACTTTTTTGTATTCAAGATAAATATAAATGAAAGAAGAATTACTTATTTTTTACAATCGATGACGAGAATGGACAGTGATGTTTGAACAAAATAAGTGAAGAAAAATCAACATAAACGAGTTTGAAGAATGCATAAATAATGAGTAACAAATCGATAGACATTCCCATTACAATTATTCGATGTCTTATATCTATAAGACTACAGCAATCGCAACATTGTTATTTAAAAAAAGATTCGACGACAAAATAATTATGCCGCGGAATTATAGTAACGGGAACGTGTTTCGGGCGACAATTATACCTTAAGAATTCGAGGAGTCTTGTATCGCCGGGGTCCTAATGGCCAGGGATATTATCGAGTAGCTACCTAAGGCCACGATCAACAGGGGCTTGGTAGCCCCCGTGTTGGCGTACAGATTGAAATCCACCCCTTCGACTTCTTTGTTCTCATTGTTATCGCCGCTCGCGCACAGCACGAAGCCGCTGGTTATTAATGCAACGCGGCACAGGCAACTTTGAAAAATGGCCACCGGCCGCCGATGATTCAGAGTTTTGCGCGAGAGACCCAGGCGGGTATCGTGTCGATGTATACAGTCTTGAGGAATATACGCCGTGAAACAGGTGCGCGTTCGCACAGAAACGTTCGCACAACGCCCGGCGTCAGGACGTCGCTATACGCGAAAAGATACGCGGATCATTGATCGATGGGTAGAATGCATTAACAAGAAGATGACGAAAAAAGAAAGTTAAATATTCAGTTGGTCGTATCGTAAAATATGATGTATCCTTGCCGTAGTGCTTTTTACTGAGCGAAAACGCGTTATTACAGGAAAAAAAGATTCTGTCTTCCATTATTCATTGAAATTTACATTCGATTGTTTTGTTCGTCAGATCTTTTGAAATATTATAATCAAATACATTTTACTCTCTTGTATACAATATGTATACACCAGGTACCTATAGACCTATATAATGCAATTATATAATTGATAATTTTTTTCATGTTCTAAACTTACTTCTTAGTTTAATAGCATCTTATGCACACAAGTAATATATTTAAGAATTTAGAATATTGTGCATTACTTGGGCTCCCGAACGAATTTGTATTCACCGATTGACACGCGCGGTATTTTTTGATACTTCCGTTGTGCCCCGGCCGCGACAATTGAAGTCGATGCCAATCGACATGCGCGCCTCTTTCACTTCGTGCGCCCGTTGCCAATATTTCACTCACGCTCTATTTATTTAGTCCCCGGATAGTGCAAAAGTTCTCATACAATTTCCCAACACGCTCGTCGCATTTGCGCGCGACATGTTCTTTCGCATCTCGGAGAGAGAACTTCTGGGGAAGGCCACCTTCCGAGTGGAATATATACAGGATGTTTCAGTGAGGCATTCTCTCAAGAGCTTTACTTTCTCGGTAGATACGTATTTAATGCAATTCAAAGTGGAGTTTTCCTTGACAAAATGCGATATTGTAAACGAGCACGAGAATTTCTTCGTAATTAATCCTTGCGCGAGACTACGTTCAAGGTAGTTCCTCCCCCACTTCTCTCTCTCTCTCTCTCTCTCTCTCTCTCTCTCTCTCTCTCTCTCAAGGATAAAGACCTTCCACCGAATACCTCCTTTGGAACGCTTCGTATTTTTCCAACATGACAGATCTCGATACTTCCCATCGGTGCATCTCGTCTGTCCAAAATCAATATAGGTCCACAGATTGTTATTTATACGAAGGTATAGTATTCCGTTTGAAGTCTTTCTCTCTCAACATTATCCTGCGAGAGCGGTTAGCGGGGGTGGCTGTACAGAGGCCGAGCGATGCGCGGAGGGGGACACAAGGGAGCATAGTTAAAAGGGCGGGGATGGCGTAGGAAACGACGGATTACAAGAAGCGTCTCGGGCGCCTCTAAGCTCGGTAATGCGAAGGCGGGAGAACGAGGGCTCTTTGATAAATGCGAAATGTACCATTCGAGTTTGTTATGGTCCCCCGCAATCCACTATTTACGGCGTTTTCTTTGAACTTCCGGGAGGATAAAGACGCGCCCAGCGTCGAGCTAAACGATGCGGTTGCTACTTAAATTGCGAATCTGCGAGAAAAACATAGGAGGAAAAAGTGTCGCGACTCTGATATGGCGCTTTATAGAATGTTCTTATAAATCATTGTTGCAAATTCTTACTTAGATTCGATAAATTCGATTTTTAACTAACCTATGGGGGAATTAATTATTTTATTACATTATTTCTACATTATCTTACAATTTATAATTTTTGTTCTTATATAAGATGAGGAGAGATGTATTCTAGAATTTTTAATTTTACTTTATTATTATTATTATTATTGTTACATTTTGAGTTAAAGTAATATCTACGATTAAGAAGAGGAAATATGTATCTCCATTTTTTGCATTGAATGTAGTGAGATCATGTACACTTATTTCTCCTACAGAAGTATCAGTTGCCTGAAATGTTACTCAGGATGATCAATCGATCATTGATCTGGAAGAGGATGTTAGTTGGAGATTAAGAATTTTCTTTTGCACGTCGTTTTCTTTTTCTCACGATCAAGTGAATTGAATTTCTTTGAAGAACCTCAATCAGTTTGCGCAGTTCTCCAAGTCGCCGCGTAAATGACGATTCATTTTCTTAGGGAATTTCCTCCTTTCTTGGAGAAACGTTAAGATGAAAGAAAATGAAAGAAAATTAAAAAATTTAAATAATAATGATCGATGAGTAATAATGATTATGCAAATAATATATTCAACAAATATAAAGATAATGAAACACGCATGAATAATTATTTTTCTCAACCACGTTTAAATGTGATAATATAAATTCAATAAATTACGGTCTGAATGTAAATATTAATATGCAATCATATGCGCATATCTATGATTATTTTAATTTAATTCAATTTTATTGATGGCAAATCGAACCGAACTTGATAGAAATTCCTCATAAATACACAGTGTGATTCACGCACAGATATCCGGCTGCATATCTGAGAAAATATAATCAAATCAATAATTATGAAATATTGAAATATCAGAGATGTAGAAAGAAAATGGCACGGGAATTTCAAGGATATTTTTCTCGTTAGACAAAGATACTAATTGTAATATATTTTTTTTTTATTTCGAGAAATAATTTTTATTTAAGATTTGCAAATATGAGTCACTTTACATAAAAAAAACTTGAACTAAAATTCCCAACAGAAACTTGTTTTCAGCAGGAAAGTTCTAATTAGAATTTAATTGCAATGCTGTCGGTACTTACATTTGTTTTATATCGCGCATATGAATGGACTTGATAAAACATATACTGTCGTGCGTAGTAAGATTTATCATTTTCATGTAAAAAAAAAACAGTACAGCATACATACACGCACATACACACGCATATATTTTCCGTATCGCGCTTGCTACACGGTCGCATGGGAATGCGAAGGGTTAATAATGGCAGTGTCAAGCTATATGTATATTGTTTCTTGTTATCGTCAGAAATACATTTTCTTTGAAAGCGCACGCAATCGGCTCATTTGGACGCGATCCTCAGTTTTATCCTGTCCAACGCAGTATGATATCGTCCCGGTATTTTGTGGACAATTAGCGAGCCATTTTTATCAGAACACTTTGGACGGGGCGCGATGCACAAATTTATAATTAACAAACAATCGATCATTTACTTTGTCGCTATCCAGTAACTGCACGAGAGAATTATCGTTCAGTAATTACAACGTAAATAACAGATATTTATGCAAACTTTCCCGTCATCAAATGCGTGTGCGCTTCGCAATTTATATAATATGCAATTTATATAATTTGTATAACGCTACATGTAATTTCGCAGATGAAAATAATGACGAATTATTAAATCGCCACGGCTTTTCTATGCTATTAATTATCTAAAGCCAGGTTTTCAACGATTAGTTCGGGATGATATTAAAGAATAATGAGAAGGATAATGAGTTCTATGCAAAAACTAATTAATTAATCAAACTTTAAGAATGCGTATGAAATAGATAGAAAGTATTGAAATCGTGTATCGGAAATCCGCAAAACAATTTTGTGAGATGGAAAGAATTTATTTGAGAAAAATGTACGATCAGTACATTTGTTCGTATTCTGTTTTCGATTACAATTGGCTGCAATCCTCGTACGTATACACACGTCTATTTGCCGTGTTTGCTCGTCGAATGACGATCCCGTGCCAACTGCAATTATAATAAAAGGCACGCCGCTGCGAGCTGAGTCGGCAAAGTTTGTCGGCCAATTTTGCCCTCGCGGGACAAAACGTGTCGTTTAAATCGGGAATTCCGAGAGAATTACATGCATTTCGCGATCGCCCTCGCTCACTCGCCCATCCGGAAAATTTGCATGCAAGTCCTTTTTTGTGCCGTAGTCGGCGTAGTCGCCGTCGCGCGGCAGCGGCGGAGTTCATTCTGTGGCGCGCGCGACACCACCAACGATCAATCATTTCCCAGAATCGCAAATGCATCGCGGATTTGATAATTTCCTGTTCTATTCTTTTTGTCTTTTTCGGCGACGCACGTGACAGGAATCAGATTATTAATTGCAGTTTTGCATTCGAGATCGATCCATTTAATGTCGCGACGTGACGTATTTTTCTGGAAACTCGCGCGCACCGTTTTTGTACCGCCGCATGTGTTTTTCTAAAATATACATAGATAAATATGAATGCATAAGAAAATTTATAACGGAAAATTGTTATAACTTGTGGAATCTATGAAAGTATGAATATCTTATAAAAATTCAGCAAATTGGGTAATTATTTCTTATAAACATAACTTGGAGAGAAAATATGAAAACGCGTTTAGATTTTCGATTTTAATAATCTTTTATCGTGGAACTGATTTGAATGAACTTGTGATAAATTTATATGAACATAACTACTTTTTTTATGACTTATTTCTAATTATTTAATTTTTGTCAAGAAGCAAAATGTAAAACTTTTTTTAGAAATATATTTGTGAACAAATGGGAACAAAGTTTTATTAATTTTACAATTATTTATTTCACAATTATTGGATTCTTTGTTATATTATTATATATGGATTTCTATATTATACCTCTAAAATGGAATACATACCATTTTAATCTCAGTTTTATCGATACGGGTTGAATCAATGTTTCATAGAGAGCAAAATCTGTAAGCTTGGAAATCCATAAATTGCATCTTTCATTTTACAAAAATTAATTGCGTGATACATGAAAATGAATGTTATTTTTGTAATCAGCACTTCAAAGTTATATAAAATTAATGATGAAAAAAGCTTTTAAAAGTTTTCATTTTGCGGAGCCGTGTAATCTGTGTGGGGCGATTTGGTATACTCCGCTTCGCCCTCCGTTGTTATCGCTATCGAGCTTTTCAGCAAGCTTTACATTCGTTTCATGACACTCTTCAAGCCTCACGAAAGCCCGGCAGCTGAGCACACGAGACCAACGACGACGACGACGACGACGGCACGTTATATCCGTTGCGACATGGCGATATGTATACCCACCGTGCTGAGTACACCGGGTATTAATTACGGCACGTCGAAAAACCGTGTATCAAGATAATGTAATCCCACTTTCCGCAGAACGCGAGTAGAAACGAGCGTTATTGCTAAACAGACCGCACGCATCTCTGCGTGCAGAAATTAATGTACACGCGTAAAAATTAACGATGTGCGAATAATCGCGTCGCTAATGATAAACTTCGCGAAAAGGGTTATTGCAGGAAAAATCTACATTCATATTACGTTCATAAATATGTAATATGAATAAGGTAAACTGCATACACACATGTGTCTCAAAACTGTTTCAACGTGAAAAGATGTGTAAAAGTAAATGTTTCTTTACTAACCATAATTTGTTTAAAAAAAGGATTTATAAAGAAGCGAGACAATGATTTATTCTGAAGCGTAGAAATAAAAGGACTAATGTTAAAGACGGAATTAATGAAATAGTTGAAAACTCTCTGAAATATAGTATCGCATTTGCCAGGATTACGTTTCAATTATCGTGCTAATTTCAATACGGCTCGTGCTACAAATTGCGAGTAACATAATCGCTGTCAGATATTCTCGCTTCATCGCGAGTGCGAGTATTCGCTCGCAAAACGATTTTCATTCTCGGAATGTCTTTTCTATCCCCGGCAGTGAAGCAGCGCGTTCCGCTTACGCTGTCATAAAATCCAGCGCGTTGTCTTCATTCCATTTAAAAGATTTGCTCGCGAAATATGTGTCAGAAAAATATCCCGCTATTGCCGAGCGAACATTTTGCTAAATATACAGCAGATAGGTCCCGTGTGTTCGAAGCTCCAATATAGTATCCAATATAGTATCAAATATTCCGGGATCTATCGAACGAAAGTGGGCGTTTATTTATAAACGTCGGTTTGTCCCGATGAACCCGTTTTTTATCGTTGTTAATCCGGTCCCTGTATAAATGTTATGATGGCTGAATAAAATCCATTTTGTCGAGCGAGTCGTTATCAGTCTCCAATAAACAGAGTCGACTAAAAATTGCATGAAATACTCGAAAAATGCTCTTTTTTCCCCAACCCAGATTGATTCGAATTTAATAACCCGTAAAACACAAGAAGATTTAAACTTTCATAAAAAGAATGAAATGCATATACATATTAAATTATTAAGTCTGAAGCACCATGATCTTTTTGAAAAGATTTGTATTTTTCCCAAAGCTACCGTAAATTGTGTTAACCCTAACTAGCCACATTCCGGTCCAATGGATTGCTAAATGTTTTTCGGTTTTCTAGTTTTCACATAATAACATGATTTTCTGTTTCCTTATAATAAGTTCAGTTTAAATTTAAATCATTTTCTTGATCTGATATTATCATAAACATTCTTATTCAAATTCTGTATTTTCAATTTCTACAGTACAAGTTTAAAAATATTAATTAGAATGAAAATGACCAATGGAGCAAAGTCAAGCGATCTGACAGATCGGAGTGTGGCGGATTAAGGATTCGAAAATAAGTGTGGCTATCTAGGGTTATATTAAACAAATTAAATCATTATTCTTCAAAGAGAGATGTATATAATATACAAAATAGTGTATAGAGACAATATAGTAAATGGTATTTTTTATGAAGTACCTCAAGTAGTTGAAACCACATATACAATATGAAATATAAAATATAAAAATATAAAATAAAATAGAATTTATATAACGAACGGTGCAACGAACTGAAGTCGAAGCTCGGAGTTCGTTGAAGAAATATTGCCTATAATTTTCTTAAATACCAATGCATCTTTTTAGTTTAGACGTGTAAACACCGTTAACGGTAATAACATTCAGAGCGGCAAGTTATCAGTCGCGATATCGCGATCTACTTCCTGATCGCTATAGCGCGGTATCGGGGCGACAGGCGACATCGCCGACATTTAGATAAATTCAAATAGACACGGGGGATATAATAAATGTGTACGCGATTATCGATCGGATTTCACGTTCTTCGCGAACCTGTTTATCTCTCGCATTTAAATCAACGGTGAAAGATCGTTAGCGGTCCCCGTCGTATAATTGATCTGGCAAAGCGCGCGACGGTGTACAGTTAGAGGCGAATGCGGAGTCTTGTCGATGTTCGTCTAATTAACTAATCGTCGCGTGGATCTTATCGATCTAATCCCGCATACGACAGTTGCTGCGGTCGGAATCGTGCGTATCTGCGAGCAAAATCGTTGCGAAGAGCGGCATTTCTTTTTTGGACTTTGTGTCTCGCTCGTGAGATCCCGTTATTAGAACTCGCTTTTTGTATAAATTTCCGCTGGATAGACATCTAAATTGCTTCGTTCGCATCGCCACAATAGTATCGCGGAAGATTGTGTTAACAGACTTTTAGATACGTCCACAAGATTTCGAGGAAAAAAGAAAGTAAAAGTTTGGCCGAAGTATGCTAAAAAGTTATGCCGCCTTTTAAGAAAATCTTAACGATAAATAGATTTTTAAAATAGATTTTTAAAATATGATCTTCGGTGAAGTTGTTATGACACGCTTGTGAGCTATTGTTCTTCCAAAAACTTTTGATATTCGAGGTCCTATTTCTGCGACGAACAAAAAAAAAACAAAAGAAAAAAGAAAGACTAGAAAATGAGGTGCACGTGACTCAGGGGCGTAAAATACTTCCGTGAATTCGACATAAATTTCCGGGGCGTTCCACGTGTTTTCACGGGGGATAGCATCCGCCGCCGGCGACCAGACCGGCAATCGTCTTCTAGGTATGCGATAGGTACATAACTACATGTGGGCGGCGGAAGAGGGGAGTCGCAAAAGGCGACATAGGGGTGCTGGACGGAAGAGGTGCTCGAGGTGCCATCGGAGCGCGAGAGCAAAAAGACATGAATATGTATGCACCGGGTGGCAGCCGAGCGCTAAGATACGAGCACTATCGCGCTTATTCATGCGCCTTTTAATATTTAACCCGCCGGTTTACCTGCCCCTTCGCGCGCACATTACTTTTCTAATGCGCCCTGCGTCCCTGTGCTCCTTCGTCGAATCTAAATTTCATCCGAAGCAGGCGAGGATAGAGGAGGAAAATATTGGAAAATACGCAGAACTTATGATTGATCGCGACTTTTTAATTCGTGCATAAATTTATCGGAAAATTGGTATTTAAATCGCATTTTCTAAGCGACTGAATTTGTATTATACGTCAAAATACTGCATACTTAAGAAGATTTATCACGGAGTTTAATAATAATAATAATAATAATGGTTATAATAATTCAGATAAAATTCTGCTGTATAAATCAGCTATTTTTATTCGGATTAATTTTAACTTGTTAGACAAAATAGTATAAGTATCTCAATTTTATACTATGTAATTATACGTTATAGTTATATTCCTCGGATATATAGTATATTTGTAATCTGCATATATGCATGTATCGTATGCATATAAAATTGTTTCATGTGTACAGATTTATCGTTAAAAGATATAAATCACTGTCATTGCTTTGTGACATATTTTTTTTCTCGCATAAAATCTCTCTAGGCTTCTTAGCGTCGCGACGCACCGGCCCTTTCGTTCCTCCGTACAGTGCGCGAAAGATCGCGGCGAGCAACATCGTTGACCCACGATTAGTAACGGTGAATAAGAAACGTACAGGCGATCCTAATCAGTCGTCACGCCTGTGCGTACGTAATGACGTCGTTATCGGCGTCTCTGTACACTCTTGAGCCATACGTTGTACCGGCTCCCCCGCGCGTCTTGTTATATACGTACGTCATACGGCCCGCACCGCGTCTCCCGCTCTCACGCACCCTCTCTCTATTACTCTTTTGACAATGATTACGGTCGTTTGTCGACAAGGAGATTGCTTTGTCACCCGCTCGTACCCGCGCGAGAGCGTGTTTGACAGCGCTTTAGTCGTGTCTCTTTAGAGCCACGGAGAGAACTCGACAGGAGGCGACGTGCGAGAAGAGGAACTCGCGCGAGAGAACAAGTTGAGAATAGAGGAGCCCTCAGGTAAGGTCGTTAGATCGGGATAAACGTCGAACAAAAGTTATGCATACCTCTACCGTGCCCGGTCGCGCGTTCGCGCGCACGAGAGTTGAAAAATATTAACGTAATAATATTCGTGACACGCGAAGTGCACGGATTCGCTTTGAGATCGAAAATGGTATGCTGCGTTTTGCATCGAGAGGCGACATATGGTTAAGATTATACGTTTGCCTTTTCACGCGGAATGCATTCTTCAGATAATTTTGCTGCGCTTTTGCGGCTACAAGTGTCTAATATTTAAAAGAAATTTTAACGTGGGAAATTACGTAAATAGATCCATAGTGTTATTCAGATATTTAAAATTGAAAGGATCTTTTTTTATTTTTGCTTTTTCATTTATACTCTCTAAATCTGAATCAGTGAATAATCAGTACTATTAAAATAGTCAGTACTATTCACTGATTCAGATTTAGAGAGTAGTTAAAATAATTTTGACACTTTTTAAATCGGGGTTTCAAATTGTAAGACAATATAGCTTTAAGAAAACTACTCTCTTTAATATAACAATTTGAAATAATTATGTGATCCATGTAACTAATATCCTACAGAAATAAAGTTGAATATTTGGTGTTAACCTTTTCGCTTTAACACGCGAATGATTTACCGGCAGATGTGTGTTACGAGAGCATGTATACGTATATGGCGTGTTCGCATGTGTGGCGTGTGTGTTTCGTGTGTATGTGTGCATTGTATGCGCATTGCATCACCCCAGCATCGCGTCGCGATGCTTGCATAGCGCGTTGCAGAGGGACGCTAAACAATACTGCGACATTCGACAACAAGCGCGTGTCCGTTTCTACTCTCGTGTGTTATGTTGTGCAGGTTGACACATATACATTAGAGAAAACTAGAGAAACTACTGTATGCGGGTTGCAACTTGCAACACAGTCGCATCCGGACGGTGTTAATTTTGGACAGTTTTCCTTTTCTCTTTAGAATTCGTTGATGCTGAAAATGTCATAGAGATATTCATCTTCTATTTTTTTTTAATAGCTTCGAAAGCTAATTTTTTAAAATAAAGTTTTGCTCTTGATACTCGGCAACTGTATAAATCCTGCGATATTCCGCATAAAAAGGGATACGCGAAGTGGTTGCCAAAGTACGATAGCCAAGGGCTGTATGAGCTTTCCCAACCAGCCCTGAAGATGTACGACGCGTGGCCCTCGCAAAACGCAGGCACCGCTGCATCGTTGCACCGCGATGCGGTGAAGATCGTGTGTGACAAGCTAACCGCGTGCGCGCGGGTGACCGTATGTGCTGTGGGCAGGACAATGTTTTCATTAACTGAATACATGGCGCAGCGAGTCGACAGCCCGTTCAACATCGTTATACCGACAAATAAAGGACGCAAAAGGAGCTTTCCGAAATTTCTGAGCAAAATCCGCGCGGAAAAATCCAACGTCGCGTGTTTACGTATAATTGAATTGTCCCTAATTTTGTTTTTCTTTTGCGGAACCATGTGTGTATCGAGAATTTTCACTTGATTACGTTTACGTAAGAAAAATCTGCCTGCAAAGTATAACTTCCTACCAAGAAACTTATATTCCATATTTCATACAACAATATTTTTTACGATTTTTAAGCTGATTTAAAATAACTCAATATCTCTCTCTCTCTCTCTCTCTCTCTCTCTCAATATAAAATTGCATTTAGTAAACTTATATTTTAGGCTAGAAATATATAACAAGGCTGATTAATAAAATAAAAATCTATAAATTTTAGAAATTAAAAATTTTATTAATATCTAATAATAATAATTGATGATTACTTTTAAACTAAAAAAAAATAAATGATAGAGATAAAGAGTTGTGTTTATATGTTATCAATCTGTAATCTGTAATCTGTAAATATTTGTGCAGAATTTCTCATAGCGCTATAGCGCTAGGATATATTTAATGATATCCACGCAAGTACGTTTGATCAAATGCTCCTTCGTAAAATCGTATTAATCTGTGTCATTTTTCTTGCAGTTTCAGCTTTCAACGGAATATCATGCACGGTCTTATCGTTTGTCGTCTCAACACGCATGTAACCAAATACTTACGCGTGCGCAAACAATCCGATATTCGCTCGCGCGAAATTCTCGCGATCACGTTTCTCCATTTTAATAAACCGAGCGTGAGCACGCGCCGGCCGGCTCGGCTAACTAAGACGTGAACGTGCCGCTCCAACGTGCCACGTTATTAAGCGATTCGTACTACGATATCTTATATGAAATATAAGAAAAATAATTATTATATGTGTGTTTTCTTGACGTAAGAATAAAATATTGCACTAGAGTATTGAAGTACGTTCTGTTAACACGAAGAGATATCCTCGTACGTGTAAAACTTAAAATACATGAGATTTCTCATTATTTTCTTGAAATAAATAGGTATGCAGAAATTAACTGGAATTGTAAAAAATGCATTTGTTATTTTATTTATTGTATACATATATACACAATGTGTGATACAATTGCAATAATATGCGTGCGATATACTGATGATAGAATGTTTAATTTTACTTTGAATGATTTATATGACCGAAAATAGATAACAGTTCGACTTAGGTCTTTCCAAGTAATCATTTTTTAGAAAATACTGTTTGCATAATTTACTTTTCACTCACGTTGAGTGATTTAGAACGAGCATTTCACAATAAAACCGCGTAAAGTGGCCTTAAGGTTTCGCAGCAAATTTATACGACCAAGAGCCTCGCAACGACGGCCGGCCACGGCTCGGAGACCGCAAATTTCCGACAGCGAATAAAAACGCGGGAAAAGTGGAGCATGCAAATATATTCGGGCGAACGCGCGCAATCCCTAAAAGTTTTGCGCATCGAGCCGTTGGGGAGGTTAGTGGTGGCATAGCGCGAGGTAGGTTGTTGGAGGATGGAAAAACGACGGGCATGTATATGCACAGGTAAATTAAATAAACATGCTGTGCAAATAAGACCGTCTAGCGACTCATTTTATGGTCTTCTTTTGCTCTAGTCGACTTTTCACTCCAACTTTGTCAGCGTCACGACGTCGCACGAATACTAAGTGTCATAAATAAAAATCATATACGATATCGTGACGATCTTGTCATTTCGTTGACAAACAATTACAAATGCCATCGTTAATTATCGTTTGTCAAAGAAATTTTTGTCTGCTGATTTTGTACATTCTATATAACACATATTTAACATAATAATATACATTTTTTAATATCCAGACAAGTGCTAACACATATATTTGTTTCAAATAGAAGAGAATTCTAATTTATCAATTATTAATAAAATTTAAATATAATATTTAAGTGTATTGTATTTATATAACTATAATAATAACAATTAATTACGATTGTAATAAATTATTTAAAGTAGTGCAGAACTTTCCAACAAATGTTGATAGATAAGAAACACGATTTAGATTATCATATCGCGAACTGTTTCTTAACGGTGCGGGCTTTTTCTAATGCGAATCTGAATGCGTCTATATCGTAATTTGTAGTAGTCATTAGAGGGATCGACCCTTTGTAGCACGCCAGAAGCAGGATCCTAATCAAAGAACATCGTAAATGGGGTGCAGCGCTGATTGAATAAAAGTATACTTGGGGTCAATCAAGTTCTGTTTCCGAATTGTGCGTCTAGATTCTATTTGCGGACCATGAACTCCCCTCAGAATCGTCGATGTCAATCGCTCATTATAGAATCACGTAATCGCATTTGATACAATGCGCACAATAGCATTTGTTTAAGATAGTTACCCAAAAGCCTAAGTCCTCAGATAAAGACAGCGTAACAGCGCCGCAATAAAGTGTGCGTATCTCTGCAAGTTGAGAAGCGATTTCCCCTTTTCCATACCTAGAAAAAGAATAATTTATTGTTGCATAAATATTATATTTTTTTATTATAATGAACTATATATATATATAAATATATTATATATTAGTAATTAGATAGGTAAATAATTTTATGTTAGTTAAAATAAAATAAATAATACAAACATAACTAGAATATAAATTATATAGTATTGTCAATATATTTTTTGCAACAATTTAACCTTATTTTCTCGATTTATTAAAATCACACATTGTCATTCATTCTAAAACGTAAAAAAAATATATGCATTAATAAAATTGTAGCATGTTTATCAAACTGTATTTAAGTAACACGTACATTTCTGTCATTTTGAAACGCTCTTGATTCAACAGAATTAATCGTTAAGCGATGCTAACAAGTTCACAAAATATGTGACGATCATATTTATTTAATTTGAAATACAATATAAAAGATTCTCCGCGGATTTATTTGATGTTAAATATTTACGTTAAATATTTACGTTAAATGATACATCAAATATTTCGGTTTGCAACGACAACTTATAGTTGGCACGCGGCGCTTGATATATATTTTGTAACGTATGACGTGAGGTAATAGCGCGTGCTGCTCCGCGTATCGTCGCGTTGCTCATCAAAATACGATTGTGATAGGATCGGGAGACTTGATTATTCTCTAGGATCATTACTATTAGCATTTATTAACTCCCGCACTTAAAGCTTCATGAGCGTCTTTGTCGAAGCGAACGTATCTTGATGTGCGATTTGTTCGTACAAACACAAAAAGTAACAGGAAATGGAAGTTATAAATCTATTTATTACAGCCATTTGCTAACAAGGCTCGAATATATTAGCTTATAATATATTCTTGGATCAAGAATGCGGGCTAATACATGAATCATTGTATCGAGTGATGAAAATAAAGTAGAAAGCCATATTGTAACATTGATAATTATTTTATTTTATTTTAGTATTTTAAAATACTAAAGAACAAAATATTTGGCATATATTTTATACTTTATATAATGAATTTAATATTTTCTGGCCACGATAAACTAGTTCATGCACAACGTTTATTTTTTTTGCCACATATTATTGTGTCTATGATCGTTTTGTTGTTGTTCACGCGACGACAATCGAGCGGGCAGACAGTGATTGCAATTTGTTCCATGTCGCATCATTTTCCTTCGAAACGCGATTACGACCAGAAGAAAACATCAATCTCTATGTCAAAAATTCCATGTAATGTGCCGCAATTGTCTTGTCATAATAAGATAATATATTATATGAATTATGTGATAATATAATTAAATATATGCGCAATTGAGATTAACTGTGTTTTTACAAGTGTACGTGTAACGAAGGAATCTGATAATGAGAGGAAAGGAGAAAACTCATGGAAGTATCGGCATTGAGCGACAGCAGAGCAACTATATGTGCAATGTTTTATCATTCATGAAAAGTTATTTTTCTACCTATTTAATTGCTTATTTTATGTGCATAATAATTTTTTTTTATTATTAATTATTCTAGGAATTACTATAATATTTATTATAATACTAAAATGTACTTGTATTTTACAGTTCAATGCTGCCTACGACACTTCGCTGTTGCGTACCGTATTGGTGAGTGATAAAGATATATTTTATTTTAATTTGAGATAATGGATCTATGAATTGTACCAGATGTAAGTAAGTCTGTAAGATATAATAAATGTGTATCAAGTTAATATCGTAAGAATAACAGAGATATATGTATATAACGTCTCATAGATCTAGTGTCTTAAAATTAATTGGTTATGACAGATTAATGTTAATATTTAATCTTGGTAAACTGCTAAAGAGTGATACGAATGATTTTCACAAATAAAAAGTGTTAAATCTGAAAAAGATATTTTTTTTACACCTTTCGCCAAATATATACTTTTATAGACAACATTTGCAAAAATAGTTAAAGAACATTTACATATGTATAGAATAAGGAAAATTGTTAAAGTTAAATGTGTTACTTTCTCTTTCCAAATATCTTTTTTAATTAAAATCTAATCTAATTTAATTTTGAATTTGGTTTTTCATCCTATTTAAGGAATATTGTAATAAAAGTTAATATCAATATCTACTTTACTAATTGACAAATACAGCAACTGACAAAATTATTAGGCACCCTTTTTCTTCTATATAGTCACATAAGAATAGCTATGTATTTACTAATACATCATGATTACTAAAGCCTATTAGAACATGCTGTCACTTATGACATGTTCGATGACGAAGGGCACTAATATTGCTATATTGGGCAATTGCTAGGTATATCCTCAATGATTAAGGAGAACCATTGACGCGATAATTGACGTGTACCTATGGCTATTGAGTATGTATCTATCATTGGATACGAGGCAAACGTGGCAATATTCACGTGCGAGGTTACAGTTGCAATTATATATGGTATCGAATTTCATCAAGTTTTAGCTAACAGAAATATCTGAAAAATTGTTTCACAGCGAGATATAATAAATCTTTAAGTTCATGCAACATAATGTTGCGAGCTAACGTTGACTTTTTGATGAAAGTAATCTCTCGCGATATTTTTACTGGCGCGTTATATATGTTACTTTATCTTCTCTATGGCATACGCTCTTTATATGCATGCCGAATTTCGCGCGATGAAATTAATCTGCGAGCAGGGGGCTTTTGTGCGAAAACTAAATCGTGTCTCGATTCTAAAATAGGAGGGATAAAAAATCTCGTGCAGACGAAGATAAAATTTCAACTAGTTCTAGCAAAGCGCTGATCCGCATGACAGGGATTCATCGCGATCAAAGCGTCAGTCGTGTATTTTTGTTCTCCGATATACATATTCTTTATCCAATACATGTTTAACCTTTTTCAAACAATCGATTTTATAAAATAAGCGACGTTTTTTTGCAAAATGGATGTATATATAATATGTAAAAAAGTATGTAAAAAAAGTATATCTTATATATGTTAAGGTCATTTTGTGCAATGAAGAAACTGGTTATTACAAGTTTTATACAATGTACTGATACAAATAACTGTAATGTATTCTAATAAAATATTGATCTCTTATGTAATATCTTTTTATTTATATAAATTTATTTCGAATAAAATAAGTTTGTGTGCTAGATAAGCTTTTTTTACCTACTTTATACATTCAAACTTTTTAAACAACTGTTTTATTAAAAGAAAAAATAGGGTTAATAAAAGAATTAAGATAAGAATTTTATGTGGCAGTTATTCTGCGGTAGAATACACAGATATTTTTTCTCTAAGTCTTAAAAAATGTATCAAACATTAAAATGCATCATGTACGGAAAAAATAATTCCATAACAGAAATTTTTGTTGTTGAAAATAGTCGTTATATCAGTATTTCGTTTTCTATTTATTTTATTGGATTTTTATTTTATTACTTATTTTATATTATTTTCCTGTTTATTTTTTCCGTGTGTAAACGTTGTTACTTCAATCGATCTATCGAAAGAGATAGGAAACATTCGAATATAGATTGAAGGTCTCAATCATCCATAATTGGGCCGATAATCCTAAAACGTGCGCTTCGTGTCGCGCGTTTCACGTATCCTGTTCGAAAACCACCTAGACAGAGAGGGAAAAATTCAATGTCGAAGATAATGAAAGAATTTCACGTTTTTGCGAAATTGCCGTCAATTGGAGACATTGTCCCTTCCCTACCCTTCTCGCTCTCCTCCCGCCCGGAATATCGTTTCGGCCAGACGTGATGGTCTTTACGTCTTGGCAGCTCCATTATCTGCGCCATCAATCGGAAATTCTTTTCCCTTTGCATCATCGCAGGGATGGGAAAGGGAGTGAAGGGAGGGAAAGAGCGAGGGGTTTGAGAGGGAAATGGTTTCATTAAAACAATCCCGCTGGCTCGCGTAGCTCGATCAAAACCCAGTACTTACAGAATAATGAGCGTGTGTCATTGACGTGTGTCGACTACAGTGCTCCTCAGGAATAGTTATATCGTTGATGCGTCTTAGGAAGAAAAATGTTTTTGGATATATTAGAAATTTAGAATACGAAGTGTATAGGTATATTTTTAATACGATTAAAATATTTACAGGCTTAATAGATTTTTCTGCAAATCTTGGATAGTAATCTCATTCAGTTAGATTAGTTAGAATATTAACAGCTTTTACTAGTTTCAAGTACATTTATATAAATAAATAAAAGAAAACATTCTGGGATGCTTCTTTGATGTTGATGAAAGCGTTTAAGGATCCTTATTAGAACTATGTAATGCGATAATAATTTTTTACATTCTTTTTAAATATGGTACATCTATTATAATTGCATAATGCTTGTTTTAAAAGACATAAATCGCATTTTCGTTCATTACTGTTGAACTACCCTGTATTTGGCGCGTGTGTGCGCGTGGCGTCGCGGCGGCAGTGAAATGCGTGTATCTGAACAATTAGGTTTCAGGCCACCCTCAGTCCGACATGGCAGCCGCGCGGCCGCAAAGGCCTTCCCCCCCTGTCCCCGCGATAATATGTACGTGCTAGAAACTCTCGTGTTTTCTGTTAACGTATCGCGAAAACATGAGGAATAACGTTTCCCATTGCCGTGCCGTGACAACGTCGCCCGCCGCCCCCGGCCTAATCGCGAAAAGATATTTCCACCTGGCATACTGTAGGGCGAAGGCGGGACGGTCGGAGACGGGAATCGCGAGCAAAAAGCGCGGCCACTCACGAGAGGAATGTCAACTCACGCTCGTGCGATCGTATCCGCGCGACGATAAACGTCGCGGGGAGGTTTCCGAGGTATTCGCCGCGGACGATTAATTCGCGCGATTAAAGATAGTAAAGTGGAATTCCTCAGATAGCGCGCACCGTCCCCGGATAGCGCCCCTCGACTTGCGCGGCGAGTATACTTACGTTAGGTATTGCACGTCGAAATTGACTCGTTACGAGTCGTGCCGGATAATTCCAACATTAGTAAAACATAATAAGTTGTCGTCACCAGGATAATTAAAAATTCCGTGGAAACACCAATAGAAAGTCGCATTGTCTTCGCAATCCGCAAAGACAATATTCTAATGATACGACATTCGATTTGTGGGTTTTCCGTATGATTTATTTAAAAAATGTAAATGCGAATAAATGTTGTCAAAGAAGTTTTCAAGATTTACTCTTTCAATTTTCTTTAATCTTGGGTTAATAAACTTTGTTCTCTAATAAAGACATTTTCTTTTGAAAATGAATATTCGCGGCATATGTATAACCACTAACACCATTTTATTTTCTTGTAATATATTTAATTTATCACATTTTCAAACTATATTAAAAGAAATCAAGAGATTACAATATTTTACATACGGTTAAATGCATATGCACACTTAAAATTTCTTAGGTTAATAAAATATCTCTACAAGAATGTGTCGCAGGGGTATATAATGCAACTTGAAAAATAAAGCTTTTATTTAAGCAAAGAGTAAATGAAGGAAAGAGGGCTTACATATAATAGCTTTCTTTTTTAACAGAAGAGTGAGGACATTTGAATTCTGATTGCTCAGATAAGGGTTAACTTGCGTATGTGTGTGTATGAAAGTCGTCTGTTAGAGGGAAAGTGGTAGAACTCGTGTCCGCTGCGTAACTAGAACGTCAATCTTCGACCGGAAAAATGGACAATTATCCCGACAATACTTCGCAGGGGGCGAATAGCGTAGCGTGCATTTATATTTCCGTCGAAACGATGTTGAGCGCGCGTCGTCGCTCGTTAAGACTCACCGGGTCTGGCGATGGAGAACCCTGTCTCGGAAATATTATATTCCTGCCACGACAGCGGGGTAGAAATAATATGATTAATGAAGGTTACTCAAATTAAGTCGGAGCATCGAATCTGCGACAACCCGACGACGCGACGCCGACGTTCGCAAAAAGAGGACGGGCGTTTTTATGCAAGAGTAATACTAAAACATTTAAGTTCTGATTTATACATTCGTTTGTTTTTTATTCAATTCTTTAAATGTCAGAAAGCTATTATAAAAATGTAAATACTTCGTATTAAGAATTATAAGTTATCAAAATTAGGTTTTGCATTGAAAACATTATATTTTTAGAATTAATAAAATAACCGAGAAATTACAATCGTGTTTGTTAGAAATTATAAGATTCTATTGTTTTATTCATATCAAATTCAAAGAATATTTTCTAAAAATTATATACTACAAATTACTACTTATTGTTTACAAAAATTATAGAGCACTTCATAATCGGGAATAAATGCGTTAAGTACTTCCAAAATTCGGACATATGAACTAAACGTCCTATGTCGTGGAACGTAGGAATATATTGACGAAGACTTTTTTTTTTAATTGAAATGTCTGAACATTCTTAATAAACGTTGTACTAATCGCTTCGAAAAGCTCTTTGGTTAAAAATTATTTCCATCGTCCTTTGTACAACATTGTACAAGGGTTGAAAGCTATCTAAAAAATTGCTATATGCGTAGTAGGCATCGAGCTCGCTCATTATATGTAAATGCGCAAACCAAAGAAAGAACGGAAAAAAGAGAGGAATAAAAAGAGATAGATATAGAGCTGTCCCGTGTGGTAAAAACTATTGGGTTTATAAATTATAAATTGACGACGATTGTTGCTGACTCTGTTGCTGACGGGTTGATCCGAGCATCAACTAAGACGAGTGATCGACTCTCTCTATTAAGTTTTCCTCCCCGACCAGCCGGCTTTGATTTCTGGTATCCTTCTAGAAACAATTATCTCTAATAACGCAAAAAATACAATTCCGTCGGTATCGTATTTATGACTGTGCGAACATGTCCCTTTCATTTTGTAAAACCAAATTCTTTAATGAATTTCTTTTTCCAAAAAATTACAGGCTCAGATTGAATAGCATGTAAAACAATAATAGTTGTCAATAATAATGATACTAACGATCGATATTGAAACTCAGATATATAATAGAAAACTAATGTTAACAACAAATCATAACGATCATCTGATTTCAGCTAACGAGCTGAGCGACTATTGCATATTAGTTTAAAAACGGTGTCGTATCATACATTGAAAACTTATTGTAAGATTGAACTGAACAAGAATTAACTTCACTTAAATTGATTTAATATTATATATTTAACCCTTAACGCGTATAACTGTTAGAAGATATTAAATAAACGATGTTTATCAAAATAACTATAAAATCGTCAACTATATATACAATGTAGGCAGATGTTTCATGAATTTTTTTAAATTTTTTAAAATACTTTAAGGTAAGGAAAAATAGCGTAGAATGTGACAGACCTACGTATATACCCTAAGAAGGTACCAAAGAAACGTACATACACTTTGGGTTAATGATTCATTATTTTAATTTTTACATATACAAACAAGTATAAAAAAGTGGAAAAATAATTCCATAACATAAATAGAATTAATTTGGATACAGCTGTTGTTAAAAGATTGGAGTATACTTACAATCACAATTGATACGTAGTACAACATAATTCTATGAGAATTTTCAGTCATGATTTAATTTTAAATATTAAACATTATTATTTAACATGATCTAAAATTTAAATATTAAACATTATTTTTTTTCCATTATTTTTCTCTGTTTTATTAAAATTAACATGGAATACAGCGATAATTCAGTTTATTTTTACAACAAAATTTTTACACAAGCAATTAAATGAAGTGTTGCCATTATACAAATGTAATTATGAGAAAACATAATTAGACCATCAATTTGTTGATATCGCGAATATCGAGCACAAAAGTAGTACAATTTATGCGAAAAACATATCTTTCATTACTCGTTATATAGATACGGCTTAATATGTAATATATAAACAATAAATTTATTTGCGTCAATTAACATAACATTTCATTTGTTATTATAAAATTAATGCGCGCTATAATTATCTGTTATATCTAATGACGTAAAAATGTTTAATAAGATGTTTAGTCATTACAAAAATATATCAAATTATAATTAGTGAGATCTCTGGTCTTTCTTTTTTTCCGGTAAATTTTTACAATTTAATTTTTCTTCGGAAAGTGTTTGATACTTGCATGAAATCTTTATTGTTATTCAATTTTACTCAGAATATTATTATCGTTAGAATCGTTCTGCATTAAGTGGTTTCTAGAAAATATAACGTGTCCATGGCAGTGCCACAAGAACTCTCATGCTAAGCTCGCATTGCTGTACCAACTGCTTAAAAATTCCGACCGTCATCGTCATCGGGCGACAGCTTCAGATTTCATTTCAAAAACAGCGCGCCCCTCGAGCGGCCTCTCCAAATATACGTATACGGCGTGCCGTAATACTGAAAGACGAACGCGACGGGAATGGAAGTTTACCGAGCTTGTTTTGGTTAAGTCACGTTTGGAAAATAAACCTCACAGGGTGGAGTGTGTATAGGATCGTGCCTTGCGATAAATCCTGTTTCCTGACGAATGCCATCCTGCGCGAGAGAAAAATCATCCGGAGGATCCTTTCAGTCGCGCGCCCCGGCTTTTCCCTTTTAACTAGAAAATGTTTGACATTGCGCGGGACACGACTTTCCGAAAGACAGAAGATATACCATATGGAAGTCGACCTTTGGAAAATATTTCCTTCACTTTAAAATCGTTGCTTCTTAATATACTATTTACAAAAATTCTGCAGATTATAGATCACAATATTAATTTAATGAATTATTCTGTTACGTACTATATTTTTAATACATTATATATATGTCTAATTCTAATTGATACATTTTTTAAGTTGAAAGTCTTTAACTTAAGTCTTTAAATTTTTCCTTTTCCCTAATAGAGATTCTTCGAAAGAAGATAATCATGAATTACAAACTGAGAATCGTCTAGAATGTACATACTGGACGAACTAGATGTTTGAAATATTGACAGTAAATAAGTTAATAAGATGAAAAATAAAAAATGAAATTGTATTGGAAAACGATAAATTTTCTCTACATACATTTGCGCACGGCGCAATAAAATTGTCGATTTAACACCATGTAATATATCTTACTCTGTTATATATATTCCATTACTGAATATGATAAATTCAATTCTTTCGTTCCAAAAGTGCAAATATGCAAAATGTAAATATAAATTTTCACAAAATGTTGATTTTTAATAACCGGTGCATGTTGTGAGTAAATAACTGCAATAAAGAGTAGATACTTCTTTTTTTTACATATAAAACCAATATAGAGAGATCGTTATACCGACCTCCACATCTGCCAAAACATGTTTTTGACCGTTTTATTGAATTTTCTTTCGATAGACGTTTGACGGCTCAAGAGAGCCCGTTAAAAACGAATATAAAGCGCATTTGGCTTGTCGGGCGAAATTCGTAAAGCGAAATACGGTAACGTTTCCATCTCTGGAGTTTCGAGAAGTAACGTTAAGATCGGACTTCGAAAACTTGCGGGAAATCGAAATGCACTTCCAACACAAGCTATTTTTAAAGTGACTCGCTTCTCCTCCCTGCTGTGGCGAAATTGCACTTTACTTCAAACTTCCTTTACTGCCCTCTAAAATGGGTGCGTTTACGGCAAGAGATTCGTGGAAAACGAAGGAAAACTTATTTGTTGACTACTGACTCATAGGCGAAATAACAACAACGTCTTACATGTATCCAATCCTGTAAGAGTATTTTTAATAAAATTGTAATTTTTTTTTACTTGAAGCACATACTCTCTCGTTCTCTTTTTCTTTCTTGTTATGAATCAAGGGACACGGTAATGTCTTGCGTCAAATGTACGCGCGAAGCAAGGCACGGACGCTATACTTACGCCACCGAGCTAGAGCGCAGGCAAGATTTATCATTCGGCTGTAACAGTTGGATGGATGCATTTCATGAGCTCAGTCGATTCATTAGGTTCATATTATAACAAAACTGTCTTTACTTTTGCTCTATGTGTCCTCTAAGCTGAAATTTTACAGCTCAAAGTCCAAAATTGCTAAATTTTATGATAAAGAAACGTCATAAAGTTACCATCAAAAAATTTTTTTCGTTAGAAGGCACCACGAAACTCGACCACCTGACATCTGTCATCTGACGTCTGACATCTGTCTTGCTCGCTAACGTTATAATATGATAGTAGTGAACATAATAACTAATGAATAATGACATACGAGGTTATCCTCCTGTGTTATTAATCATATAAATAATAAATATATAAAGCACTATATGTCTGTATTTTTATTGTGAAATAGTGATAAAGTAGCGAATATATAAGTGAAGAAACCCTTAATTCTTATTTATTTATGTCAGTCTATATATATTAATTTATGTAAATATGTAAAATAATGTTATTTTTTGACAAATGACATGAATAGTAAAATATTTTCTGTCAACAAATAAAAAATAAGAATTATAAGCTTTTCGACTGTATTCAAAATTTATTTAGTTGTTTTCTGTCAAGGTTTCCAATTTCTATTTTTTATCAGTTTGTTCATTATCGGCGGTTTACTCATATTAACTCATAACTAAAAAAAAACAAGAAAATAATTATTATGAACCTTTACATTGTATTTATGATATATATTTGATATCTATTCAAATATTAATCAATTTTTGATATAAAAAATAGAAAACGAAAAATTGTAAATTCTACAGGATAAAGTGTAAACATCTCTTATGCATGTAATTTTTCTTTTTTGCTGATTTGAATAGTAAACTGATTTTATTTGCATATTTGTGTGACCTTTTATTATGTATTACTAATTAAAGGAAAACGCAATCCGATTCTGCGACATCTTGATTAAAATATTTAATCGTGAATCGTCGCTCTATCGAGAAAACGTGGGGCGTTACATCGGAGGAAGCTATGTTGACTTAGAAAGGGGCGATCGCGATGATTCGCGTAGCATTAGGGAAATTCGCTGGCTCGCATTTCATTACGACTCGATAAGACAAAGAAATCCCTTTTGGAAAGAGGGGACGGCCTCGTAAAGTGAATTGAAAAGCGCTGTTTCTCTTCCCTCTTACCTCCCTCACGTGATTTTCTTTCTCGTTCGCCTTTTCGGGCTCTTTCTGTGCCAGTAAACTGAGGAATTGGAATATGTTACGTGCGAGACGAGACGTAATATTGCAATGACTTAAAGATAGGCAATTGTTCACTTATAAGATTTTATTTGACACATGATCAGAGCAAGTGATATGAGTCGAAGGTGTGATCGCTTCTAGAGACGACTAAGAACTAACTCTTACAGTTCAAGAGGGATCCTTGCTTAAAGGAATAGGTTGAATTTTCGTTAATATAATATGTTAACCAATAATGCAACGCGTTCTAATAGCGGAAGTGAAGTAGTGATTGGAGCGACTTCTTAAAAGAACAAGTGAAACAGAAAGATTTGCGTATGATGCAAAGATTTGTTAGGATAGGACTAGTCGTTTATAGTTTAAACGTGACTAGGAAGTATAGAAAAAGAGTTTTAGACAAAAAATATAAGTGAAAGTAAGTGGATCACAAGAGGGTATAAGGGTCTAGACAGATAGTGGGACTTAGGTTTATTAGGGTTTAGTTTTTAGGCGTTTGCCTGGAAAAACTGTCTTGTAAAAAAAATTTAGAAATGGAAATCATAAATACGTGAGATATGAGTTGCGGCACGTATCGAATACGGTTTGCGTAATCGGAAAGAGGTCGGTATGCCCGGGATATTAATAAAGATTTATAAGTTTCCGCATAGGGATGACTGATTCGCGCAGTCACTTGGGCTTAGCGAATCCACCGATTCGAGCTAATATACACTGCGGATAACTCACATATATTTACACATCACGCATACCTATAAACATATGTTTTTGCAAACGAGGATAAAAACGTAAGGAAAAGTGGAAGCCGGATATAACCTAATTCAAAAATAATAAGAAGAATAAGAATAGGAACAAGACCTAGATACATGCTTGATACAGACGGAGCAGAATAACAAAAATTAAAGCTTATTTTTCATCCACGTCACGTTAAAGAAAAATTTATAAATGATTGTCGTTTAAAAAATCTGTCTTATATTTCTGGTATAATGCGGGACAAAAATTCACATCGTTCAAATCGTTTCTCTCTATTAAAGAAACATCCGATCGCAAAAGAGATCATCTCAATATCACTCTTGCGAGCAAGAGACCGCCCCGAATTAAATGCAGTACCGCGTTAAATATTCAATGTTGCAATTTTGTAATATAGCGGACCAGCTCTACATCTGACAGCTCGCGGGAAAATACGAGAAATTAGGGCAGCTGACAATGTGGGTATATCCCACAGAAGACAAACGATGTATAATTTAACTTTCGGATGCACTTTCATAATTTTCCGATACACTGGGTTCACTTTATAAATTTGTTCTACGCATATGATTTTAGATAATATATTACTGTATTGAAATTTTTCTCTTCTTTTTGTACACACACACACACACACACACACACACACACACACACACACACACACACACATTTATTGAGTTATACTGTAAATACTATATAAATAATTTAATATATAAATAATATAAAAATTGAGCAATTGTACGCTAAATTCTGTTGTATATAATTATTTTTCAATCAAATAAAAAGTGAATGTATCATTAAATAATTAATATCATTATAATATCATTGAGCTATTTATCATTTATTTAAATTATTAAAATCCCAATTTTTTCACGACTTTTACCAAATGATTAATACCAAAGTTTATATTTCTATCATTGTTGAATATCTCAAAAAGTATATATTGTGTTACAAAAAGAAATAATTAATTCAAATATCAGAGCATATTGCATTGTGTGACTTTTTGGGAATATAACATATCATAATATAATAATATTATACAAAAAATACAATTACCTACAATGATCGTTGGATGAATCACATAAGTTGTATTGAAATCATTGTTACGACATATATTAACATACTCAATAAGGCAAAATAATATATGCTCACAGCATACTCGTGTGAAAATATTGTTATATGCCACATGACGCCACTCATAACAAATCATCGTTGGCGGAACGATCTTTTCCCTCATTGATCGCACAACTGCATTTGTTTTCATTCTATCACCGAATAATATTGGATGTGTGGTATTTCGCATCGATCGTAGCTATAGAAAAAGAATAGAAACGATGAGATTAACAGAGAGTGTGTACGAGCGAGATGCATCGACTTGAGACAAGCTGTAGGAGAGCAGCGAAAGGGAGATGACGAAAGAAGGAGCGATCAAGATAGAGGAGGATCATTTTCGAACGAGCAGATAGCATCCCAAAAGATTTAGAGGGTCAGCGTTGCAATTAGCGATGTTTAAAAGCGAATTATGAGGTCGTATATTTTCTGCTTGCTGGTCTCTCTCGTAGACCACCTTTCGGTTCGCACTATTTTTTTTCTCTTGTTCTCTATGGCTCGTCTTTTCATCGTTCACTCTTTCTTTCCTTCTAATATAAATTCAAACCTCTTTCTCGGCCACCCTTCCTCGTGCTATAGCCTGCGACTACGAGCGAGCGATAGGCGAAGCCGGCCGCTATCTACGTTTCGTGAACTGTCGCTGTATTTTTTTTCCTGTACCACCCTCTCGCGCCGTTCGAGCCCTTCAATAACTCTTGACCAGAGGTCAGCCTCTTTCCACTTAACAAGAATCTACTACATGATATCCGATTTGTTCTCGCAAAAAAATACTACGATCTGGATCGTACTGACAGTGTAATGAATATAAGCACTCTCTCCCGAGAGTAATTTGTGTTATATAAAATTCTTAAAAAATACTCTAAATGGAAGACGTTAAATGTAAACAATACTTCAAACGCATAATATAACAAATGTAACTTGCGTTACTTAATAACATTCGTATTTGTATGTAATAACAAAAGATAGAGAATTTATAGATAATAAAATTTATAAGATATAATATAAGAAAACTATAAACAAATTTTCATTGCTTTTATTTTAATTATCTTGTTTTCACACTTTTTCTCTCAAACATTTTTATAACTTTATATTTTAGGATTCAATAAACTATCTTGTTTCAATATATTATAATTCTACGATTGTAGAATTAAAAAGTCAATAAATCAAAACTTCGAGATTTTCTTTTCTTCTGCAGAATCTAACTGACTTTATACGCATATAATACGTAAAAGTATATATTTTAGGTAGCGCCAGCAATCCGCCAGTTATTTTTAATAAGAGGAAACATAACTAGGCATTTCATATCTGCGTTCCGTGCACTGTCGCTGTATTTTTTCCGCACTTTTTGCTGCGCCTTCCATTTGCCCGATCTACGCGGTATAAATCAGAAACTGCTCGTTTCAAGCTTCAAAGCATTAACGACATCGAGCACGTCAGTTTCTCATTTCACTGGAAATCCAATGATGAGATTTGCTGTTTTTATAGGAAATTGTCGAAATGAAATAAGAAAATCGCAAGAAGTCATACAAAATAAAAAGGTGCGGTTAGATCAGATAAGAAAATCTTTGAAGATACATCTTGCTTATCAAGCGACAAACTTTCATTTCCATGCTCTACTGCAGAAAGTTTTATTAATAAGAATACTTCTATCTAGTGAGCGGAAGAAATTAAAATTATATTATGCCTTGAAAATATAAAAAAAAAAGATAAAAGATATCTAATTACCATATATTTTTTAGTTTTTAATATTTTTAGAGCAAAAATGTACAATTATTTTTGCAATGTTGTATTTTTTTAATGCATTTCGTGCAACATAATTTTCTGATCCTATCTAAAATTATGTTCCACAAAAAATTAATTTTTTACAATAATGTAAAAAGTAAAAAAAATATACAATACAGAAGAAACCGTATAGATATATCTTTTTTTTTGCTTTTTATATAAGAAAAGTATAGTCAGTTACATCGAGATATCTACCGAAACATGCGTGTATTTGGTTGTTTTTCGATCTACTCGAATGTATCCGTTACGTCCGTCTTCGTGTTCGAAAACCCGGTTTGTTACCCGCGTTGCGTCCATCTTCTATCGACCGTCATATTTTCCCAGTCCAGTTTTGCCGCGCGAGGAGAATATATAAAATGCGATGGAAAAGGAGAATAAACACACGAGCCCCGATGAACGTACACACAAGCGGAATGGCTTGTTCCTATTTTGAAGTTTGCCGTCGATCTCGCAAACAGTCGCTCGATATTCCATTCGATACTTTGAGTCCTATTTTCTGCTGCATTGATCTACGGCATATCGAAAATTATAGGACGTATTTATGTGAGAGGATATGATGAATTAATCATTCTTGAATGGTTTATACAATGGTGGCAATCGTATCGTCGTACCTATCGATTTTAACGATCTCTCTTAGACGTTAAGGGGTTACACCACTGTAGAAGTCTAAAATAAAGCGTTTCTTTGCGATTTTTTTTGGCTGGAAAGAAAAGTAAGAGGATAATAATATTCAAGGATGTTATTAATCATGTTTTTAAGTGTTCAAAAAAAAATTATTATTTTTTAATAGTACAAAATGGCGACGCTGCAGCCATTCTCGCGAAGCATGTTTAATTTGACGCGCTCTGCGGCACGCAGTATAACTGACGCAAATTTGAATCTGGAAAAAAAAAATTTTTTTTCTTAATCTACATGAGTATAGCTAGAGAAATACATAGGGGATTTTAAAAATATTAATTTTTGTGTGATTGGCGAGCATTTGAAGTAAACAGTTCAATTCTTGACCAAAAAAAGAGGCAATCATTTGTTAATAAATAATGTTAGAATCAACTTATCGAAAATCCCGTATGTATTTCTCTTCGGAATGTTATTTTAAAGATATGGTCAAAATTTGGAGTGAATAGAATGAAAATTGTTGGACTTATGCTGCGTGCCGCGGAGTAGTGCTATAGCGACTCGTGCCCCGCCATTTTGTATTTTTTTAACAAATAAAAAAATTTTTTACATACTTTAATATATGTCTAATAAAGCCTAAAAGTTCTTTTGACCATATATTTCATTCCTTTCTAAAAAAAAAATACCAAAGAAAATGGACAATTACAGTGGTGTAACCCCTTAAATATTTAGCAATATTGAACATTATTTTATAAGTATAATGTTCATGACGATTTCTAACGATTTCAAAAAATTAATTTACTGAAAGTAGAGGGAAGTTCCTTCAGATCTATTGAATTAAATGAAAATGAATTATAAGTCTTATGAGAATAAATGAAAATGAAAGGCATGCATTTGTCGCTTGATAAGCAAGATGCATCTCTAAAGGTCTTTCCGTCCGACCTGGCTGCACCTTCTTATTTTTCGTGATTCCATGATTGGAAGACGCAGAGTAGCTTGGTGAAAGAGCGGGAACGCGACGATGAAGATACATCGCTGATGTTCTCATCTTCGCGCGCCGCAGCTCTGCGCGAGCACATTTTTCCTATGTCTGCCGACGTTTCCACCTTTGTGAGATTCTTGATATTTCTCCGCGTTAGATGAGAATTCCTCGAAGAGTGTTACAAATACGTGCAGGTCTTCCTTCCGTTATTACACTCGACAAAATAACGTCAAAAATATGAAAAATTGTAATGCATACGCGCGAACAAATTAGATTAAAAGACACGACTCTTTTTAGCGTTTTATAAAGCAATATAATATTACACGTACGATACGCTTAATGTATAATGTTATTGACTATAATATACTACAAAATTTCGAATTTAAAATTTGTATAATGTGTCGACTCTTTACATTAATTTTTACTCGAAGCTTTTCTCTTATATATAACATTTTAAGAAAAAGTGGAGAAGGGGCGAGTGATCATTTGTCATGAATTTGACTTCGCTCGACTTCTATCCATTGCCTGCTCGCATACCTTATTCCGTATTAGTTCTTTGAAACTGAATGGATTTGCATGAATCAGCGCCCGCCGAGGTGATTATACTGTTTGTTCCATCTTTAATCCTTACAAATGAGGAACGGAACAAACGACGAAGACTAAAAAAAATCGTATCGAGGAATTTTCACGTTGACTTTAATCGTTCTACAAAGAAAGATGCGCGTGCATCTGTTGTTCGCTTTTATCTTCAGATTTTGTCGTATCCTTCGAAGGACACGACAGCGCGTTCTTTTTTCCAAAGAGACTAGAGAACCTTGAAGAGGAGACTTATCGATTTCATCCCCTTGTTGGAATCGAATAACTCTCGTCGGAATCGAAACTGCGGAAGCGATATTTCGGACCACTGCACTGTATTGAATAAGAAAGAGTAAACGTTGTCTTAGAAACTAGAGTAAAAAAATAAAAATTAACTTATAATGCAATTTTGATAAAATTATTTCTAGGACACAATTATTTTTTCAATAGGAAAGTTTGACAATATTAATTCATTAACGCCACTATAAATAAAATATACTTTTTTCATTTTCTTTCTCTTAATACATTTTTATTTTAAATATTTAGACAATTCATCTATTTACTACATAATTACGAATGTGTGATTAATCAACTTAACATTTTAAATAAAAAATTGTATTATTCTTTAGTTTCTAAATATTTTAAAGCGAAAGTCATAAATGTTGATTACGCTCGCCGAAACGGTCTCTGATTCATCGCTTCGCAAAGTCGGGCGAAAGAGCGTGGCAATCCGAAATATTTTCTGACTTGTGGAGCTGGGTTGGCGGGCGATGCGCCAATTCGTCGTTCAGTTTTCAACCGTGTAACGTCGAACGACGTCGTCCACCGCGACGGCAGTGGTGTACACGGCGGGCACATTCGGAGGCCGAACCGCAGCGTTTGGTAAATTTGGCCACCCAGAGGTAAAGCAACGGTAATAAATGAGCGGCGAGCGAACGCTGTGCCTGCGCAGCTCCAGGTCCAATTTCCCAGGAGAATACGAGGGAGTGAGAAGGGAGGGAGAGGAAGAGAGAGACTGCAGGGCAAAACCGCAGCCTAAAAACAATATCCTACCATCGCAAACCAGTGACAGTGGCCGATAGCCAGCCTCGCCGCGAGTAAGTTATCGCCTCCCGTCTAATATCCGAGGGATAATAAGCCGCACCGCCATTGATAAGACAACTCGACGAGATTTCGACGAAACTCACGGGATGAAGTTATGAACGTCATTATATCGGGTAAAATATATATTATATATATATATATATATATATATATATATATATATATATTGATATAATATGTACCTTTTATTACGTCATATGCAAATGCGATTGATCACTATTAATAGTTAATATTATAATAGCACATAGATTTTACTGCTGTTATTATCAGATAAAGTATTATTTATCAATTACCTATCACGCGCAAATATTTTCCGTCATGGGACTTAGTGAAATACAGTAATAAATAATGCATTAAGTGAAATATCAATGCAAAATCAATTCATAATACATTCCAAAAGAAATATAATACACGACGTAAGAGCATTATTCTTCGCACTCGTTCTACATCGACAGCATGTCTAATGTACCGCTTCGTTTTAATCATGTAACAACGCAAACGATTCGTTGCGATACGGGAATAGCTTGAGGGTCACGCGAAACAAATCCGTGGTCTACCCACGCATAGAAATAGGGCCGATATATGTATAAAGGGAGGGACGGTGTCTAAACAAGAAAAGCTGTCGAGGAAGTTTATAGACGACATAATCCGCGGATTTTGTGGCGAGCCGCCACAGTTTCATTGCTTGATTATGGCCGGAAAGAAAATACACCTCTCATTGTTTGTGAACCGGCGTCTCCGAGAAACACGATCCGATCGTTAGCGGATCGGCTTTATGATTACGTCGTTATAAGTTGACAATGATTCGCGGTTTCCATCGGGCTGTCGTCGGGGAACTTCTTAACTAGCCGGTATAATGATTGCACGCCGAGATTTTCCCTTCTGGCGCGTCTACACTTCTTTGTCTATTGATCTTTCACTGATCAATCTTCTGATAATCGCTTGATAGAAAAGCTTTGTTATATTTATAACTGAGCCTCTTTCATTAAAATGAGTAAATATAAGAAAATTTGTATACATTAAAATGAATAAATTTAAAATGTAGAAGGATATTAGAGAGATGCGAAGGAGATATTTCGCTTTTATTTTATATATTAATCTATTAAAAATTATTAAGAAATTTAGAAATAGTGATATATACTAGGTCAAATATACTAGGTCAAATTACCCATCGTTAACCTGAATAGAAGAGTTACAAAATACGTATAACAATACACTTCATTATCGGAAATAGAAACCTAGTCGCGTCTGAATATACAAGCGATACGTGTTAATGACAACAAGTGTGCACGGGTACAATGGTTATTAATTAGCAGTGAAACTCGGCAATTTAATTACGTATGCTGCATTATCGAGTATGGAATTAAACATATCCGTCGGGACGGACTTGAGGCGAGTGCAATCAGCGTGGCCATATGCGGTCGTGCAACCGTATAATTTACGGCCAATCGCGATCGAGAAGACACCACCCAACATATAATACATAATCGTTGACGTTGCGCGAGATATATACGTATTGTATCGCCGTTAAAAATCATCCACGAGAATACGGCGCGTTGTCAAACATGAATTATACTTGCATCTTATATCTTAATCGAACGTCTTAATTATTTTTCGGCAAGAGGTGGAACGTCCAAGTAAATTTATATTCCAGGTGGAAGGCCGAACCGAAAATCTTGGTACATTAATAAAACTCGAAAGATAAAACGTATGCTTTAATGCTCATCATATACAGCATAAAATCGATGTCGTATTGTTATAAATAACTATAGTTAATTATTGTTTGATTAAATTGTAGGAAGAACGTCCTTCATTATCTTATTAGGATTTCTATGTTTTAAGAAAATACTATTTATTGTTGAGGAGGAAATAACAGATAAATGAACATAAATCATATCATAAATATTCATCATGTTGTAAATAAAATACAAATAAAAATAAATTTTTTTTTCAAAACCATTTTTAAAAATTTTGTATGTTAAAGAGAAGGAAGAGAAATAAAGAGAAAGAGAAAATAGCAATTTGGTGACAGAAATTAAATTTAGTAAGAGACAAAAATTTAGAAACTAATATTTTTTTCTGTGGATTCGTTTGTGCATTGATAGCCTAGAAATGATCAGTCAGCAACATTGATAATCGATAACCTGTATATTGCCGTAACGCGATTCGAGGAGAGAGATGAAGAGCAGTGTAATTTGTGTAGTAATTAGCCAATTCTCGAAATTAATTGGATCGGATACTGTTGTAGGAGAAATTTATGGTAAACACGATTACATCGCGCTATAACGTGATAATAGCGATAAACAATGATTTAAAGTAGTAATTATAGTGAGCTATTTGCTCGTCATAAATTGCCGATTCCAGAAATCATTCATATAATTACCACCTCGCGAACGGTATTCGTTTTCAATTGTAGCCAGGAGCGCTAGTTAATCTCAGGAGCTCGTATTTTTTTTAAGGGGTGGGGGGTTGATTTACTGAAACTCATTGTTTCGAATGTACCGGGTGATGCCAGCAAAGCGAGATTTGCATGCTCGGAATATATGCTGGCGAATTATTTTTTTCACGCTTCGCTGCTCTGCAATCACGCTTTTTTTTTATCCGGAATTATCGGTCCTCGATGTCGTGTTTTGATCCGGTTTGCTTTTTTATTAAATGAAAACATTGTAAATCCCCGAAATAAATTGATCAGTCGGGTATTAAATGCTCCGCACAAAACCCGTGATCGATTAGCAAAAATTCCCGATCTGCGATCGCTATCGAGTAATTCGAGTGTTATCTACTGGAGTAGGTCGAAATATCTATTCATTAAAAACAAGTTTCACAGACGATTATTCTTTTGGGCAAAGCAAGTGACTATTATTTAATGTAAATAAAACAGCCATATTTCCCAAACAATAAACAATTATTGTCAAAACAACCATTGTTGTTTTTCACTGCGCATTTATTTCACGTTTTCACATCTTGATTTAAATAAAATAAAATAATGAAACGGATTTCTCTCTTTTGATTGAGAATACATTAAAGTTAGCTTATGCATATTTGTCAAAACTAATTAACGTAAAGCAAGAGATTTATATATTTTATTTAAGATTTCATTAAAAATTAATTCAGAAATCGTATGAAAAAGTGCATACCTAATCCAAAGGAAGCGCGAAACCATCGGTGTATGGATTCCTTATATTCCATCTCGTAAACCCAGATAATATAATTTTCTTATCACGAATTCACCGATGAAAAACAGGATAGGCGGCTCTAAAACTTGTCCCGGAATATTATACCTGCGAAATGGATTCCATCGCGTTCTAGATGCATAAAGAGGATGCAGTCCCGAGAGGGCGATGGTGATGCGAGCGATCGTGAAGAATTCGCTTTTACGAGATTCCGGCGGAAAGTCCTGAAATCGCACGAAATGAACGCCGGGAGCGCGTCGAGCGCAGTCGGAATCTTGTAGATGCATATCAATGCAGCCGGGAATTTTCATTACGGATCGAGAGATCGCACGCGATCACGCTGGATTCACGCGTTCCGCGATCCGCCGGGAACGCACCGGATTTCCTTCGCGCGTTTTCATCGTGCGTTAGGCCGTTAGTGCTCGCGCGGGAAATGGTACCCTATGCCGGCGCATTTTTCTTGAGAGTAAAAAAGTGTTTTTGAAAGGTTTAATTATGATAAATCCAAATTTGCAATTACAATGACAATAGACGTGGCACTTAGGTTAATTAAATTTTAAAAGATATTTTAGGACTTATAAATAATAAATAATAATATTATATATAAAGGTTAATTAAATTTTAAAAGATATTTTAGGACTTATAAATAATAAATAATAATATTATATATAACTAGCTGGTTACCCGGGCTTCGCCCGGGAGTCGTTTTTCTTCAAACGACTTCATTTGTGTTTCAATATCCTTAATCGAAAGAAATTCCTTTATCAGGCAATGGCTGATAAAATTTGGTCCACTAACGAATGAGTAGTTAAGCAAACATACATACACACCAATCCACAAAAATACTATAAATTGAAAAATATTACTTTTTTATCGACTGAAGTTCAATTCTGTCGTATACAATTCTTTAAGATTCACTCAATTATTTCCTAAAAAATTTGAAAAATTTTGTAACCGATTTCCAAAAAGATCTTAACAAAAAATTATACACTTTATGGCAATTCCCGGGAAATTCTACCCCTGTTTTATATACAATTCTTTAAAATTTGGTCAATTATTTCCCGAAAAATTAGAAAAATTTCGGATATCGATTCCTAAAAAGATCGGTAACAAAAAACTATACAGTTTATAGCACTCCCCGGGAAATTCTACCCCTGATTCATATACAATTCTTTAAAATTCGGTCAATTATTTCCCGAAAAATTGGAAAAATTTCAGATACCGATTCCCCAAAAGATCGGTAACGAAAAACTATACACTCTATAACACTCCCCGGAAAATTCTACCCCTATTTTATATACTTTTGGTAAAAATTCGGTCGAATAGTTTAAGAGTGTATAAAGAACATACATATACATACAGACATTCTATTTTATATATATAGATTTTATTTTATATACATAGATAAAAAGCTATAAAAATAATTGCAAAAAAACTCATGTCATGGACTATGCTTTCGAGTAACGATCCTGTAAAATTAATAAGCGATATTCAAAAAATGACAAATATGTAGATGCAAACTAACACAGAATACCGATACGTTACAAAACGTGTGCGCAATATCATATTTTCGGGCTTTACAGCGGCATGATTAATCACAAATCAATTTACGTCGCGAGCGATACTATTGATTTGATCGGCAGTAACAGCCCGGCTCTTTCTTCCCTTCATCTCGCAGCGAAGAATTTTAAAGCGATCTACACGAGATTATATTAATGGCAAGGTACGAGTTATAGCGTCCGCGCGCCGTGGAAGCATGCCTTTCAATACTGTAAACGTTCATTGCGATCACTTCATACATGATTGAAGCCATCGGCGTAGCCCGCCGTTTTATCGTCAGAATCTCGTCGCAGCTTCCGCGGGATCTCGGACTCCTCGCGACTAACCGCGCCATTGGGGCATAGTTGGTACGGAAAATCGATAGCAATCGCGATTAAATAAGCTCCCTCGGACGCGTACAACTTTCTCCTTTTTGCGATGGTATACTCGCACACACCGATCGCGATAATGTTACGAGCCTCTTACCCGATTTTCGCTTCGTAGAAACCTGTTGGAGAGATGTATAATGATCAAGTCATACATAATGACGAAAATGTATTTAAAAGTGTGTCAAGTATAAATGGTAACCGCAAGAAACACGAAAATCAAGAATTATGACTGATTTATCGTCTTTAGATAGCGTGCCCCGAAAACAAAGTATATAACAAAATTTATTATGTAATTAAATGTAATGTACTATATACCTACATAAGAATGATATAAGATTGATTAATAAATTAAATTTTAATACAATAATATACTTAGAAGCAGTATTGTTCGAATTT